>NW_027530330.1:4628134-4743599 GCF_008692635.1 Crocuta crocuta | reverse complement strand
GTGAGACAGGAAACTATCAACACCCTAGAGGAGAAAGCAGGAAACAATCACCTTGACCTCCACCGCAGCAATTTCTTACTTGACACATCCCCAAAAGCAAGGGAATCAAGAGCAAAAATGAACTATTGGGACCTCAACAAGATAAAAGCCTTCTGCACAGCAAAGGAAACAATCAATAGGACTAATAGGCAACTGACGGAATGGGAAAAGATAGTTGCAAATGACATATCAGATATAGGGCTAATAACCAAATTCTATAAGGAAGTCGCCAAACTCCACAGCTGAAAAAACAAATAATTCAGTGAAGAAATGAGCAGAAGATATGAACAGACACTTCTCCAAAGAGGACATCCAGATGGCCAACAGACACATGAAACGATGCTCAGCATCCCTCCTCATCAGGGAAATACAAATCAAAAGCAAACTGATACACCACCTCACACCTGTCAGTGTGGATAAAATGAACAAATCAGGAGACTATAGATCCTGGCGAGGATGTGGAGAAACGGGCACCCTCCTACACTGTTGGTGGGAATGTAAACTGATGCAGCCCCTCTGGAAAACAGTGTGGAGCTTCCTCAAAAAATTAACAGTAGAACTCCCCAATGACCCTGCAATAGCACTGCTAGGGATTTACCCAAGGGATACAGGAGTGCTGATGCATAGAGACACATGGACCCCAATGTTCATAGAAGCACTCTCAACAATAGTCAAAACATGGAAAGAGCCTAAGTGTCCATCAACTGACAAGTGGATCAAGAAGATGTGGTTTATCTATACAATGGAATGCTACATGGCAATGAGAAAGAATGAATCTGGCCATGTGTAGCAACATGGATGGACCTTGAGGGTGTTATGCTGAGCGAAATAAGTCACGCAGAGAAGGACAGATACCATATGTTTGCACGTATAGGAGGATTAGAAGGAACTTAATGGAGGACCACGGAGGAGAAGAGGGGAAAAATAGTTGGGGAGAGGGAGGAAGGCAAACCATGAGAGACTCTTGAATGATAAGAACAAACTGAGGGCTGATGGGAGTGGGGGAGAGGGAAAGTGGGGTTACGGGAATGAAGGAGAGCACTTGTTGGGATGAGCACTGGGTGTTATATGGAAACCAATTTGACAGTAGCCTATTTAAGAAAAAAAAAAGAATAGCGTTATGAGCATCCAAATAATGATGTGAGTTCAGAGATACAGGACTTTACACCAAGATGTGGGCAAGTTAATAAACTTAGGAGTGCTATATTTTTTTTAAATGATAAAATGGTGAGTGGTAAATGGTAAAATATTAAAACTATTCTGTTAAATGTGGATGGGCAAGCCTAACAGGAAGACTGAAGGTAGAAAATTATGCAGTAGTGACCATTTCTTGTCTGAATATTTTGAACATAGCATAGGGCTAACATTGTTGAAAACTATAGTTCTATGTGTGCAAGGAATGTGCATACTGGCTGAGTCAAATGATATTATAAAAATAATTATGATTTCAACTGGCAAGTCTGACTTTTTTTAGTGGCTTCATATTACAGTTGACTAATTTTATTCAGTATCTTCTAAAGGTCAAATAAGAGTTGATAAATTTCATTGGGCTAAGATTTTCAGAAAAATATAAAGCATTTTCCACCACCTCTAAGGACAGCAAATGGGAATGCTCATTCTTCTACTCCTCATCAACATCAACTATTGACTGGGCTATTCAGAAGAGTATAAAGCCTTTTATTGAGTCTGAAAGAATATGCAAAATGCTGAGGACACTGGATAGCACACAGTAAGTACTCACAGTGTTAGCTGTCCCTATTACATTATTGTAATCCTTCAAGAAATAGGTGACCAAGATTAGAATAATGATAATAGAAAAAGCAAAGACAAGAATAAACTCTATATTTATAAAGAAAAACAGAAAAATTATTGATTGAAAGTGAAGGTTTAAGAGAGAAAATAAGTTATAAACAATAGAATAAAAACCACACAAAATCCAACTAACCAAGCTGAAAAAAAAAAAACCCAAACTTAGCTATTGTCACTAATAAATGGTAAAACGGACATAATTTCCCTGCTCAGTATTCACAGTGTTAGGCCTCAAATGCTCAAGGGCATCAAGGTAAATACAGAGAATGCCTGGAGATTGGCTACAGCGACAGTCTAAAGATGAAGTTGAAAAAGTCAGTCACTCTCCAGGTATTATTGACAGTGCCTGGGAGAGTGTGACATAGAGTTTATCAGGATACTAAGGCCAGAATTCTGTAAAATGATGACAATAAATGCATGTTAATATCATCCTTAGTAGTAACAAAATGAGATGGCCCAGAGTTCAGTGAACAAATAAGAGCAGAGATTAGAATAAGGGAAATGCAATGGTGAGGAAGTAGAGATTAAAGATTTCTGAAAGAAAGTAATAATTAGGCATACTAAGCAGATGACATAGTCATTTTATTTTTACTTGCCTAATTTTTTTGTAGTCTACAAAAGAAGCAATGCTGACCTCTCAAGGACACAGTCTAGAAGTTTAAAGGCATTTAAATCCCAGGGAAGTGTAATGAAATACATTGAAAGATTTTGAAAAATTATAGCTATAGACAATTGATATTTATATGAATAGCTTACTTTAAACCAGAATATCATACAAATCTTGCCAATGAGTAAAATGACTCATAATGAATACAGTATAGATAAAAAATGAGCAGAATATTGAAAAATTTCTTAAACAACCTATCTTGGGGTCAGCATTATTCTCAAGTTTACATTCTAGAGTAGAAGTAAATGGATGGATGGATGGATGAATGAATGAATGAATGAATGAATGGGCAAACAATATAAATAAGGTAATTTAAAATAGAAAGATATTTCATAAAGGAAATAGAAAAGGAAGAAAGTGGAAGGAGCTGGGCCTAGGTGCTATTTTCTATAAGGTGGTTAGGTTTGAATTTACATGTGAACAGAGATAAAAATAATGTGCATATGATAGTAACTATCAGTTATCAGGAATAGCAAGTCCAAAGGCCTTGAGATGCAAGTGCAATTGGTATGTGTACATATCAATGTGCTGCCTGAAAACAGCTGGCATACACAAAAAAGGATTTTTTTAAGGATTTTAATGGAAGGACTATTTAGAACTAACAATGTGGGTTGGTGAGGGACTCCCAGGAACTAAGAACCACAGGAAATATTTAATATTCTAAATCTAATGGGGCAAAAAGGAGAAACAGTGTCAGTGGAACCTGATGAGAGAATAGCTTTGAAGAAAATTCCCTCTAAGAGTTATAGCTATAAAGAAATGCAGCCATGCCAGGATGATCCTAAGGAGGAAGAATGAGGGATAGATACTTCAGGCTATCTCTTGTCCAGTCCTCCAATCTCTTGCCCTGATCTCCTATTTGCTGAACTCAAGAAAAAGCCAGAGGGCAAATGATCCCAGGGGACTAGACCATAAAGTACAGCCAACAGGCCAGAGAAAGGAAAAAATAAGCTGTATGGTGGAAAGGAGCCAATGCAGTAGAATCAGCACAGAAAAGAATCAAAAGAAGCTACTGTGGTTGTTGCTCAATGAGCAAGGGAATCTTCCTGGGAAATATGAATGTTTCTTTTAAAAGATCACTCTGCCATTGTGTCAAGAAAGGATGCAGAAAGACAAGAATCTGAGAGCAAATAGACCAGTTACGAGTCAGTGACAAACTCTATGGCAGGCTGGGGAAGTAATGAGAAGTGCATTGGACTTTTGAGTTATTTTGATATCATCCGACCCTAAATAATATTAGACACAGAATCCTATCATGTAGAATACCTTTAATTCAATTGTAAAATCTCTTAATGTGCACCTATTTTGTCCTATGCAGTGGGATAGAGTGAGAACCTCAGAACAACACATTTCCTTCTTGAAGGAGCTCACAGCTGAGCAGAAGCAGAACAAGTATAACAATTACAATAAGTGTACATGCTTCAATAATAAAAAATGAGAGGAGTTGAGGGTCCCCTGTCACTTCATTTGGAGGTGTGTTAGGTGTGTTAGTAGAATTGACTTTTCCGCTGATTTGAATATAGTTTAAGCAGATGACTGCGGAAGAGGGATTAAATGTGGGGAGGCAAACCGAGACAAAAAATGTATGCTGGTCAAGAGTCAGATGTGCAAAGGCATAGGGTCCTGAGCAAGTGGAAGAAGAGCATTCAGGCCCCTACGGGGGGCAGATGGATAAGGTAAAAAGAATGGAATCAGAGATGTTCTGCTCTTTGTATTTGGATCCCTAGGGTATTTTAGAAACACTTTTGCATGGATCATACCCCATAAGCACTAAATCAGTTTCAGGGAGAGTGACTTGGGAGCAAAATGTCCTTGGTGTTTTGGATGAAAAGCCAGGCCTGAGAGTTGCTATCTCTAAATTCTGAAGAGCTTGCATTTCAGGATTAGAACCTAGGTTTTATTCTGAAAGACCTATCAGTGTAAATGAGATTGACTGTAAAGGAGCGAAATTGGAGATAGGAAGAAGTTTAGTATATAATTCAGTCCAAGTGAGGGGCAAGGAAGGTTGTACCAATAGTAAGAGAAATGAAGATGGAAAAGTATGAAAGATTTGATAAGCATGGTGGTGACTGGATGTGATTGGGACAGAAGGTAAGATGGATGGAGGGGACCATGAAGTTGGAGTGTCTGATACTGATGACCAGGTGTGTGAGCTCCATAAACAGCATATGGAAAGCAAAACGAGGTGTAGTTTGGCACAGAGGGTGTGTGAATGGAACAAGAGGTAGAGGAGAAATGTTCAGTAATGGGCACTGAGAGTATTAGAAGGTAGTCCCACATGGATCTCTAGCTAAAAGAAATGTTGAAAATATGGGTACAGATCCAAGAGGCATAAAATTACAAGTATTTCTGGTGGAACTGTAAATAAAATCACTCAAAGGAAGTATATATGACTAAAGAATGGAGTGCCAGCTCCTAGAGGGTGGCAAGGTAAGTATAGGGCAGTCAGAATTTAAGAGCAGTTGAGATTAGAAAAGACTAGAAAGAAAAATAATGTGTAACTTTAGAGGCATAAAAAGCCAAGCAATATGGCATCAGAGAGGCTTAAAAAATAGGATAATTTAAATGAGTGGTCCACATGAGGCACTTGGGTGGCTCAGTTGGATAAGCATCCTACTTTGGCTCAGGTCATGATCTCAAGGTCTGTGAGTTCAAGCCCCATGTTGGGCTCTATGCTGACAGCTCAGAGCCTGGAGCTTGCTTCGGTTTCTGTGTCTCCCTGTCTATGTGCCTGCTCTGCTCTCTCTCTCTCTCTTTCAAAATAATAATTTAAAAAACATTAAAAATTTAAATAAAGAGGTGCCTAGGGTGGCTCAGTCAGTTAAACATCTGACTTCGGCTCAGGTCATGATCTCACGATCCGTGGGTTCGAGCCCCGCGTTGGGCTCTGTGCTGACAGCTCAGAGCCTGGAGCCTGTTTCAGATTCTGTATCTCCCTCTCTCTCTGACCCTCCCCTGCTCACCCTGTCTCTCTCTCTCTCTCTCAGAAATAAATAAAACACTGAAAAAAAAATTCTAATAAATAAATAAATGAGTGGCCAACATTCATTTATTTACCTAATGAAAACAAACAAAAACAAGAACAATAATTCAAGTTTCTAAATCAATGGAGCTAAGAATCAAGTTAGGCAAATATTTTGAGATGAGCACTAGTCATCCTTGGAGGGACACTTGGGACTGTTCCCTACATTACCATGACTTTGTATACAGTACACATATGATCAACTTCAAGCAAACTGAGGTCACTGACTGTGGATTACTTATATTTCTAACCCTACTCACTCAAAATATATCACAATATCTGACTTATAGTGAATGACTAATATAGCTCTATAACTTTTATTGGCAGAATGAAATGGCCAAAAGAAGAGATCCAAAGGACCAACACAATGAACTATTAATATTATACTTATTCTTTTGTTCTGAAAACTTCTTTAGGAATTTCAGCTAAGGGAAAATGTAGTTCTGGTCTTGGATATCGGAAATGATAGTAAATAACATTTACTTGCATAGATTGCAAAGTACTTGTGTATTTATCATGTGGAAGAGGACGTTAAGAGAATTTCCTAATCAAAGTTTTGAATAAGCAATACGGCTCATACTTTTATATACACAAACTGCTCTAAGGCTTTCTTGTAAGGATTCAACTGATTTCTTAATTTGAGTCTGCTTATGAGTTAACAGGACAATTCTCTTTACCAGTCACAAGAATGGCATTTGTAGAAGGAACTCTTGAAATTTTATCATCAAGTACATTTTCAGGAAAAATTTAGCATTTATTGAAATGCCAGGGTAGTCATACATTAGATAGCAATGAGGAATTTACTTATCATAATTTTTACCTTTTTAGACTTTTTTCCCTAGAAATGGTTGTTTTCAATCCATTTTGTTTCTCAAGATAGTAGAAATTTTAAGGCATCTTTATGTTTCTTTTTTGGCCAATTAATTGTATTTACTTTTTTTGTTTACCTGTTTCTGTATGTGTACTCACTATCTGTTTGCATTTTTTAACTGGAAAAGAAAAGGATGTGAATTTTAGAGTAAAAATTCTTCATTAATCCATATGATTTCACAAGTTTAGAAGGTCAAAGTTGAAAATGTAGGAAATAAAATGATCATTTATCTGCTGAATCTCCTTACAAATAAAAGAACAATAAATCCTATACTCCTGTGGAATATAGGAACAAGAAAACGTTTTGAATAAAATTGTGCTTTGAATTCAAGGTACAATCTAAAACAAAATACTTTTTCAAGATTCAGTTTTATGATAGGATGCATTCTCTCTCATTCCTTGCATTTTCTGATTCAAGATATTTCACAATTCTAAAGGAGAACCAGAATAGAATAATAATTACAAATAAAGCGAAAAGAAATAGAGAAAGATAATTGAACAACTTACTCTCAGCAACTGGATTTTAAGAAACAAAAATGCTCTGAAAATACTCCCTGATTATTTAAACTAGCCTTATATGCCCTATGTGTGTCATAGAGGAAAAAAAATTACCTTTTGGGGAGCAGAGTGATTAAATTTCTAAGATTTATTGTTTAACCTCAGGAAGACTTTCAGTAACTTTGTATAAAATGTGTACATTTAATGGAAGGCATGCTATGCTTCTTATAAGAATTTGTTCCAAGTCTTTGTGTATAATTAATGGCTTGTCTACATATTTTTTCAATAAAACTATTCATACAGAATGTTAAGTAGGCATTTTCAATACCAGAATGAATGTATCTTTGTGAAGATACCATTTATCTACCATAACATCCAAAGCATAATGAGGAGACTTTGATACACTGCAGATTTAGAACGGACTTGGAAAACAAAGCCCCAAGATACTGTCTTGTCAGCACAAAGTAAATAAATTCATCACAGGAAGCTGAGATTTAAATTCACAAACTTGTCAGCAGTGAAATTAAAGTGATTTTTTTTTACAAGTTTCTTGACTTTGGACTATATGGATAAAATAATTTGCTTCCCAATCAGGCAATTGGTGCAGATAAAACTTGAAATTGAGAGTTCTGCCTTTTAATTAGATAAACTATTAAAAAANATATTTATTTATAAATATAAATTTATATTATTTATATTTCTCCTTTATAAGAGGAGAAATTCAGATATTCACTAAATTTAACCTCTGATTTTGTATTTTGACAAAATCATCAAAATATGAAAAGAAAACTTACCATTGTGATATACCAGCAAGTGAGAGTTGTTCTTTATTCACATTTGCTGATGGAAATACAGAAACAAAGAATCCTAAAGTAGATAACTAGTACTTGGAAGTACACAAATCATATATAATCCCTGAAACAAAATTAGCTTTTTACATGATATACTTAGGTAGAGAAACATGTTATTAAGAGACCAAGTCTCCTTTTCCCAACAGTTCTTACGTTTCTCTGAGGAACTGCAGTTTTATACCTGCAATATTTTTAAATGTTTAATGCTGCAGTTACATACTTGTCTCCCAGATTATTAAAATCAAAGTGTTAAAATTAAAAGATAAATTAATACCTCAAGGATACAAAAATACTAATTCAAAGGGATACGTGCACCCCAATGTTTATAGCAGCAATATCAACAACAGCCAAATTATGGAAACAGCCCAACTGTGCATCAACTCATGAATGGAAAAAGGAGATATGGCACACACACACACACACACACACACACACACACACAATGGAATATTACTCAACCATAAAACAGGATGAAATCTTGTCATTTGTAACAACTTGCATGGAGATAGAGAGTGTTATGCTAAGGGAAATAAGTCAGTCAGAGAAAGAAATACATATGATATCACTCATATGTGGAGTTTAAGAAACAAAACAAATAAGTGTTTACTAACTGGAATTTAAATAAAAACTTTAAAAATCTCAAAATGGATGAAGGACCTGAATGTGAGACAGGAAACCATCAAAACCCTAGAGGAGAAAGCAGGAAACAACCTCCTTGACCTCAATCGCAGCAATTTCTTACTCGACATATCTACAAAGGCAAGGGAGTCAAGAGCAAAAATGAACTATTGGGACCTCAACAAGATAAAAGCCTTCTGCACAGCAAAGGAAACAATCAATAAAACTAATAGGCAACTGATGGAATGGGAAAAGATAGTTGCAAATGACCTATCAGATAAAGGGCTAATATCCAAAATCTATAAGGAAGTTACCAAACTCCACACCTGAAAAAAACAAATAATCCAGTGAATGGGCAGAAGACACGAACAGACACTTCTCCAAAGAGGACATCCAGATGGCCAACAGACACATGAAACCATGCTCAGCGTCCCTCCTCATCAGGGAACTACAAATCAAAACCACACTGAGATACCACCTCACACCGGTCAGAGTGAATAAAATGAACAAATCAGGAGACTATAGATGCTGGTGAGGATGTGGAGAAATGGGCACCCTACTACACTATTGGTAGGAATGTAAACTAATGCAGCCCCTCTGGAAAACAGTGTGGAGGTTCCTCAAAAAATTAACAGTAGAACTCCCCCTATGACCCAGCAATAGCACTGCTAGGAATTTACCCAAGGGATACAGGAGTGCTGATGCATATGGGCACATGTACCCCAATGTTTATAGCAGCACTTTCAACAATAGCCAAAACATGGAAAGAGCACTAGTGTCTGTCAACTGACGAATGGATCAAGAAGATGTGGTTTATCTATACAATGGAATATGAAATGGCAATGAGAAAAAATGAAATCTGGCCATTTGTAGCAATGTGGATGGAACTCGAGTGTTATGCTAAATAAAATAAGTCAGGCAGAGAACGACAGATACCATATGTTTTCAGTCATGTGGAACAGGAGAAACTTAACAGAGGACCATAGGGGAGGGGAAGGGGAAAAATAGTTGGGGAGAGGGGGGGAGGCAAACCATAAGAGACTCTTGAATACTGAGAACAAACTGAGGGTTGATGGGGGTGGGGGAGAGGGGAAAAGGGGTGATGGACACGAAGGAGGGCAGTTGTTGGGATGAGCACTGGGTGTTATATGGAAAACAACTTGATTATAAACTATAAAGGAAAAAAATAAAAGTAAACTTAAAAAAAAACTTAAAAAAATCCAAAAATTTAAAAGCTAAATTCTCACCTGTGAATCATAAATTTTGAACCTTTTAAATTTCAAATACATAAAGAAAAGAGATTCTTCTACAGGGACCCAAGGTAAGAACTGCAACGTTTCGTCAAAATCTGTATATAAGCTTTTTGTTTGTTTAAGGGTTATTGAGATTAATATATGTTCAAAAATATCTATGACCTAGTTAAAATTAATCAACATTTTCAATTTTGTGCTGGAGCTGGCTTGCACTGGCCTATCCCAACTTGTGGGAGCTGATTATTAAATTTTCAGGAATTTTGTGAGCTGATTTTGAAACTGCTGGTAGCTTGAAATGGTCATGGTGATAATATTCACACCATAGAAATGGAAAAATATTATAAATCAGGCTTTTCTCCCTTCTCACTCTCCTCCTGTAGTCAGTAAGCTGGGATAACACCAGGTTACTCTTTGTTTTCATGAAAAAAAATGGTCTATTATGAATAAAGGTATTTTTTAAAATATTTTTCCATGTCCCCTGCTTAATAGTGTTTTAATAATATCTAATTTAATACATTAATATTTAAAAGTCATTAATAACAAGTCTTTCTTAGTTATTTCCCCTTGGTGGGGAATACAAATATTGCAGCAGATAAAGAATGATATCACAGGATGATTTTATTAAATGATAAATGAATATCAACTCCATTGAAAATTTAAGATTTTTCCCTATGAATTTATAAATAAGATTTCAACTTATAAGCAATATCTCAAATAAAGTAAAAATTTTTTGAATTATAAATATTCCACTCACCATGCTGCTGAGACATTTTACTTTATGGTATTTTAAAATGAAAACAAAACATAAGACTGTGTCGATGAAGCAAGTGAAAATCAAAAGGTTACAGACTTTTGCAAGTATCATGTGCTAAAAATAAAATGAAAAAGTTTGAAGTCTTAAAAACAAATCTGTAAGAGAACTAAATGCCTAGGCAGATATAACCCCAGTAAATTATGAAAAGCTATGGAAAAAAGGAAGTAACAAACAAAGTAAAAATCCCTGATAAAGCCAAAAAAACTTTGGATGGCAGTCAGAAAGAAACTGGAAGGAAAAAATAAACCTTATTATAAGGCAGAACTATGGAAATGCAGCCCCTGGAGAAATATAATAGAGCTGTGAATTTAGTGGAGGTGGTGGATAGGCAATGCCAGGCGACTAAGGGATAATAATATAATGAAAAGGATGGGGGATTTCTGTAGCTGAAGATAAAAAGCCTGAAATATGTCATGATGTAGTCAAATGAAAGTCTTTTCGCTATGAACCTATTTCTCAAGAGCTGATAATACAAAGGAACAATTTAGTGCATAAAGTTCAAAGTTTCCATTTGTATACTAATCTATTAAATATTTTTACAGTAATTAGACTAAAGAGCCACTAAAACAGAATAGATATTCAGAGTTCCCACTTTCCATAGCTGCATGGAAATCTAAATACTTTTCCAGAGTGTAACTAAAGTCAGAGTCTATGTAATACAATAAGAAACAACCAGGGAAGATACTCTTCTTTAAAGATTGAACTACATATATGTTCATCTTTTTGGGATATTTATTCTAAATTCAGTTCAGAATCTGAGTTTTAACTACATTTGTCATTACAAAATAAAATGAAACCAAAATCACCAGCCAACATCAATAGTAGCACTATTTTCACAGAGTATGTACATTTGTATAAAGTTACTTTATGTGGAGGCATTTTGATATTTAAAATCAAATTTTTAGCATTTTCAGAATTTTTAAAGAGATTTTGATGAATAAATTCCTCAGAAACAAGCCTTTTTTAACAAACTGTTAAAGAATACACACACTATAAAATATTGCTGAACATATGAAAGATGTGAATGACAAAGTTATTGTCACATACTCATTTGTTTATTTAACTGAATTGATATTTTATCAAAATAATAAAACTTTTGAAGCTTGTATTCTATGACTTCAATCTTCTCTTTCTGAATTTCTTTTTCCTCTGGAATATAAAAATTTCCCTAACCTCAGGCATCTGGGAAAGCTATCAGTTCTCTCCACCCTTCCCACTGGTATAGATTTGTAATTATCTGCTATCTGATCATATCTAAAGTTGCATTTGACCGATGACATATGTTATAAATTAAATGCTCTTAAGATAGTGTGCCAGTTAAGCCTTTCATATCTAATTGCTGAGTGAGGGTATTTGTGCATTGACCCTTAAAATCTCAAACACTATTCAGCTATCTGGTTTGACTGATTTGGGTCCAGAAGAAAATGCTGAAGTTCTATATTTCAAGGGGCTCATAGTACTAAAAGTGTCTGTTTCCTTAGTCAGCAGTTTCATCCAGGATCTGGTTTTCTACTGGGCTCTCCCATTCCAAATGCACAGATTTTGAGTCCCAGCTCTGGAAACAGACTCTGTGGGTTTGGATCCAAGCTATGTTATAATAAGAAACTAACTTTAAGTCCATTCTCTTTTTCTTCAGTTGTGAAGTAAGCATCACCAGAGAATGGATATAGATAAGGGCCAGGTAGTTCATGTGTAATATAGAGAGAAGGCAGACTGTGAATGCAGACATAGTAAAGCAGGTATAAACGGATTTAGGAGTTATGAAAGTTCTCTTGTGGTTGAGTCATTTGTTCTCAGAGAAGTAGCAACCAAAAAGAGACTGATTTCTGGGGAAGTATTGAAGGTTTACAAGATGGGAGAAGATGAAAAACTGCTATGTAGACAAATTAGCTAGTAAATGGATTAGGGCAAATGTAGTACTGATTGATTAACAGGCATTGCTAGATTCTCAGTACAAATTTGCAGTGGGAGAAGACTGTGTTTTGTGATTTGTTTCATATATCAAGTTGCTCAAGAAAAAATGATGATTAAATGGAAATTTGGACCTAACTAGGATTATTTTCCAAGCTGATTCAACAAAGTGAAAAGGAAATGAGGAAATTAAGGCTACATGCAAGGGAAGGATTGACCATGGAATTTAGGCAGGAAAGCAGGCTAAGAGAGGACCTCGAAAGAGTGTGGTTCAATGTTAATGTGATAAGAAAATAATATAGAGACCCCAGATTTAAAAAATTTTTTTTACTGTTTTATTTATTTCTGAGAGAGAGATAGAGACAGTATGAGCAGAGGAGGGTCAGAGAGAGGGGGAGACACAGAATCTGAAACAGACCCCAGGCTCTGAGCTAGCTGTCAGCACAGAGCCCGATGTAGGGCTCGAACCCACAAACCGTGAGATCATGACCTGAGCCAAAGTTGGACACTTAACCGACCAAGCCACCCAGGTACCCCTAAAGCCCCCAGATTGATTGAAAGGTTTTAAAGTCAGAGCTTGGAAGAAAATGATGAAATGAGATCAGAGAACAGGTTACATGAAATTGTGGGAGGAGTTGCTGTTCTATATAATGACAAGGTCTTGGCCATTCAGAAAGAGTGGTCTCTAGACCAGCAGCATCAGCACCACCTAGAAAATTGCTAGAATTGCATATTCTTAGGCTCTACCCAGATTTACTAATTCAGAAACTCCAAGGGCACATCCCAGTAATCTTTATTTTTACACAACTTGAGACAATTTTGATGTACACAGCAATTAGGTCTAGGATGTATCCTGTAGAAATGAGTGAACAGGTAGTGTAGTGTGAAAATGTGCTAAAATAAATATATATTTGGCCTTTGCCCCAAACCTTGGCACAGAGCTCCTAAAAATCACTTAATTACAAGAGGAATAAGCATCTTTTGTTATTCATAATAGCTCCCTTTCAACTGAATCTGAGTTTAAGCTTATGAGATTAATAGTGTGACTGGGGGCCCCTAGATAGCCTTAGGATGGTTGCTGTTCACCAGAAAGACCTAGGCAGGATTAAAGGTTGGAATTTTCATTCTCAGTCTCTGGGAATGGCAGAGGGGCTAGAGATTAAATCATTAGCCATTGGCAATCAACTCCATCAATTATGCCTACATAATAAAAATTATAAAAACTCTGGGGAAAAAAAAGAGAATTTGGAGAGCTTCTGGGTTGGTGAATACAACCAGGTTCTGGTAGGGTGACACACCCAGCCTGGGTACTGGGTATTATCAAACCTTCACAGGGAGCTGTAGGAACTCTAAATTATAGCTGGTACGTAGTGGGTCACAAGAACTGGAAGCCTGAACTTGTGACTTGTATCTGGTGGGACTGTCCTCAACTTGTGGGATAGAACACTAACTGCAAGGAAATAGTTTCAAAATTGAATTGAACTGTAGGACACCCAGTTGATGTCTAGAGAGTGGAGATTTGATTAGTGTTGTCGCGACAAGGGCAGACCGCCCCCAAATGTCATAGAGATTATTTTGAATAGAAGCTATTTGGGGAACAACCCAAACAAAGACACTCAGACCCTCACCATCTCCTGGAAAGTGGGAAACAAATCTCCCATATGAAAACTACTGCCCGACATGTACTAAGTGAAAAGATATCTTCAGTGCTAAAGACAGTGACCTTAAAGTCGATTAGACTATAGAAATAAACCTCATAACATTTTTACTAATCTACAATCTCAGCCCAAACTCCACTTAGAATTCCTCACTAATTAAAGCTCCCAAACATCTGTTTTCTTTATCCTGTAAATTCCTCACAGATTTATCATTTCTATCTAAAAGGTATAAAACCTGACTCTCATGACAGTTGTTGCTGCATCCCAAAGGTTTTGGACCATTGTACTTTCATTTTCATTTATTTCCATGTATTGTTTTATTTCCTCTTTGATTTCCTGGTAAACCCATTCATTGTTTAGTACCACGTTGCTTAACCTCCATATATTTGTGGTCTTTCCAGATTTTTTTCTAGTTTCAGAGAGTTGTGGTCAGAAAAGGTGCATGATATGACTTTTTTGTATTTCTTGAAGCCAGTTTTATGACCCAATATGTGATCTATTCTGGGGAATATTCTATGCGCACTTGAAAAAAAATGTGTATTCTGCTATTTTCGGATGGAATGTTCAGAATATAAATGTTAGTCCATCTGCTCCAATGTGTCATTCAAAGCCATTGTTTCTTTGTTTATCTTCTGTTTAAATAATCTGTCCATTGATGTCAATTAATCTTCAACAATGCAAGGACGAATGTCCAATAGAAAAAAGACAGTATCTTAAACAAACGATGTTGGGAAAACTGAACAGTGACATGCAGAAGAATAAAACTGCACCACTTACTTACATCATACACAAGAATAAATTCAAAATGAATTAAAAACCTAAATGTGAGGCCTGAACCCATAAAAACCCTAGAAGAGAAAACAGGCAATAACTTCTTTTACATCACCCATAGCAACTTCTTTCTGGATATGTCTCCAGAGAAAAGGGAACCAAAAGCAAAAATAAACTTTTGAGACTACATCAAAATAAAAATCACAGTGAAGGAAACAACCAACAAAACTAAAAGGCAACCTATGAAATGGGAGGAGATATTTGCAAATGGCATATCCGATAAAGCGTTTGTATCCCAAATCTATAAAGAACTTTTAAAACTCAACACCCAAAAAACAATCCAATTAAAAAATAAGAAGACATGAATAGACATTTTTCCTAACACGACAGACAGATGGCCAGAACAGACACACGAAAAGATGTTCAATATCACTGATCATCAGGGAAATCCAAATCAAAACAATGAGATATAACTTCAAAACTGTCAGAATGGCTAAAATCAACAGCCTAAGAAACAACAGGTGTTAGTGAGGTTGTGGAGAAAGGGGAACCCTTCTGACTGTTGGTGGGAATGCAAACTGGTACAGCCACTCTGGGAAACAGTATGGAGTTTCCTCGAAACATTAAAAAGAGAACTACCCTATGATCCAGCAATTGCAGGACTTGGTATTGATGTAAACAATAGAAAAAAAAAATACTAATTCAAAGGGAAACATCGTGCACCCTGATGTTTATGGCAGCATTACCTACAATAGCCAAATTATGGAAACAGCACAAGTGTCCATCAACTTATCAATGATTAGGAACTACCTCTTTTTTATAATACATATATATATAACAGAATATTACTCAGCCATATAAAAGAATGAAATCTTTCCATTTGCAGTGACATAGATGGAGCTAGAGCGTATTATCCTAAACAAAATAAGTCAGTCAAAGAAAGACAATTACCAAAGGGTTTCACTCATATGTGGAGTTTAGGTAACAAAACAAACAAGCATAGGGAGGAAAAAGAGGCAAACCAAGAAAGAGACTCTTAACTATAGAGAATAAACTGACGGTTACTAGAAGGAAATGGGTGGGTGGATGGGTTAAATAGGTGATGGGGATTAAGGAGGCATTTGCGATGAGCATCAGGTGTTGTAGGAAACTATGGAATCACTATATTGTACACCTAAAACTAATATTACACTGTATGTTAACTAACTGGAATTTAATTAAAAACGTAAAAATAAATAAGTAATAAACAAATTGAAAAGTTACTGCTTTTTAAAAATTTCTTTAATGTTTTATTCATATTTTATAAACAGAACTGCCTGGTGACTAGAATCCTCTGTCTAACATCATTTTCTTACTATTTATACCAAGATCTTTGTTGTTGAAAATCTTAATCTTCCTTTGATAATTCAGTTTTGAGAGCCTGAAATTGAGTCATGTACCTCTTATTAAATATAACTGTGCATATGATTTGGGAATCATGAGGGAGATTTCTGGTCAGGTAATCCTAGTGGCTTTATATTTCATCGCATATATCCTAGCTACTCACGTCATTACTTTTTTTTTTTTACAAATAGTTTATTGTCAAATTAGTTTCCACATAACACTCAGTGCTCATCCCCAATCACGTCATTACTTTTAAATCTAGTCTTGAGTTGAGGTTTTGCTACCTATTTTAACTGCAAAGTAAAAAGAGAATTCATTTCTCTAATTGAAAATTTGGTTCCCTGGGGGTAGAGGAGTCTAGTTTCTCTCTGTTTAGTATGAAAATACAAAAGCATGTGACTTTCAGATTATGACAAGCCTGAATTCTGCTGTGGTTTCTTTCTCTCATAAGCTATGAAATCTACAGCAAGTTATGAAGTCTTTCAGAGAACGGACACAATTACATTAGTTGGAAAAATGAGTGTGATAAGTAGAAGAAATTGTACCGTACAATATCTGGAACATAGTCAAATTTTATAAATGTTACCTTTCTTCTTTTATGATTCAACATCTAATGATTCTCTACTCAGGTCTGATATGTGAGGCTTTTCCCCCTACACCAAGCAATTCTCTGACACCAACTGTTTCCTACAATTTCACTCAATTCTGACACTATCTACCTGGGTATTTATCTATCAGTCCCACAAGACTGCTGCTCCACTTCAGATGCCAATCTCAAGCCACCTATGCTTCTGACTAGTCTATTAATCAAAAGTTTCCATAACCCCCTACTCAGGTTCAATTAATTTGCTACAGCAGCTCACAGAACTCAGGAAACCAATTTATCCCCTTTACTACAGGTTTATTACAAAGGATATTAAAGGATACAAATCAACAGCCAAAAGGGGGTGGGGAATGGATGCAGAGGGTTAGGTATGGGAAAATGTGTGGAGCTCTTATGCCCTGAGAGCAAATGTAATTAATCCCCCAAATCACCACTTATTAAGCAGCCCAGAAGCTCTATGAATCCGATCCATTTGGGGGTTAGTGGAGGCTTTATTATGTAGGCATGACTGACCCTGGAAATGAAGGAAAGGGACTGTTCTTGATGGTTTCCCCTACGTGCCAGCAACTCCAACCCCACATCTTTAGGGGATTCCTAAAAGTCACCTCATTATCAAACTCAGGTGTAGTTGAAAGGTACTTATTATGAATAAGACAGCATTCATTTCACCTTTATAGCTCTGAAGAATGTCAGGGACACAGGACAAGAGATCAAATATAACAAAAGATGCTCCCATGGCTTTTAATGCTCAGGAAACTCCAAGGGTTTTGGGAGCTGTATGCCAGGAACCAGGAACAAAGGCCAAAATACATAAGCCACAATGTCACAACATCTACATAGAAGCCAGCTGGCAAGCAAGACATTAGTATGAAAATTAAAGTTTGTTGATGAATCTTCAATTATTGAGACCATACTTTATAAGAAGCAAAATTAACAAACATTTTCTCCCCACACTCACACAAACTAAGAAGACAGAGAGACAGTGTTCCCACCAGATGGAGACACTATTGTGTGTACACATAAGAAGATTATGAGAGAATGGTTTTTTTATCAGGTGCTGTCCTTTTACTGGCAATAATATCTGAAGAACTTAAGGGCATATGAAATAGGCCTTAAATGGACTTAAGTGCTGGGAGATTTCATAAGCATGTTTTATTTCTTCTTTGGAAATCTGGGAACCAATAAAATCACTTTGATAATTCATTATGTTCTTTCCAAGTGAAACTATTTATATTATAAACTTTATAGATATACATTATAAATATTAATGTAAAATCATAGTATCATACTTGTGAATCCATGAAAACTAGTTGTATAGCAAGGGAAATGGAATTTTGAGACATCTTAAAGGAGGGTTACATAATTTGACAAATGTTTATGAATTCCTGTCCCTACTATAAAAGCATATATACCCTGAATAAATTACTGAAGGTAAGTGATCTCCTTAAAGAACTTGACCATGAAATAGGTTTTATTTCCATACAAACCATAGTACTGTTGTTCTATGGCTATAAAGAAAGCACTTAACAGTGAGAACAAAGATGTAGCTTATTAGCACCTTATTTTGTGGATCAGACCTGCAAAATTAAGTCTTTCTTAGGGATAATTGAAGTTAGTTGTGTATATAGAGTATAAATCGATAGTGTCCATAATTTTCTCTACCTAAAGAGAAATGTGTAATTTGCACTTCAAAACCCTATTATAAATAGCTGTGTCCTAAGCAGTTATTCATAAGTGTTAAAATTATTCTCATTAATTATCAAATAGGCCCTTCGCTTATTATAATCAGATGTTCCTATGATCCAAAGTTGAATAATACAGATTTGAGAATCTTCAATCCTTTGGAAAAATTAGTGCAAATAAGGGCAATATTTACAGAATACTATTTCTACTCAAACATATTTTGATTTACAACACACTTTATCAATGTTAATGACAAATGATTCTGACTAGCAGGAACAGCCATTATGGTTATGTACAATTATCCAGAGGTGAATTAAACATGTAGGTCGAAAGAATTCAAGGGTTATAAGAATAAATATTATATCAGGCCTTTAAATTTTTTTTAACATTTACTTATTTTTGAGAGACAGAGACAAAGTGTGAGCAGGGGAGGGGCAGAGAGAGAGGGAATGGGAGACACAGAATCAAAGCAGGGTCCAGGCTCTCAGCTGTCAGCACAGAGCCCAATGCAGGGCTTGAACCCACTAATTGTGAGATCATGACCTGAGCTGAAGTTAGACACTTAAACGACTGGGCCACCCAGGTGTCCCTATATCAGGCATTTTTTTTTTAAGGCATTTGTTGATACAGTGCTACATTTGGGTATTTTTGTGACACACACACACACACACACACAAACATGAATATCTATGTTAACAAAGGAAAAAATAGTCACAGCGTGATTTTATAAATAGTGCACATGTGTAAATCAAAAGCATAAAACCTCTACATTTAAAATTGTCTTTAACAAAAAAATGATAGTAGACAATTGGAAAGCCAGTTATCGGTATTATCATAAGACTACCCTGGTAATTGAGTACTAAGAGGAACTTTGGCACTAAAAAGCCTAGTTAAACATCTGCCCCATGAAGGCCATCATTGCTGCCACCAATTATTATTAAAAAGGCAAGTGNTTCCCCCCAAAAAAAAAAAAAAAAAAAAAAAAAAACATTAAAAAAAAATAGCAAGTGGTAGAGATAAATGATGTAGAATCTGATGTGTATTTAATCCAGACATTTGCCAATTATTACTTAAAGCTGACTTGAAAAGCAGTATCTAGAGGTTCAAAGGTTCGGCCTTCTAAAGAAGCTTCTACTAAAATAGGCAGGACTCCTGGGAGATTGTTTTGGTGTTTAGGGCAGTTGATTCTTTTCTTTTTTTTAATATTTTATTTATTCTTGAGAGAGAGAGCGAGCAACAGAGCATGAGTGAGAGAAGAGCAGAGCAAGAGAGGGACACTAATCCTAAGCAGGCTCCTGGCTCTGAGCTGTCAGCACAGAGCCTGACAGGAGCTTGAACTCACAAGCCATGAGATCATGACCTGAGCTGAAGTTGGACACTCAACTGACTGAAGCACCCAGGCACCCCAAGGCAATTGACTCTTTAAGAATCTTGAAAATTATATGCATTCTTGAGAGGCAGAAGTTATCCAATTCTCTGGACTATTCTAGATTTTATATCTTACAGTTGAAATGCCAAAATTGGCTCATCATTATGGGTGGAAACATACCAAATTTGCTTTTGTTCCAATCTCAAAATTTGGGATACCTCCCAGCAGCTGGAGAAATATTCCACAGTTAGGAAAATACATCCAAGGTTGATGATGGTACCTTCTGATAAATTATACATGATGTCATACACTCACTTACTGCCTAAACCCACTTTATAAAACACTGTTAAAGGAAAATTAGGGCTGAGAAACTATTTTTAATGACAAGCTATAACACAGAAAAAGAAATGCAACCATTCTGGACACCTGAAAGGAATGTACAGCCTCTCTTACTATACGATTCTGTTTTTAAACACAGTTCTTAAATTGGTGCTTCTCTTTTATTTTCAAAAAGCCATAGGAGGACTTTGAGAAAACATCTAGGTAATTTGATAAACAGGAAAATAAATGTTGGCATGCAGAATTAAGTTAGTGATCCAACTAGTAGGTGGTAACTTAGAAGTTAAAGTCGTATAAACTGAAACAAAAGGAACACTTGCCTAAAAAATTTTAAATGCTTGAAAATTATCTTGACTGTCCTGAAATCCACACAATTTGATATATTCTATAGCAGCAATTCAAAAAGTTAGCTTTACATACCATATGGAATTTATATTTATACTGAGTTTAAGTAAGGAATATATTACTTGTTATCAGAGGCGGATAATAAACTCACACCAGAATTGATGTGCATGAATCACGTTAGAATATCGTTGATGTAGAAATTAAACAATATATTCAGTCCCAGAGGTGTGAAGAACATAAAATTCTTAAATTTGGCTACTAAATTCCTTCCCCAAAAGGTCTTTGAGTCAAGACATGTGCACTGATTATATATCCTCAAAGTCTTGTATCAAATCACACTCTGTTGCAGCTGTAAAGTAACCAGGCATTAAAAAAGAAACAATTAAAGATCTAGATAGGTAGTTACTGTGAGGGAAGTTTGCCCACAGGGCAGTTGGCCCTGACAGAGTTAGGGGGCATGCCAAATGATAGACAGGTCACCAGAACAAGAATAAGGGAACAGATTAGCAGAGTCCCCGTTATAACAGGAACCAGGTATAGGACATGGAATCTATCCCTATTTTCTCACTTAGCAACTAGGGTTTTAATGTCCTTATAAGCTCAGAGAACACCCTTCATTTGTTTGTTTGAATTAATTCCTGCATAGTTTACGACTATGCCTTGAACTTAGCTTTTTGTTGAATAATTGATGATGACTAAAATCTGTCCACAGGTCAGTGTATTACTGAGGAGGGACTTCAGCTATTAAGGTATCTATTAGAAGTCTTACTTTTTAAAAAGGCTCTAATTAATTATTAATAGGTATTGCCGACAATTTCACTCTCACAAAGTAGAGAAAGCAGTAAAGTTATTTGGTCTCTTGGCTCCTCTTCCTTTGCCTTCCACAGCTCTCTCCCTTGGTCCACACACAGGTAATTTTGTGGCTCTTAGTTTATTTTGCATTTCTGATAGAACCTCTGTCAGTGTATCCTCCAGTGTAACCAACTTATTCTCACAGAGAATGTCCTCCAACATTTATTAACAGAGGGACAAACAGTTCTAGAAGAAAAGGAGAAAGAAACCTTAGAATGACTTGGACCAGAGTGACTATCTCCTATACTCAAATGGATATTTTCACTGGATCTCAGCACTGTTTTCCATTGATTCCATGTTCCAAATTGTCCCTGAGTTAGGTAGAAGAACAAAGAATAGGAAATTGTTTATTCCCAAATTCCCTAATCTTTTAAAAATTGTTTTTAATGTTTTTATTTATTTCTGAGAGAGACAGCATGAGCAGGGGAGGGTCAGAGAGAGAGGGAGACACAGAATCTGAAGCAGACTCCAGGCTCAGAGCTAGCTGTCAGCACAGATGCGGGGCTTGAACCCACAGACCATGAGATCATGACCTGAGCCGAAGTCGGACACTTAACCGACTGAGCCACCCAGGTAACCCCCAAATTCCCTAATCTAAGTACTGACCCAAGCAAATTAAACACTCAACTCATCATTCTTTGTTTCTTCATCTCAACATACTTGATGGTGTTGGAAGCTCAACTCGTAACAACCCACAGTGCAAAATTGTTAGCAACCAACCTTCTCTCTTCTTGTTGAGTTACATCTCCAGGCCACCTCCCATCCTGTCAGCTTTCAGCCCACCTGCCCAATCATGCATCCCAGTAGAGTCCTCATCAGAGGCAACTTCAGTTGTAACCATCAAGACCATACCAGAGGCTGAGTTTCTGACTACCTGACTTTTTGCCATTATGGTGCCTGAAAAAAGGAATCTGGCATACAAAAACGCTGGTACGTAGGCAATGCCCAATAGAGATTTTTTTTTAATGCTTCCATTTATATCATCACGGCCACAAACATGTGACAGAATTAGGCGTACATTTAAAGAAGCTAAAAATATTTGAGGACAACAGTGGTATTAATTTTACACAGGAATTTTAAAAATATGTAGCTTTCTTTGTGTCTTTTAAATTTTGTTTAAATTTTTTTATTTATTATTTGTTATAATGCTCTTTTTACTTAAGGATGCTTTTTTTAGTAAAAAGAGAATGGAAAATAGAATATTGACACCATCAAAGGTGTAGGAAAACCATTTTTATGTCCCTCAAGCCTCCATCAGCCACTGGTAGTCATTTACACTAATTGAAATCCAAATACCAAAAAAAGTAAATAATATTTGTGTTGTACTAGCCTTACAAGCTTTTAAGCTCAAATCTATAAAATGAGGAGAAACTTTCTAATTATTCATAATTTGCTCTGTGGAGTTGAAACAGATGGATTATAAAGATGATTCCATGATAAACAACTAAATGTGGTTACTACCTTCTGTGCTTTCTTGGTTCATATTTTTATTGTTTTTCTTTTTCTTTATAAGCAGATAATACTTTCTTTTCTGTAGCAAGGCAAAATTTGTAGCTGCATTGGAAATGTCATCGTTATTTCTTTCCTTACTGTAGGTGTCTATTTTAAAAAGGTAGAGAAAACAAACAGGAAAATCTGGTGTTGGAAAGCATAAAGAAAAATAAAGCTTGAAAAGGATAGAAAATGAGAGTTATTTGAAAACAAAAATCATTAAGAGATAGGGGAGTGAGTTACCTAATTAGATTAAGGTTCTTTTCTAATTTTTCCTGCTTGTTTATCTCTTGGATGACACTTATTGATAGCAGAAAAGAAATAAGGACTTAAAAACAAAATAAATAGGTGTAATGAGACTGACCATTTCATGAAGATGTTATGAAAGATGCACCTTTTCCAATATTAGTCAGCCTGGCATAATGTCTGTGTGCTGTGTGAAGAAAATTTAACACACATTGTTGGATGGGTGATCAAATCATGATTCCCAGAATAGAATCAAACACTGATCCATTTTTCTCTTGAGATTCCATAATCTTAATAGCTAAAATTGAAAATTCAGAGGAAGTTTAAGACCTATAATATTGCCCAAAATTAAAAATCAGCAGGACTCTATTATTACAGATATATATGTTTTGTTTCGCTGTCAATATTAAAGAGTATCATATATTTAAACAGTATTTATATAGTTAATATAATCTAATATGGGATGTTTTATGTGACATTGTACAAAATGCTTTTCTAACATCCTGATTGATCTTTAAAGCAATTACCATGGGATGATTTTGCAGACAAAAGAAAAGAAATGATATTGTGGGTTAAGGCAAAATGTTTCTGTTCAAACTACATGATCCTGAATGAAATCATTATCTCAAAGAGATATCTGTACTCCCATAAGTACAAGGAAAAAAAAAAAGAAACCATTCTCAAATTAAGATAATTTGGCAAAGGTTTATTTATAAAAGACTACTTACAAAGGTATTGGGGATAGGATTGTACAAACCACAGTGAGGAGCACTGCAACTCTGGGTTAGTAGCAGCAGAGAAAATCATGGAGAAGAAACCATCTTAAGAGGAGAAAGGAACACTGAAATTATGAAAGACACAGATTGGCCAAGAAGACCTACTAGGGAAGGATCCTGGGGAATAATCCCTGACCCCTCTCTCCTCCTTCCTTCTAAACTCTTAAACATAAGCTGAAGCCAAAAGACAAAGGACCCTACTGATGTATTCAATATAGGTCATTCTAGTGGACAAAAGCAGGGTAAAACTGTTCAGTAGAACTAGAGAAGGGGACAAATAGAAGACATCTATGCATTTGCCAGTCCAGATCAATGATGTCAACAATGAGGGGGCAATTCCAGTGTTTGAATTGTCCAATAAAATTTACACACATTACCATATTGTACCTTTGCATTTACAATGATTCAAGATATGAGTGCACACATAAAAATTGTATTCCGTTCTATAGTATTTAAATACTTTGATATAACTACATGCATTCTTTATTATAAATTGATTTCAAAACATTTCTCCTTTATGTTACTTGTGGCATTATATTCATTTCTTAAGGACTCACATATGTACATTATATTTTTCACTAACATTTCAGTATAGTGGAGGGACCATTCAAGAAAAACATTTGATATGAAAAACACTTGATAAGGACTTTGAGACAAAAAATATAGTTTCTATTTTCAAGTAATTGGCAGGCTAATTGCTGAGGTTAGGTAACAGGTCTTTTGAAGGACATTAAGCAAAAGAGAATGAAAGAAGGACGTCTCTTTACCAGTGTTTGCAGTATGGGCTTTCTGTGCTTCCTGTTAAAGGCACATTCATATGATCTAATAATTGAGTATAAGGGAGCCTAAAGGATAGCTTATGGTTTTATTTTTATTTATTTATTTATTTATTTATTTATTTATTTGCCAACCAACATAAATTTCTAGATCACAGAGCAGCCATCCTTTTTTTCAGGAATCCTCGCTGGGAGAAGCTGTGCGCAGAGGCTAAGGGCAGCAGTAACCCCACACTAACTCTACCCTGGAAATACCCAGATTGTCTATGTCTAAAGCCTACATTTTTTCCATCAGTTAGGTCTTACTGAATCACTTAGTGACTCATTCTTAGTGAAAGTCTGCTGCCAGCCTTTTATCCTAAGTGTTTTCAAAACACTCATTTAATGGACCTTCCTGAAATTGTGTTCAGGATCAATATGAAGCCCATTGACATTTGGAATTCACCATTTGCTTCCTTTTTAAACCTGGGATAGTTACCTATCTTCTGTGCTCTGACATCTCAACCCCCTCTCCATGACTCTCTCAAAATCACCAACATTGCTTCCAATATCATTCCTAGAAGACTTTTTAATCAAGTGCATTTATCTGACACTTTAACCTTTATAGCAGTGAGAATCTAGCTCTCTCTCCCCAACTTAAATTTATAATTACACATTTTATATCATCTTTGAGGTTCTATCCTTAATACCAGAGTTCTTTTATAAGTCTTATTTTTAGTTTTAAAAATAATTTCTACTTGCTTCTCTGTGAATTTATCTGAGGTTTTATATTTGTATTCTGCTATTACTAGAATTACATAATATATTGAACTAAATCTGTCCAAGTTTCTGATTAGATTAAGTTGGAAATGGAAATATGTTTTTTCCTTTCCTCACTATGCAAAGATCCTGATTTTTCATGCAAACTATAGGCAGATTAAAGTACTCAGGTTGTGAGATTGTGAGAGACTTAACACAACAAGTGAACTTTATCTGAGGAATCCCTTTCTAAATTATGATTTAGACATGTGAACATCATGGAGGAAAGCAATTGATTACCTGGTAAACATCCCCTTTGTGATACCAAAGGAAATCATGTGTTTTTTTGCTTGGGCTCACAGAGCAAGAACATGTAGCTTGCCTGGTTATCACTAAAGAAGAGTTTTGTAATTATTTATAGAATTCTAATGCATTTAAGCCATCTTGATGGTAGCCCCCATGAAGAAAAGAACATATGGAAAGCTTATTGATTTTAGGTTTGGCATTCCTTCAGATTAAATTTAGCACTCTTTTTTAAAACTATCTCCCTTGCAGGTCATGTGTGATCTATATCCACTTAACTTTCTAGCTGTGCATCCAGAGCTACCTCCACAGGAAGACATGGAGAGCCCTACACCCAAAGGGGATTCTTTGCTTGATACTGCTCAACGAGAGCACTTCCTAAAGGTGTGTCTAACCAGTGTTCTTCTAGATTCACATTATTCACCTAGATATGTTCTGAAAATCCGATCAATTTATGCCACTTGTAAAGCCAAATGAAGACGTCACATGTCTAACATTTACAGACTTTAGATTCTGGCAAAACCAATAATAATAAGTCTATGTTGAAGGCGAAAGGAGTTTTTTGTTTGTTTCTACTTACTATTTTTATCCTTGTACTCACAATCATATTGCTGCATTGCTCACTGCCCTCTGGGAGAAAAGTCATACCAATAACAAATACATATCTTAAAGAGGCATGTTTATTACTCTTCTATGAATTCCATCTCCTATTATGCTTTAAAGATGCTACAAACTTGAGCCATTACTATGTAAATGACATTTCCAGCAAGCCCTCAAATAACATCTTATGAGATTTCAAATGCCATGATTATGAAACAGTAAAAGATTTAAGGAAATAAAGAAAGGCACAGTATATATATAGAATGTATTAAAACACAAATTTTCAATTATGAAAACATGTAATAAGTAGTAAGCTTTATTCTAAACACCAATTAAATCAGAACCACCACAAAGGGAATACAGGTGCATATTAAACCATTTTATCAACAAAACCAAAAATCTCTTTCTCCTGCATGATTAAATTTAGCATTTACTAAGACATAACACAGAATGCCTATATAAATCCTTCCATCAACTTAAGTAATGTATACACTATTGGTAAGATTTTAAGAAGTTTCTGTACAAAAAAAAAAGAAAAAAGAAAAACACTAAAAGATAAAATGATTATCAGTCAATAGTGAAATAACTGCATTTATTAATGGCAATATTAATAATTATTGAATACTAAGTATTAATATTTATTCACTTATTGAGCCAAAACTCACTTAACATCAACCATATACAGCATTGATATACTACTGAGAAAAGAGCTTACCATCTTCCAATTCCTTCTAAAGACTTTACATGTGTTATTTCATGCAATACTCACAATAAATTTAGGAGGTGTATACTGATTTTATAATTTTACAGAGAAGAAAATTGAGCCACATAGGGAGTGCTGTAATAATACTTAGGTGATCAGTGATACAGTTGAATTTGAAGTCGCAGGATTGTAGAGTACAATTTAGAGAACACTGAAATGATAGTTGAAAGTATAGGCTCTGGATTGAAATTGTAGCTATCTCTTTAGTAGCTGTGCCTTAGTTTTAGATACACATCAGTTTGTGCCTCTCTTATAAGCTGGTATTACACTGGTTTATGCTTATAGGACACTTAGAACAGTACTTGGCTTTTGAAAGATATTAGCCATCTTGTAGCATTTTCTTTACCTTGAGTAATTCATGGCCTGATAGAAATCAATGTGAACATGAATAAATGGTTTTAAAGGCACCAGGAAGAAATGCAAAACCATATAAACAAGTCTACTTGGCTGGGAAGCATATTTGAAAGCTCTGTTAAATTGAGAAAGGGAAGGGTGAGATCACAAGGGTGAATCAGTGACTGGAAACTGATGAGGCTTGTCAGGAATATTCTGTTGGAGATCCCAAGACTTAAAAAAGTTTTGACAAAGCAAAGGAGATGATTGAATAGTGTTGGGAAAGGCATTTTCTGAAGTCAGTAAGTATGATAGTTCAATAACAAGAAAAGACATATACAGTAGAGGAAAACAATATAAAGTAATAATGTATTCAAAGTGTTTTTAAAGGGTAACGCATATAAAATCTGTTATATGTAAATTATTATGATTATAATATCATCATTACCTGGCTAATGCACTCCAGCCACATCACTTGCCCATCTGAGATCAATTTCCCATGCCTCAGAGAATACCAATAACATCTAATCAGAGGTATAATCAACCTCTGTCCACAGCTGAGCAGACCCTCACAACTACTAGGTGAAATCGATTATGTCTTAAAATGCAGTTTTTAAGATATGAAAAATGTATTGTCAGTGAGTAAAGTATAGGTTGCCATCAACACCTCTGCTTTTAGTGAGCCTCAGATCACATTACAATATGACTATCAATTTATCTTTTATCACATTCCAAATTTATTCTTTCTTCCTGGTGCAAAAATATCTTCGTTTAAGAATGTGGCATCTAGCTGTATTTCTGTATCCTTTCAGTCTGTCATCCATAGACTATCAGCCTCTCACTCAGTCTTCCATTTAATCCCTAATTATTTTTATCCTACGACGGCTCTCTGCCCCAGTGCAGTTCTCTGACTGTATTGCTAGCACTGAAACTGGTTACTGAGCTCTGTTACCCATTCCATTCCCTGAGCTACATCTTCAAGTATTTCTCTCCAAACCTCTTCACCTCTAAGCACCTAAGATCAATTTCTTATGTCTGGCTATCCTTCCCCAGTGTTTCAGATGTTCCCTACCACCTCTTCTACTCTTGCTTTTCATCTGCACATAGATGTCAAATTCACTGACTCCTCCAACTGCTCCCATTTTCACTTTATCCTGGGCCTTTATGGGTTCCTAAAATGTGTGTATGTTCTCAGGAATTATGGTCCTGTAATGTGTATATGACCGTAGGTCCTATGTTAGGCATTATGGAAATGAGGATAAATACATCCCAACCCTTGCCTACAAGGAGCTAGTTTCCAGCCTAATGCACTGACAAGTAAAATGCATAACAGTAAATCTCTAGAAGTTCATGTGCATGTGCCTAATTTAGACTGGGAATACCAGGGAAAGCGTTTTGAAAGTGGTTGCACTGTGCCCAGAATATGAAAAATATTAGAAATAAATCAAAGTAAATTAGAGGATGATATAGGTATGGATATCTCTTCAGGCCAAGGGAGCTTAGAGATGGGAAAAGGCAGGAGGGCATATAGGGAAGTTAATTACCTCAGTGATAAGAAAACGGCATGAAAGGAAAAGCAGGAAAGAAGGCTACAGAGGAAATTAAATTGTATCACAGCAGGATCTGTATACTTGCTAAGCTTTTTGGACTTCTTCCTTATGGCTTACAGGAAGACATAGAGAGACTTGGTGTAAAAGTGTGACATGCTTAGCCATGTGTCTTAGAGCACTCTTACAGCAGTGTGGAAGATGTTTAGAAAAAAAGGCAAATCTTCCAATAATATGAGATTATAAAATCAAGAATCATTAGTGGAGATGAAAAAAAAAGGGTAGGCTAAGGAGAGAAGGAAGAAATAGGTTATGTAGAATAAGTGTGCATTGGGGTAGAGGGAATAATAAATTGAGTATGACCTATAGCCCTTGGATAGCCCAGTGACTGCTGATACCTTTCACAAAATATTAACAATAGCCAGAAAGATAAAGGGAACATTATTACAGTGTTATATTTCCTTCTTAGTGGAAACCTAAGCAAAATTTATAATCAAATACTTATATTTTAACTTACCAATACTCATTTTACTTCTTGGATTAACATCTTCTTCTGCCTGAAAAACTGCTCAATACTTCTGGCAGGCATGTTTCTTGCTACTGTACCCAGGTATTTCTGCTATAACCACTGAGTTACAGGTTTACTAAGGGAGCCTAAGTTGTTCCTCATTGTATATACACTATTTTCTGTTATCATTGTACATGCAAAATTTAATTAAATATTAACACCAATAATATGAGTGGAAATGTAGTTATAAATGCTATGAAGATTAAATTGATGCCTTTTCAAAGGCTCTCACATTTTATTGCTGAGTTTTTGCATGTTTCTAATAAATAGATAGTTGGCTTTAACCATTCTGTTTCATGACTAAAATATATGGGAGTGGCCTTAATCTTATCCTAAAACTTAAAAAACAGAAAACCATAAGAGGAGTGGATGGGGATTCAGAGTCTGTACCACTTTAGCATAAACACAGCTCACCTAAGTCAAACTTTGTTATTTTATGAGAGTATACTTATCAATCAATATCAAAAATTTAGAATTTCAAAAGCAGAACATTGCTCTGGGAAAGTTACCATTGCATATATAGAAAAATTGAAAAATCCTCCAGAGAATAGCAATAAAAATGATCTTCATCAATGGTTCCCAAATGCAAATCCATGAGGAGCCTATATAACTTGGAAGGACATGTTAAAGAAATACATATGCCCAGCTCCCCAGCCCAGAGATCTAAGAGAAAGACCAAATCCTTCCCAATCTATCTATATCTATATAGTGTTGTTGGTGAAGGCCTAGAACTATACTTCTTGGCCACACGTAATTTAATGATTAAAATGACTGGAAGGTATACTCTTATAAATGACACAATTCACATCACATATTAAAAAGAAAAAATAACATATGATTTCATTCATAAGTAGAATTTAAAAAAAGAACCAAAAGCAGAATCAGACCTATAAATGCAGAGAACTAATTGATGGTTTCCAGAGGAGAAGGGGACTGTGGGGTTGGGCAAAATGGGTGGAGAGGAGAGGGAGATACATACAGGCATCCAGTTGTGGAATGGATAAGTCATGGGAATAAAAGACACAGTATAAGGATAGTCAATGATACTATGATAGTGATGGAACAGGACAGATGGTAATTACACCAGTAGTGAACACAGCATAATGTATAAACTTGTCAAATTACTATGTTGTACACCTGCAACTAATGTAGCGCTGTGTGTGAACCATACTCAAATAAAACAAAAAGGAACATTTCCCAAACTAAATATTGTCTTCTGAGATAAATAGGCAGAAAATCATGACCCAAGTTTAGCCCAAAATAACTGCAGAAACATTCAAGACAGACCAATGCCTGCTCTGTTTAGAGATTAACAAGAAAGTACATGTTTTTGTTTTTTTTTTGAAAGCAGGCTCTACACTCAACATAGGTCTTGAACTCACAACCCTGAGATCAAGAGTCACATGCTCTACTAACTGAGGCAGCTGGGCACCCTGAAATACATGTTTTTATAATGTAAAAATTTGCCGCATGTGATACCACGTGATTTTCATTATGCAGCAATAGAGAATTCCAGGATTCATCAGATCAACATTCTCAGGCAGCTGCAGCATTTCAGGAGAACAGCCATGTGAGCAGGAAGGAAGTCAATTTCCATTTCAGATGATCAGAATTTAGCAAACACATTTTTCATTTATTGAAATCATGGTGGGCACTTCAATACTATCATTTATTAATTCTTTCATTAGGAGATATTACTATGGGAACTTCATGGGAAATGGACACTATAGCTCCAACACAAACAGAAATAAGGTCTTATTTATACTAAGAACCACTTAAAGGAGAATTTCAAGGTCACAACTTCCAGATATTTCACTTAGTACCTCCACAAGTTATGAATGACCTGAACAGTTTTATTGAATCTCTGCTTGTTCACATTTGATTTCATCATTCAATCACTTGTTCCAGAAGCATCTTACATTAATTTCCTAACTATTGCTTTATATTATGCTACCATTGCCAACAATAAAAAACAGAGCTCACTCAGTGAGGTGATTTAGATGCTGGTCAGCTGAGTCTTGCTGATGTACGACACTATTTTCCACCAACACCAAGAGCAGCCATACCTACAGCCATCCAGAGAACATCGAAAAGAGAGAATCTATAGATAAAAAGGTAATGATGAAATATTGGTGCAGGATAAATGGGCTACCCACAATCCTGCTTGATCTGAGTCTGCATACATTTAAAGTGTTGGTGCTATTTATGCCTCTTCAATAGTTCCAAATCTATTGGTTTTCTGGGCTGCACCTTCCTGATAAAAGTATAGGAAATACCAATAACCACAGTTGACTTTTTTGAGAGAGAGAGGGAGTGGGAGGAAGAGAGCACACAAGTAGGGGAGAGAAGCAGAGGGAAAGAGAGCAAGAATCCCAAGCAGGTATGGAGCCCAGAACTGGGCTCTATCCTACAACCATAGCATGATGACCTGAGTCAAAATCAAGAGTCCGAAGCTCAACCAACTAGGACACTCAGGTGCCCCAAATAGGTAACTCTTAAAAAATACAGAGTTTAGAGGCATTGACCCTGGACCCATGCAATTGAAAGATCACTTCTTAACTTTTGATTCCCCAAGAACTTCTCTACGATAGCCTACTGCTGACTGGAAGCTTTGCCAGTGACATAAACACATATTTTGTAAGTTATATGTATTATAAACTGTATTCTTATTGTAAAGTACACTAAAGAAAATGTTATTAAGTAAATCATAAGGAAGGGAAAAGACATTTTCAGTCTATACTGTAAAAATATGTATATAAATAGAGCTGTGCAGTTTAAACCCATGCTACTCAAGGGTCAACTGTATTTAAAAACTGGTCTTTTGACTTTAAGAAAATGTTTTTTTATGTTCACTTATTTTTGAGAGAGAGAGAGAGAACGAGAGAGAATGAGCGGGGGGGGGGCAGAGAGAGGGGGAGACACAGAATTGGAAGCAAGCTCCAGGTTCTAAGCTGTCAGCACAGAGCCTGATGCGGGGCTCAAACTCATGAATGGTGAGATCATGACCTGAGCCGAAGTTGGACGCTTAACCGACTGAGCCACCCAGGTGCCCCCAAAAGAGACAGAATGACCAGCAGTGTTATAATTGTTGCCTGATATGCTCATGGGAGATGCCAGCTGCTGAGGTTTGCTAATGCATGGCACATTTCCCACCAGCAATTTTGGGAAGTTCTGCCCATGCTCCATTGTGTCTTTTGATATGTAGGTTATGCCAGGAAGATAGAAAGAGATATTGAAAACAAGCATCAAATACTTTACAATGTTACCTAGAGCTGTCCCAAAGCTTTTTCATACACTTGTGTGATAAATGAATGTTGTCCTTTGGCACATTCATTGTACAATACACGCTATCAAACTCCAAAACAGAAGATCAAAATTTATATTTTATATTTTGTACAATTTAATAAAAAACTATTTTTAAGATTATACTATTTTACAAATGCTATTAGATATTTTTTTGAGAGAGAGAGAAGGCACAAGTGAGCAAGGGGCAGAGAGAGAGAATCCCCTGAGTGGCAAAGAGAGAGAGAGAGAAGCAGGGCTCACCTGAAGTGGGGCTCATGTTAACCCAAAGCGAGGCTCATGCCCACCAAATGAAGGTCTGGAGCTCACCCAAAATGGGGCACCAGATCACCAGCTCACTCTAAGCAAGACTTGAACTCACAACTATCAGATCATGACCTGAGTCAACGTCAGAGGCTTAACAGACTGAGCCACCCAGGTGCCCCTGGTACATATATATATATATTTTTTTTTATTCAAGGTTATGCCAGTTAGGATGTTACTTCTGGTTAAACGTAACCAGCCCCTTGCAGGTGGGCTAGTTAGTGGTAAATGGCAGTTATATTGGTGGCTATAGGTCTTACAAGAGGATCTTGAGAGTATTGTTCCACCTACAAGGACATGAATAAAATGGTTTATAAAAATCAATTATTAAGAAGGAAAATATAGTGACTTATCTTTTCACTTGTAGGATATCCTTTAATATTTTATTCTGATAGGCACCATCTTATAAACTTGTAAGGACAGTAGAACTTGAAACTTGCTGAAAAATGAAACAGCAAATGTTCTATATACTTTGATAGAGATCAGCCCTCTGAGCTGAGCTCTTGAAAGGGAGACACCTCCAGAAAATCTTCTGGGGGAAGTTTCAGGAGGTCATTACACCCTTTAAAAATCAAGGTTATTGCTTTTAACATAAGTATAAATAAATCATCCACTATCAACCACTTTCAAGATTATAATAAATAGCCTTTATTGCTTGTTCCATGGCATAATTTACATAAACAGGTGATCAATCATTTCTTGTGGTACACTTGGTAATATAAAGTTTTGCAATTACCTCCCATCTGATACTTTTCTTATAAAAACAATTCCACTCAATGGTCTCATTTTCACCTCCCCCTCTGTCCTTTGTCTCTTGTCTATTTCTCATGATCATAGACTTGCAGCATTACATAATTTTGGAAACTCTTCAACATAAAGTTATTACATATAGAAAAAAAGGTATCTGTATCAAACACTGTTTCACTCACAGGTGTATTTGCCTATTCACCTATGGACAACTTTTATAGATTTCATATGCTCTTAATTTATGTGTACTTTTAGAATAATTTTCTTTAGGGGCGCCTGGGTGGCACAGTTGGTTAAGTGTCCGACTTCGGCTCAGGTCATGATCTGACGGTTCATGGGTTTGAGCCCCGCATTGGGCTTAGCTCAGAGCCTGGAGCCTGTTTCAGACTATGTCTCCCTCTCTCTCTGACTGTTCCCTGCTCACACTGTCTCTCTCGCTCTCTCTCAGAAATAAAGAAAACATTAAAAAAAGAAGAAGAATTTTCTTTAAACATTTTTGCATAATTTAAATTAATGCTGCTGTTACTATATAGTGTTTTCATTTGTATTTCACAATTCATAAATTAAAGCAATCAATATTCAGTTGTATAGGATTTATAATATAAACCCAAAGGTTGTTGTAGAAATGCATCTGCTTTATTTTGTCTAATTACTCTTTATATAATTTCATATATACCAGTACACCTGGAGGCCTGGACTGGTCAGTAACTATATTAAACAGAAGACAGAAAGGTTGCTTGGGTTCAGTTGGTAAGCATCTGACTCTTGATGTTGGCTCAGGTCATGATCTCACGGTTCCTGAGTTCAAGCCCTGCCCTTGAGATTCTCTCTCCCTCTCTCCCTGCCTCCTCCACCACTTGTGCTCTGTCTTTCTCTAAAAATAAATAAATAAATGCACTTTAAATAAACTTTTATAAAAATGGTTGCTCAAATTTCAACAACCAGTTAAGTGAAGGAGCTGACCATTTGAATAAAACAGACACAGGGAAGTCTTTAAAAATTAAACATCTTTACTGTTTTGCAAAAAATTGAAATCATCCATTTTAACTTTTGCAATTTATCAACCAGAGAGTACTCATATCCTAACTTCATTAGTCCCCTTTGAGGTTAAAAAAGAAATTTTAAAAAAATTCAGATAAATTAATGTTAGCATTTATTTGAGGTACTATTTAACCTCTCAAAAACGATTCTGAGAACTCATTAGACACATATCACCATAATGCAGACTAGTAATAAATGGAAATAATGAGTTCATTGTAAAGTTTAAGCCAACAGTAGCCTGATCAGGAGTTTTTGTTAACCTGGATGCATAATTAGCTCTAGAGGGGAAATGAAAGGCAAACTCACTTTACATATTAGTGTAAAAAGTGCTGTAAAAAATTAGAACATAATTTTTTAAACCACTACTGTTCCATTGCTGTTAAGAATCAATGGAATCTATAATTAGGAAGCATTATGGAAAGGTTAAAGATGAGAATACATGTGGTCTATCTACAGGAAACCTAAACTGTTTAGGTTAATGAAATGTCTATGAAAGTCATATTAATTAGCAAGTTCACAGGAACCTAACTTTTAGTTTTTAAAACCATGATAAGAAGTAGTAAAACTCCATGCACACACTGTGTTCCATCTAGATTACTGCACAGTGCTTACCTCTTTCAATCTTCTATCCATTTCCCCCCTAATGATCTGGATGCTATTAAGTATTGCATATTTCTGGAAATCTTTCATGAGGTAGAAATCACATTTAATGATATTGTTTTGAAGATAATGAGAAACAGTAGAGACTTTCTATTTTTTAGAAGGGGATGGTTGAATTTTCAATGTTTCATTAATTTAACATTATTAAGATGATGTATTTCCTTATTTTCGTCTTTGTTGTTATGTCTACCTAATGTCAACCAAAAGTCTTTCTTTTATTCAAAAGTGGATGTTGCCCATCAAAATCCAGTTTATGCTGGGAAACAAGAAGCTAGAATCAAATTGTAAAGGAGAGATTATGTACTGTAGAGATAGCAGGACCAGAAACAAAGGGGATTTAATATTATTTTAAAAAAAGACAAAATCAGAATTAAGCATTACCACCATACCAATTTTAATTCTGTACCAGGAAGAACAGGAAAAGAATCCCTAAGGATAGAATTCTCTGGTAAAAGCTGGTTGTTTTTGTTCTGTCCTGCATCAATAAAATAATATCAACCAACAGTGTCTTTTACCACTTTTCTCACTTCCAAATGTGTAAGTGTGTGTGATTAGCTGATTCTAAGTTTCATGTGAACATCTGCCTACAAAGGAAGTAAGGAATTTGAGCCTTGATTCAGTTTACAGGGGAATTCACAACTTGGAAAATTCCTTAAATATAGAGAGGTTTTTCAAAAGATGATGGACCAAAAGTTTACATTACAATGATGTGGTAGTAGCTCATATCTGACTAACTCAAATGCAGAGGAAAAGTCATCAACTGTAATAAAAATATTTTAAAAAGACAACACATTTTGATGTTTGGGAGGAAAAATAGAAAATAGGCAGAAATATCAGAGTATTCAACCAATGATCAATTATTTGACCATGGAAGGAAGATAACTGCACTAGTTAAGTGTGCATTAATGACACCACAGTATTGAAGAACTGGATGACTAAAAGGAGACAGCAATTCTGTTCTAGTGTGAGGAATAAGAGTATAGAGTTCCATGCTAACAAAACGCAAGAGCTGGAAGATTGAGTGGAGTGGGAGAGACTCCTATACAAGTGAAAGTCACAGAAGAGAATGTCACAGATAGTGAAGATCTTAAATATTCATATAAACTCTATTCTGGCTATGGGTGACCCTAAATTGCACATGCATAGAGGAGACTCCATAGATTCCAGCAGAAAGCAATAGCTGAGGGACTAGAACAGAGCAAAGATTTCAACCACTATACACCACAAAGATTTGAAGGTTTGGTGTTAGAAGACAGACAGATGAGTAATACTAAATAAGAGTCACTCTTCAAAGAAAAATAACATAACCCAGAGCCTCTACAATGTATCAGCCCCACATCTACTATATAATTTAAAATACCTAGACATAAAAAGTCACAGGAAAATTATATGACACATAGGAAAAAAGTAGACAATGAAGAGACACATTAGATGGCCTACATTTTGGGATTAGAAGGCAGAGGCTTTAAATTAGCTTATATAATTATTCAAGAATTAAAGAAATAGATGGTCATACATATGAATATATAGGGAATTTCAAGGAAGAAATAAGAATAATAGAAATAAGGAAATAGAAATTCTAGAACAGATGAATACAATATTCAATATGAAAATGTTACTAGATAGACTTTCCAGACATGGGAGAAAAAAATATCAATAAACTTGAATAGATCAAAAGAAATGTATCCAAAATGCAGAATATAGAGGGGAAAATACTGCTTACATTATATACTTTCTAAATACAGAATTTAATTAAATTTCTGTATAGGTGGAATGTTTATTGTCATACCATTTGCTTTTTCCATCACTTAGAAACCACAAAAGATTTTCTTGAAAATTGTAAGATATCCATAAGAACTGAATCAGTATTTTAATGGGTAACATTCAGGCTTCTAATTTTTTTGTTTTGTTTTGTTTTTAAGTCCTCAGTGATTCCACCAGGTAGTCAGACTTACAAACCTCTGGTTTGTGTAACCACATCCACCTCACTCAATTTCTCTAAACATTTTTTTTCCCTATAAAAGCTTGTTTTGACTACAAATTTGACCACTTAGCTACTTAGAGAGTATAATATATCTATTTATTCAACCAATACTTACTGATAAATGATTTTATTTTTAGTTATATGCTAGACCCAGGAACATAGCTGAAGATTACTTAAGTAATTTTGTTGTTTGTCTAATGACAGAAAGAGAAGTATACTCAGTCTAGAATCAAAAAGAAATTTCAAGTCTCAACAGTGAAACTACATCATTCCATTGGATTCCTAACCACTTTTAACATTTAGGTCCAAAACCTGGTAATACATAGAAAATGAATATACAACATCATATAGAAATGGTTTAATTTTTAGATTAATAATCTTCTAGTGTTAAAAACTTAGTATTAGGGTGCCTGGGTGGCTCAGTCGGTTATGAGCCCAACTCTTGATTTCAGCTCAGGTCATGATCTCACCATCATGAGATAAGCCCTGTGTCAGGCTCTTTGCTGGGCTTGAAGCCTGCTTGAAATTCTTTCTCCCTCCACCCCTCCCCCACAGTGCTCTCATGTACATGTGCAAGTACTCTCTCTCTCAAAAAACAAGCTAACAAAAACTTACTATCAATACCTTTCCAAAATTTTGAATTTACAGGTATTTCTTTTGGAGTTTGCTCATCTAAAATCCTTAAGCCTCAAATTGATAAATTTATTTAATTACATTCAATGCATAAAATGCTGATTAATGGTGAATAAGGCTTTGAATTATAGGGATAATGTGAAAAGCTAACCAAGTCCATATCATACATTTTATATATATGTATGTATGTATGTATTTACATTTATATTTAATATTATATTATTCAATATATATTTAAAATATATTTAAATTTTGTCAATAGTAATTCTTTTCAGCTTGAATCAGATTTTTTCTAACTTGAGATTTTTTCTAACTTGATTTTTTCTAGGCCATTTCTAACAAAGTGGCCTATACTGATTAGATTCAGTGCCTTATTATAGAGATAAAATGTTTTCAATGCCATTTTACATATTTTGCTGATATACCATCTAATTTCCCTACTAATTTATAGTTTAAACTTTTGCTTAGTTCTTCTGAAGAATCCAATGAGCTTCTCCCTTGATATAAGTTTAATGAAATTCAAACTGCATTAAAAATTTATATTTTAGATTGAAAATTGATGAGTTACTACGATTTTTATTATTAGAAGGTAAAATAAAGATTTTTTTAATCTCACTAATTTAAATAAATTCCACTTCATCTCACATGAAGATTAGCTGTGTACATGTTATTAATCTTTAGGGATAAAGATCATGCTGTGCTCCATATATACATCTGGGTTGATAGGTGTGTGATGTTCCCATCATTTTTTAAATTTATAAAGGAAAGCACTACTTCTTACTAAGAAAGTTATTCCCTCCTAGTTACAAGGCTGAAAATTGCTGTAAGTTGCCACCAAATGGATAACAATGGCTGGTACATGTACATGTCATGTACAAAGCCACTAGGTGGAAAAACTTAATTATCAATTCAGATTCTCCTCCATCCTCTCCCCGGAACAACATCTAGATTCCAGGGACCAGGCAGGGGTTTTCTATATTGCTGAGACCTTGCATTGGGTTGGAAGTAGCAACAAATGTTAACCACTAAGACAGACTTACTCATTAGTCTGGAGATCACTGCTGTGTCCACTTTGTCCCAAGCACAAGTACACTCTCCAAATCTGCCAGATCTGTAGAAGACACATTTCTTTGCTCAAGTCCACAGGATCATTATGACGCTCCTTTGTCACTGCACCCACTGTGTGAAATCCATTGATTTGACTAAGCACCTTACTCTTTTTTGACAGCAGTTTCTAGGAAGCGGTCACAGTGAGGCTCCTCTGTCTACAGTTATAACTGGGATACTCTACAACTGTCAGATGTGATGCACAAATACAACTTCAAAACAAGAGTTTTTCTCTTCTGTCATAGGTTGGAATTGGTCCGAGAGAGAGAGAGAGAGGCAAGTATAGTATACAGATATTTGTATGTTGGGGTAGGAAAGGGGAAGGGGAGGGCACCTAATTGGCCAGACTATGGATAGGAGAGAGGTATTAAGGCTGAAAAATGAGATGCAGTCTTTTGATCATACAGGGAAATTTGGCCCTTTGCTGCTCTCTGCCAGTAGTTGTAAATAGTCCTCAATCAGAATCAGCTGGAGGGCTTGTGAAGCCACAATTGGCTGGGACAGTCTCCAATTCAATAAGAAGAGAAANTTTACTCTTTTTTTTTATGTTTATTTATTATTAAGACAGAGAGAAACAGAGCATGAATAGGGAAGGGTCAGAAAGAGAGGGAGACACAGAATCTGAAACAGGCTCCAGGCTCTACACTAGCTGTCAGCACAGAGCCGTCGCGGGTCTTGAACCCACAAACTGTGAGATCATGACCTGAGCTGAAGCCGGACGCTTAACTGACTGAGCCACCCAAGCGCCCCTTGCAATTTACCTCTTTATCAATATATTTAATCTAAGTATCTTTAGTAACTTAAAAATTTCAAAACTAGAAACAAGCAGTCCAGTGATATTAGTTTGCCCTTGGCTATATCAGTCTGAATACTTCCAGTTTGCCTTTCCTTGGTTAGACACATTTGGTTTTGTAAAACTTTGGTGCACCCAGCCCAGCCATTGACTTGCCGTTGACTTGATGTTTAAAAAGTATAATCTCAGTTGGTTAAGTGTCTGACTTCGGCTCAGGTCATGATCTCACGGTTCGTGGGTTCGAGCCCTGCACAGGGCTCTGTGCTGACAGCAGTTCAGATCCTGGAGCCTGTTTCAGATTCTGTGTCTCCCTCTCTCTCTGACCCTTCCCTGCTCACGCTGTCTCTCTCTCTCTCTCTCTCTCAGAAATAAATAAAACATTAAAATTTTTTTTTAATAAATAAAAAGTATAATCTATGTAAACCCATTTTGTTTCATAGACAATTCAACCCTTGTTTTCTTTATATAAATATATATATATAAAATATTTTTTGTTAGCAGTAATGAAGAAAAAAACAACATGCATAAAGCAAAGTATCTGCTTGCATGTTTGTATTGTGTTTTATTATTTAGTTGTATGGATCTAAATAACAGTGTTAAAATTTCAAGGGATGAATGGAGATTGAGGAACAATTCATGTTAAAAGGCTGCCCTCTTGTGACAATGTGCTGTATGTTTTGCTGGTAAAACTTGACCTTATACCCAATTCATAATAGCATTCAACAGATAAAAAAAGCTCAATGTGGTCTTTTTTTGTTGTTAAAACAATTTTATTTTGTTAAAAAGTATCTTGCTTATATGGCAATTTTAGGTAATGAATTGTTCTGATTAGGTAGGTGTTCCAGGGAGCTGAAATTTAAACCCATCTCATTATTTAACGTATTAATAGATATATTTCCAACATATATGACCCACTTTTCTGCTTTTGAAAAATTAGTTAATTTTGCTGTATACTGAGGTGTTAGTGGCATACATCACAGAACTTCATAACTCATCTATGTTACTGTAACTATGAATGTCACCCCCTGACTGAAGTGTCAATCAGTAAGCATCACTAGAGGAAAGATAAATAGTTCATATCTTCTGGCTTTGAAGAGCTCTCAGTCTAATGCAGGAGATAGGTCATGTAAACAACTACAAAGAAAAATCATAAATGCTACAGTATAGGTGTAAATAGTACAGCTGGAAGCATAGAAGAGAAAGTACTTGGCTTTTCCTCAGAGAACTAAGGAAACAGGCTAACATTGGAGACACTTGACATTTGAGTAAAACACACAGGATTTTATTATATGCTAAGTACCCACTAGATGCTGGACATGTATTAATGAAAATATTTAACCCCTACCCTTAAGGGACTGAGTTGTAATGAAGAAACCATACCATAAATGATTTGAATGCAACGTGATAAGGGTTTATCACATTCTGTGGATGTTCTCTCCATGTCTCTTGAAACTGTTCCCCTCTTTTCATTTTATCACACCCTATAGTTATAAAAACAGTGACTTTGGTGTTTGTGTGATGTTAATTTTTTTTTCTTCCAGTATTTTTTCTAGGTCTTCTTCCCAGTTCTAGGAGCAAAATTATTCTGGGCTCACGGACTTAGAGGAATGGAAAGAAAGCATTTTATGGAAAGGAATTGTAAGTAAACTACAATTCTTTCTGACTTAAAACTTCTAAAAACTTAGGCTTTAGAGAGAATTTAAAAGAATCATGGAACTGGTGGAGAAAAATATTTTGATGAATGAGAAACATAGTATAAATGGGAAAGGAGACAGATTTTCCCTAGGTTAGGAAGAAAATCCACTCTCTGCACCTCTACATTCCTTTTTCATGGTTGAGAGGAGGGGAAAACAATTGTCCCATGATCAGCAATGGAGACCTAGAAGCAATTTCCTGGAAATATCCCATGCGATGTAAAGATCCCAGAAAAAAAAATTTTTTTTTTAAATCTACAACAGTATTTAGGCAGAAGGGGCCGNGTTGAGAGGAGGGGAAAACAATTATCCCATGATCAGCAATGGAGACCTAGAAGCAATTTCCTGGAAATATCCCATGCGATGTAAAGATCCCAGAAAATTTTTTTTTTTTTAAATCTACAACAGTATTTAGGCAGAAGGGGCCATAGGCAGACTCATGAGAGGATTTTTGTACTCCAGATATGAGCCAGAAGCGACATTGGGTTTGTGGGCCTCAATGAGCCCTGCAGGAATAGACAAAGGAGAGGCCAGCCTCAGCTTGTGTGGACAGATGGTCAACTAAACACCTGACTACCATCCATTCCCTGCTCTGGCTCTGATTACCAAAGCTGTGCTCTGCTACCCAGATGCCTTCTTCAGGACTAAAGCACCACTCTCCCAGCTCCTACGGGTACTGGACTACTTGCAGGAATGTCACAGCTGAATAAAAACATTTTACCAGGTTCACAAAGACAGCCTATATCCAAAGACTGGCCAATGCGGTGTATAAAATCCTGATTCCTTTACCTCAATTTAGGATAGTTTGAGACCCATCAGAGTCAAGTTATCAAAAAAGGGGGGTGGGAGGAAGGAGGAAAATTAATTTATCAAAGACAATAATTATTCCTAATAGTGTGATATCAAAATTGCAATTAAACACAACTTTAATAATTACTTAAATGAAAAGATTAACTCCAGTGGGATATAGAAGAGATTGGTAATAGCTTTGACTCGAGGGCAGGGAACTCTGCATAGATGTCCTTTTAGTAAATTTTGATTCACTGTCATGATGAGAGATTAAACCTTTAAATAAGGAATGGGAAATTCTTTGTGACAACATTATATACAGATTTCAAAAGTTCTGTAATTCAGATAATGTATACAGACAAGAAAAATATGTTCTAGAAAACCTGTTATATATGCTAAAGGGGGCTTAACTGATAAAAAGACATTGATATAAAAAATACATATAATACATTTGATTAAATTATTTCATAAAATGTGAGAATTTCTAAAACTGTCAAAGAAATCTAAATTTCTTACATAGTATATATAATTAATAAATATAAGTAAATAATTTATTTTTATTCACGGCAAAACTTAACGTATTCAATTTATATATTCAATTGTGCTCACTTGAAAATTGGGGAGGTTTCTAACTCTCTTTCTCCTCCCCCACACAGAGATGTAAGCAGATATGTATAGTTGTAAGTCAGTTATTTTTTCTAGGAGAAAGGAGAAAATAAAAATAACATTGAAGACCCTTTATCATAATGTCTATTTAAAAAGAAAAAAAATGAACAATCAAACAAAATCCTTAATGACTGAGAAATAATCCTTGATGGAGAACAAACGACAGAGATAGGATGCAATTCAGACCTACTGAGGATGGTCCTAACTCACTTAGAATATATATATATATTTTAGTCAATTATATATATATAATTCAAATATATATATATTAGAATATATATATATAATTGACAGGCATGGGTTTGCGAAGCACTTCCCCTAGTAACCTCTCAAATAGCAGGTACCAGCCAGGTAGCATGGCCTCTACTATGTACAACTCATCTTGCCATTTTCCTCACATCCCTGCAATTGCCGGAACAGAAAGTCTATTATGCTTTTTAAAATAAACCCCATAAGATTGTTAAGTGGATGATATACAGTAATCCTTAACTGTTCCTCTTGTTTTGTCCCCCACTCCATTTGAGCCCACTTACAGAACTTTTGCTGGATTTTCACTTTGATGGGGCTGCAAAGGGGGGTCTCAACATGTTTTAGAAAAAGGGATGAAAAAAATGATGCCATCTTAGAAGGCCCCATCTATACAATACATAAACTCTTCTTTCTCTCCTGCCAGGCAGTTGTGACAAAGTGCCAAAGCACTGCTGTGCTGAATTTCTCCATCTTCTTGGAGATGCTGGCCATCCTCAACTCCTCACCTGACATCTTTTATTATCCTACTCCATGTGCCCAGGACCCCAGTGCCAGGGTAGGAAACAACTCTTTCAGTAAAGCATATGAAAGATCCATCCTTTTGAAAATGCAAGTATGCTCATGCCCTGTTCTTACCTCAGAATCTTAAGTAGCTCCTATTTATAGTAAATCCTCTGCTGTGACACATAAAACTTCATATAATCTGACCTGCTTATGTCACCTCTGTTTTTCCTTCCTGCCTCACAGTATACAACTGTACCAGGGTACATTCTCTTCTACACCCTCTGTTTGCATGTACTAATCCCTAACCATCTATCAAGAAACAATTTTGTTTCTTTTTTTTTAAAGAATTGGTTATTTATTGAACCGGAGCAGATTAGATAACAACCAATTTTAAGTTTACATCTTTTTTTAATGGTTGTCTTTTGAGAGAAAGAGAGAGCAGAGGAGAGGCAGACATAGAATCTGAAGCAGGCTCCAGGCTCTGAACTGTCAGCACAGAGCCCGATGTAGGGCTCAAACTCCTGAACCAGGAGGTCATGACCTGAGCGGAAGTCAAGATGTTTAACCAACTGAGCCACTCAGACGTTCCTAAGTTTACGTCTTCTAATTCAATTTTGAAGTGTTTTACACACACACACACACACACACACACACACACACACACACACACAGAGACATTGCAATAGTTGTCTTAAGGTAAAATAGTCACCTTAAACTGTTGCAAGTAATTTTACCCGAGACTGAAAAACTCTTTATCCTGAACAACAAAACCTGTAACAAATTTAAATATATAAAACTCATTAATTGCAATTTTCTCTTTATAAAGATCCAAAAAAAAAGTACAAGTAACTAATATGTATCAGTCACAACATAATCCTGGGTCAACCCCTCACCTCTACCAAATGTTCCTTTCATTTTAAGCCTGTCATCAGAGACCAAAGAAAAGTTTTTTTTTTTTGTTTTCATTTTATACAAAACAAAACTCACATGTGACAAAAAGAAAGGCTGAAGAAAAACAAAAACAGAATCCTAGTACTGACAGTGATGTTTAGTACCCTAATTGAACTAAGGCCAAAATGCTGCTGATAAAAATAAAATAGTGGCTGTATATAATGGCAATTAAATTCAAGGGATTTTAACTCTTTGGCATCAGAAATCAAGATTTTCCCAATTTTATGAATAGGCATTTCCTACATGTGGAGAGTAGAGAATGTGGACATAGCAAGGAAAGAGGTACTGTTTGTTGCAATATCGAGAGACTGAGCTTTAGGGGAGACTTCTTACAAGGTTAGGCAGAAACCAATAAATGGTTATTAGCTGCTTGTGTCATCAATTTAATTGGAAGTGATTGAGTCCTAAGGTTCAAAATACCAACGTGTGTGTGTGGTGGGGGGGGATATGTTGTTGGGTTAAGTTTTATCTTTAAAGCAAAAACAAGGGGTGCCTGGGTGGCTCAGTCGGTTAAGTGTCTGACTTTGGATCAGGTCATTATCTCCCAGTTTGTGGGTTCGAGCCCCGTGTCAGGTTCTGTGCTAACAGCTAGCTCAGAGCCTGGAGGCTGTCTTCTGGATTCTGTGACTCCCTCTCTCTCTGACCCTCCCCTGCTCATGCTGTCTTTATCTCTCTCTCAAAAATAAAGAAAACATTTAAAAAAAATAAAAAATAAGGCAAACACAAGACAGACAAGTATAAAAGTACCAACCTGGTAACATAGTCCAGTCAGAGCTCTGCCAACAGGCTGGGTAGAAAGTGTCAAGATTCAGACTATTGTTTCTCATAAGGACTCAACAAAATGAATCTTTAATGACTTGAACTGCAAGGTAAGGGATCCAAAGAATGCAGTGCTTTTAGTTTAAAGAACTATCAGTAAAGTACTATTCAAAACAAACTGCATTTTATCAAGAAAACAAAAGGAAAAGAAGATATAATCGGGACTATATGCCTATCTTTCATGTACAAGGTTTGAGTTCTAACAGAGCTGTATAGTGGAGCCAGAATTCAAATAAGAAATTATGCCAATCAATTGTCAGATCTTCAATATAACTTTTCTAAGAAGGTGTTTTCACCCAATATATTTTTTAAGCTTATTTATTTTGAAAGAGCAGGGAAGGGACAAGGAAAGGAAGAGAGAGAATCCCAAGCAGTCTCCACACTGTCAGCACAGAGCCCCATATGGGGCTCGATCTCACAAACTATGAGATCATGCGTGACCTGAGCTGAAATCAAGAATCCGATGCTTAACCAACTGAGCCACACAGGCACTCACCCTCAATATCTATTATTCACAAAGAAACATAAGCTGTGAATATACAGATCCAAAAATATAAATGTAGAAACTAATGACATTATTATGATCTAGACAGTGAATTATGATTTTGAGGTCATCAAAAAGGCTTTTTAAACAATCTTCCACACTTCAAAAAACTCTCTTCAGGTGGTAGATCTGTCCCAGTGTCATGGCAACTAGAACAAGAACTTTAAAGAAGGACCAAAGGGCCACTCTGCTATTTGTGTTGTCGTTGATCGCTCTGTGTATTCTCTTTCAGACTTGCATGCATTCCTGCTTCTGCTTTACACTTGTCATTGCCACTGCCAGCTCATCAATCGCTTCTTCTAACTCGTTCTCATTAGCTGCTCTTCCCATGCCTTGTCCATTGGGGGCTTCCCCAATATCAGTGGTGAACATCATTGTTTGGAGTCATGGTAGACATCCTGTTCCTAAAACAAAACTTAATATGTTCCATCCATATGAGCAGCAAATGTGTATTTCCCACTGGTCTCCTGGTCTCCTTTATAAAGTCCTTTATTATCAGGCCCTGAAATTTCCACATCCAATGTCCAGGAAGCCATCCTTGGCCACCTGAAAGATGAGGCCCATGGAGGTGTCTGAGGTGACCTGTTCCAAGGAGCAACCCTCTGAATGCACATAGATGCTGATGAAGTAGCCCAAGGCTGTGGCCTGAAGGGTAGCCAGGTGCACCAGCTGCTCAGCAAGCCTCACCATAGTAGGGCTGGGGCTGAAGCCAGGACCCAGACCAGGGCTTCCAGAGCTGCCACCACCACTTCAGCTCTTTCATCAAGAACCAGTTTAAGTATCTCTGTTATCCATCAAGCCTTCCCTAACCTCCTCCACTGAAGCTGATATTCAGCCTTTCTCTACACCGCCCTTGGAGTAAACATTAATTCTGCAGCTATTGATGGGGTTTTGGAGTGATGGGGGTTTGGAGCTGACAGCAAAGAAAGAATCCTTGAAGAATCGTGGTGCAAAAAGGTAATTTTATTAGAGCACTGGGACATGATCAGTGTGCGGAAAGAGCAGCACTGGGGTTGTGAAGTATGGAGTTGGGGGAGATAAAGTCAAGAGGAAGGTTCTTAATGGAATCCATATGCTAAGGAAGACTCACAGATTACTGGAGGTCTAGCTAGTGTCAAACTAAGGTTGTTTTTCCCTCTAGCAAAGCATTATCATTAAAAGAGTAAGGAGTTCCTGGAAATTAGGCTATTGATAAGATTGCTTTTTCTAGTAATTTACTAAAATGTTTGTAAACTGATGGAGGCTCTATCAGTTTAAAAATGTGTTCTCTGTCCTTTGTTCATCCAAGAGTACCTGAAGAATATCACACATACCTCACTTGGGGGAGGAAGATGTTGTTAGCTTGTGCTTTGCCCTCAGCTTGCCTTATATTCCCTCCATCAGTTATCATATGGTATATCACAACATATGCTTATATGAGTAGCTTTTTCATTACAATATAAATTCTTTGATCTAAGAATTCAAGCTTTTCCATTTCTGTACTCCAAATACCTGTCATACTTGAGGAAGGCTTACTGAAGAGATTGATTGAGATGGTCAAGTACATAGTAACCCCACTCTTTTCAAGGAGATGCATGAAGAACACTTGAGTGTTTTCAAAAAATTTAAAACTGCAAAGTTAAGTAAGTCTTTAGGGATTCACCCTCTAAAAAGTATTTCAAGAAATAGCCAGTGCAGTATTGAAGATTAGCAAAGATGGAGGAACCATACTATCTGACTTTCAGCCTTACTATAAGACTACAGTAATCAAGACAGGATGGTATTGGCAGAACAACTGACAGATAGATCACTGGAATAGAATAGAGGATGCAGAAATAGACTCACATAAATACAGTCAACTGATTTTGGATAAAGTAGCAAAGGTAATACAATGAAGCAACAATGGTTGAACAATGAACAATTGAACATCCACATGCAAAAAAAAAAATGTATCTAGACAATGATCTTGCCCTTCAGAAAAATCAACTCAAAATGGATCATAGATCTAAATGTAAAATGAAAAGCTATTACATTCAAATAACATAGGGAAAAAAACTTGGAAAACTTTTGGCATGACCATGACTTTTTAGAAACAACATTAAAGACAGGATCCATGAACACAATAATTGATAAGTTAGACTTCATTATAATTAAAAACTTCTGCTCTTTGAAAGACAATGCCAAGACAGTGAGAAAACCAAGCCACAGACCGGGAGAAAATATTTATAAAAGACACATCTGATAATGGACTTATCCAAAATATACAAAAAGGTCTTAAAACCCAACAATAAGAAAATGAACAACCCAATTGAAAAATGTACAAAAGACCTTAATAGACACCTCACAAAGAAGATATATGGATAGCAAATAAGTATGTGAAAATATGCTCAACATCAAATGGCATCAGGGAAATAAAAATTAAAACAGTGAGATTTCACTACATATCTATTAAAATGGTCCAAATCCACAACACTGACAACACCAAATGCCGATGAGAATGTGTAGCAACAGAACTCTCATTCATTGCTAGTGGCAGTACAAAATGGTATAGCCATTTTGGAAGACAGTTTAGCAATTTCTTATTAAACCAAACATACTCTTACCATACAGTTCAGCAATTGTACTACTTAGTATTTACCCAAAGGAATCAAAAATTTATTTCTACACAAAAACCTACACATGAGTGTTTATAATATCTTGATTCATAATTGATAAAACTTGTAAGTAACCAAGATGTCCTTCAGTAGGTGAATGGATAAACTATAGTATGTCTGCACAAATGGAATATTATTCAGAGCTAAATTGAAATAAGCTACAAAGCCATGAAAAGACATGGAGGAATCTTAAATGAATATTTTTAACTGAAAGAATCCAATCTGAAAAGACTATATACTGTGTGATTCCATACAAAAAAGAAAAAAAGGAAAACTATGCAAACAGTAAAAAACAAAACTATAAAAACAATAAAAAGACAAGTGGTTGCCATGGATTGGGGAAAAACAAAGGATGAATAGATAGAGCACAGAAGAATTTTAAGACTATGAAAATACCGATTGACATCATAGTGATGGATATATGTCATGATACATTTGTCCAAACCATAGAATGTATAGCACCAATAATGTAAAACATAATGTCAACAGTGGACTTTGTGTGATTATGAAGTATCAATGTAGATTCATCAACTGTTACAACAAATGTATCACTTTGGTGGGGGTTGTTGATAAGGAGGGAGGCTCTGCAAGTGTGTGAGCAGAGGTGTTAGAAGTGGAGGAGGGGAAGTATCCACATTAAGAAGGCACTTTGAGACAAAAAAACCCAAAAAACAAAAAACAAAAACAAACCAACAACAACAAAGGAAGCCACTCCTCCAGTTGACACAATTTTATTCAAGGTAACTTACTGACGGGATCAGGCAGGCAGGCCATCTGCTATGTAGCTATCCTCCCCCAATCTGGATCTTAATCCACTGATTGTATAGGAGAGGATACTAGTTATCTAAAGAGATGCCATCTGTGTGCTAGAGGGGAGGGAGGGGAAAGAACTATGTTATCTCTAATAGTTATCCGACCAATTTTAGGGAAGGTCCGAACAAGCTTTCCTGCATTCAGGTCAGGATACACAATAACCTTCAATGGGCATGGAACATGGAGCCCCAAGGAAGGTCATTGCACATGTGTAAAAAAGACAGAAGGCCAAATATAGTCAGTATTGTCAGCATCCCTACAAGAGGTATAACAAAAATCTTTGTACCTTCTCCTTCACTTGTGCTGTGGAGCTTAAACTGTTCTAAAAATAATAATAATAATGTCTTAATAAAAGAAAATGTTTCAGGCAGTATCTGAATTGAGACCATGTGGATTACAGTCAAGTCAGGTGACCAGCTTCTAATGACCTTATAGCACAACCTGGCCCTGACATATACTGTCCACACAGCATGGCTGCTCTGTAACTTCTAAAGTAACTGGCACCAATGACCAATGATCAATGTCTTGCTTCTTGCCTCTACTATATGTAAAGACAGTAGTTACCCCACATGCAGTTAATAGCGTATTCTGTTATTATGTGCTAGACATTATAATTTCTTCATCCTCACACCAATCCTGTAAAGAAAGCATGATTATTCTATTTCTCAGCTGAGGAAACTGAGGCACAGAACATAAGTAGTCAGATGAAGAGCACACACATAATATAAACTCAGAAAAACTAGCTCCTGGGCTTGCATATGAAACCACTCTGTCACCACACACCTATTGTAGGAGTCATTTCCCACAGGGTCAGAATCCTAGGGATTCCGGGTCTGTTAAATCCACTCAGAAGGTTTTAAGACATGAAGTCCTGAAGGACAACCAATATCCTTCTGTAGCTTATTTTGTAAAATGAGATTTCAGGGAGGAAATAGCGACAGTAACAGAGGCACAGCATTTTTTTTCTCTTATAAATTTATTCATCACAAAGTTTTATGCCTAAACACATAGTTTGTATGTTCATTGCAGTTATAAATAGATACACTCAATCTGGTAAAATGTACAGAAAGTGGGCAGAGTATTTATAATCTTGAGAAAATGCTTCAAAAAGAATCCCATTCTCAGGCTCTTTTGGCTCAGATATAGGGACATTCTTGGACTAGATTCCTTACCTCTTGCTTGGTAGCCTTGAACGTAGGTATTCCATGTTGAGTCTACCTTTGTTCCTAATATGATAGTAGTTAGCATATCCCGAAGTTCTACAGAGTTCTTCTATCTGATTTAGGTATTCTGATGTTCAGATAGTTCTTGCCATTAAGGGATACTTTATGGGCATTTCTGTTGAGATATATTTTCTCAAAAGCCAGTTCCATTTACCCCACCTACATTTGAAAATGAATCGTTTAATCATTTATTCTAATCTCTTTCTTTGTAGTCTATCAATTTTATAACAGAAAATAAACACTACACTCACTATGACAACTAAGAATAATGACTGGCATTATTTTTACATGTCACCTCACAATATTACTGTTTTCATGTTTTCTTATTAATATAAAGTTAATACTTCTTAGTTATTTCAATCATTCCTATTTAAAATAGCTAAATAAAATTAAATTAATAGTATCCTTCTAGACTCAGAAATTGGAGTAATTCTTAATACCATTTTAGAATATCATAGCATATTGAAGGTGTATTATTATTAGGAAAATAATTGGTTAAGAAAAGCTGGGTAATTTTTAAAACTGGATTTTGGGGAGAGGGTGTTCATGGGTGTTTCATTTCTGCACATTTTACAAGCACTGGCTGCTTTGAATATCTATTCAAGAACATGTACACAGAAAACAGCCTTGGAATACAGAATTAGTGTCTCCTTCTGGAGGAAATGCTAATAGGGATAGGATTTTATGATTTTTAATTCCGCTTTTTTTTGTATGTTCATTTTTCTGCAATTGATATGTACATAAACAGAACAAATCAATGTTTCATAGGTATATTCTATTCTACTTCATTGTCAATGTGAATTGTATCTCTTTAAAAGTCGTAGTTTCAAGGGGTGCCTGAGTTGCTCAGTCGGTTAAGCATCCAACTTCGGCTCAGGTCATGATGTCATGGTTCGTGGGTTTGAGCCCCGCATCGGACTCTGTGCTGACAGCTAGCTCAGAGCCTGGAGGCCAGTTCAGATTCTGTATATCCCTCTCTCTCTGACCCTCCCCTGTTCATGCTGTTTCTATCTATCAGAAACAAAACATCAAAAAAAAAATGAAAATTGTAGTTTTGATGCTTTCAAACCTAGTAATATAGAGAAGTTATTAATTTCTCTATATTCCTTACATCCTACCGTTCTCCAGCATTCTTGTTACAAGGGTAGTTAATTGTATTGTGTTTTGTTGTGAGACAGTATTACCATTAACAAATAACTTTAGAAAGGAGGACTCATAGTGGTGTTTGTAGTTGGTAGTAATACATAATATGTTACTAGAGTGTGTTATATAATATTCCTATATGTTACTAGTGTGTATTATATAATATACCTATATAAGCTATACATCATATCTCCTTTGTTGTCTTTCAAATTTATATTTTATATGCATATGTTGTCTTTCAAATTTGTATTTTATATATGTATATGCTTCCATTTCACATTTAATTTCTAGATAAAAATACTACTAGTAGTGATAACACGTTCCCTTACCTTGATTCTGATTTCAACAAGAGAAGCTTGGCTGTTGTAATGCTAATTAAAATGAAAACTTTTATTTGTAGTTTGATAAAGTTTTATTTGGTCCTTCCATTTTTTGAGATCAGTTTTAGGTTTTGTACTGGGTTGAAGAGTATCCCCCCAAATCCACATCCATTCAAACCCTCAGAATGTGACATTATTTGGAAATAGGGTTTTTGCAGATGTAATTAGTTAAGATGAGTCATGCTGGAGCTTTCCTTCCTTCAGCTTCTGTATTTAATAAGCTGGCATAACACAGTTCTACCTTCAAAATGCTTGAGTCTAACCACTACATCTAACAAAACACACAACAGCCACAAAAACACCATAGATGAAGCCACCATGATCACAGTCTTCTTAATGGTTTCTCTTCTTCCAAACTTACCTCCCTACCTAAAGTGCCCTTCCAATAATGAAACATAGCCATTGTTATTCTGATGTATGAATTATATTAATGGTTTCATATTATAATTAGAATAAAATGTAAATTGTTACCATGGCCAAGATGTTTAAATTCTGGCGTCTGACAATGTCATCATCCTCAACTCCTGCAGTCATGTCTCTGGATTGCTAGACTCCCAGCTCCACTGGCCTTCTTCCTCTTCCTCCAACACACTTTCATTCCTTAGGTCATTATACTTGCAATACCCTCTGCTGGAAATGCTATTCCCTAGATCCTTGCATAGGTGATTCTGCCTTAGCACCCAGGCCTCTACCATAATACTACCTTCTCAGGGAGGCTTTCCCTGACCATTTCAACTAACTCAGTCCCTCTAGCTTCCTTATTTCTTTTCACTGTTATTTTTATTACCACCTTATCCCTCTCTGAAATTATATTTTTGTTAATTTATTTAGTCTTTTTCTTACCCGCTAAAATCTAAGCTTACTAAGTTCAAGAACCTGCTTTCTTTTGCTCATAGCTGTGATTCCAGTAAAATGTCAGGCACATAAAAAAAAAAAATTCAGTGTATGTTTGAATGAATGAATTTCTATGTAGACATGTTTAATTTGCAGAACTATAATACATCCTTCTAGAAGCAGCACATAGTTTTTCATGCCATCATGCATGCTATGCCTACTCCATGTTTCAGAAAGTATATTGCTTAACTTTTGCTGCATAACAAACTATCCCAACACAGTGTCTCGGTCTATTGTGTTTCTTCAGGTCTGGGCCAATTCTACCAATCTCCCTGTGTGTAGTCAACCTGCTGGGTGGCAGTTGTTGGCTGAGGTGTCTCGTTTCTCCTCCATTCAGTAGTGTCTCATCCTTCCAGTGACCTAGCCTGAGCATTTTAACATGATGTTCCTGGGATCCAAAGGCAGCAAGTACTTGTCAGGTCTCAGGTTGGGTTACATTTGCTATTGTCCCAGTGGCCAAAGTAAGACACTTGTTCAAGCCCAGATTCAGAGTCTGAGGGTATTTATGGAAATGACTACTGGGAGATTTTTAACAAATCAGGCAATGTTACATAAACAATCTACCATAGGTGGAAAGCCACCATAGCCTGTCTATATTCATTTCCAATAATATAATTTTCCTGGATTTGTGGGCTACTGATGACTAGAAAGTGAAATAATAGAGGAAAAGGTGAAGAGTGGAAATTTTCTTGCTCTCAGAGTTATTGATTTCCAGTAGGTAAACGGCCATACACCTCTGGTTGAAAAGTGAAATGGAATTACAGTGCAATGGGTCAATCTCTCTACCTGCCCCCATTCTTAGCTCAATTATCTGCCTCAATGTCCCATTTGTGTGTGATTATTATACTTCCTGCTGAAGCTGGGAATATCTTATCTAATTTCCCTAGAGTGCAGATATTTTCAATGCTAGATTCTGTGTATTTCCTTGGCTTATTCAAATGAAAAGGAGGTAAGGATGAATCTGGCACTGTTGCTTGCAATTATCATAACCCTCGGGTGCCTTCCAAATTTTTCTTTATATTAAAACTGTGCCTATATTCAAATCTATAAATATTAATCAAGAGTTATTTTTTTTGGTACAGACTTTAGGAAAATATGATTGAAATAATATAGTTCCTATGATCAATAACTCATTATCTCATAGAAACTAAATCTTGTGTTTCAGGATGAAAGTTTTTCTTTGGGGGGTGGTATCCTAGGCCATGTGGTTCTGATAATACATTCCATTTAATCCTTAAAATAAAATTTAATACTAGTAAATTCTAATTCTCATTGTCACTCTCTCTCTCTCATCCCAAACCTCCCTAACTTAAAAAGTGCTCTGCTAAGAGTAAGCCCATTTTCTAAGTTCTTCATTTAGTTTGATAATCCTTATCTTGAAAACTTTCTCCATAGATATTTTCTCAATTAAACATGTCTCCTACCAATTGTTAAATGGTAACATAACATTAACAAGCATTGGAGAATAAAAAACTCTTTGATAACTTGTGGCAAGTTCAATTGACAAAGGTCCAGTGATTTCAGAATCTATGCCTGTGGTACATTTTGTTGTGTTTTTTTCTTTTCCTCTTACCAGATAGTTATTTTTAATAGGCCTGAATTTTTATCATTCTTCTATGTGTTTAGAGTGTTAATGTTTTAATACTTCAGTGATATGTGTGAAAGAATTTTAAAAATTCAGTTCTAAATGCAAATTATTCTTAAATACTCTGTCTTGACTAACATCATCTAATGTTAAAATTTGGTTTTACTACCAGATTTACTACCGTTTTTAGAAAAGAGTTTAAGGCATAGATAATTTCAAATTTGCTGTACAGTGAGAGCTCTGTGATCTCTAGCCAGAACCGCTTGTAACATTTTGTTCTTCTAAATAGCCTGCAGCCAATGGTCACTTCCCACTTTTCCCAACTAAGTTAAAAAGAAATTTACTGCTTCATTTTATTTTGCATTTATCATTCAACAAATATTTACACAACCCTTGAAACAGGCCAGGTATTTATCTAAGCCCTGAAAATACAAAGATGTATAACACAAAATTTCCTACTCAGGAAGATCACATCCTTTTGATGGATATAGACAAGTAAGCAAAGAGTTAACATCCCATACTGTAACAGAGACATGAAATAGCATCTCTGGGAAACACAGGAAGAGGACACAACAGAGGAAGAAGTGATCTGGGGAGACACAGCAAGTTAACCGTGGAAAAGGCCAAGAAAAGGCCCAAGTGAGAACAAAGTTGTGAGGACAAATCTGAGTAGGTGCTGATGGGGATCAAACAGGAAAGCTGGAAGACTATTCAACTGAGTCCTAGAGAATCTGGGTGAATGATCGGTTGCTTTGAATCTTCAAACTCTTTTTACAATATTGTGTTCCATTTAAAACACTTTAATCATGACTGCTAGCCTACATGCAAACACATTCTTCCATGTCCCTGTGAGAAATAATTCTACCCTTAGCCAAGAGCCTAGCATTCCAGAAACTTAAGCCATGATACAGAAATCCAAATTCTATTCAACACCATCTGCATAACCAGCTGTTCACCTCCCATGTTTCCTTCTTTTCTCATGTACCACATGTTCATGGGGAAAAAAAGTAGTTATGAATGAAAATGTTATCTGTGCTTTGAAGTCCTACATTTCATTACCACAAAGTCATCCACTGATATTCCCTGAAAGTGTTTATGCCACCTGGAGAAACAGATTGTATTGTCTTGGGGCAGGACTCAGGTATTTGGTAACTTTAACAATGTCTTCATACTAAGATCCTCAAAGCACATGTCAGAAAGCCAGTACATGTGCCTGGTGATTTGCTGGAATGGTTATATTCAGCAAGCCCCTTGGCAGTTGGCAGGCACTTATCAGCCCCATGTAATTTCTGAGTCAGGCTCTCTTTTTTATCCTATGCTTCTTTTCCAAAGGATCTGAGCTCCTGTTCACACATCTATCCATTTATTCCACAAACATTTACATAATGCCTATTACATACTCAGAAGATAAGAAAACACAACAAACGTATCTTTCAAATATTGTCAATTGCTCAAGGATTGTTTATGTATTTATTTATTTTACTCTTTTATTCCTCTTGGTCACTGAAGGTAATAAAACTACCTAATGTATAGGGCATTTTTCAATACTAAATGAAGTAGTGTAAGTCAGAGACTTACTGAAATTACAGACTCATGGGGCACCTAGCTGGCTCAGCCAGTAGGGCAGGAGCCTCTTTTTTTGTTTGTTTGTTTAATTATTTATTTTGAAAGAGGGAGGGAGAGACAGAATTCCAAGAAGGCTCTGCACTGTCAGCACAGAACCAAACACGGGGCTTAAACTGATTATGACCTGTGCCACAATCAAGATTTGGATGTTTGATTGAGCCATTCAGGTGCCCTGAGCACGAGACTCTTGATATCGAGGGCATGAGTTCAAGCCCCACATTGGGTGTAGAGATTACTAAAAATCAATCAATCACAGACTGCCCCATAATAAGTACTCATTATGTATTTGTTATTATTATTATTATAATAATGAGAAAAAGGCAGGACTAATACATAGTCCATAAATGTTATGACTCACAACACCTTTATGAATATAACTATTTGTAAGTATTCTTACATAATTGTGCCTTGTCTATGTTGGTTACACACACACACACACACACTCACACACAAATTAAACAATTATCCAATACATTAGAACGGTATTACAGCCAATGCAAACGATGCACTCTGGGGTTTTTTAATGTGTAGTTTATTAAAACAAACAAAATCCAGTTTTCCTAGGATTATACTTACTCCTCATTTCAGTCAACCATTTTGGGAACAGAGGTATGATTTGTTGCTTTGTTGGAGATTTTTTTAAAATATAAAGTTTATTATTCCGTGGAAACACAAAGAAGACACATCAATAAACCTGTGATATATTAATTAGATAAATCCCAAAACTAACAGAAAAGTAGTCAAACTACATTGTTGAGAGAACTTTGAAAGACAAGGCTGAGTCTTATTCTGTGATTTATGCCAAGTAGACATCATGAAAGATAGGATTTAAGCCTCTCATCTCTGTTTCCCTTTCTATCTGTTCCAGAACAGTACGCCTTCAAAGCAGCCTGGCGTAACATATTTTGGGCATAATTCCTATTTGTTCCTTTTTTTGTCCCCGATAATTGCTGTAGAATACCTGTGCTTCATTATGATCCTCCAAAAAGTGCATTTTTCCTTTTATTTTTGATCTATTATTTCCACAAATTAAAAAAAAATATGATTAAAAATGTTGCTTATGGACTATGAACTTGAGGTCAAAGGAGTCACAGCCTTATTCTCTTTCCTGCTTTTATCTTAATAAAAAAAAAGATGGGAAGAATTAAAACCCTGGAAGATATTACAATGTGGAAAACTATAAACATTTTATAAGCTTGTATATTCAAGTTATTCTTGGGAGATTCTATCACCTGTGTGGCAAGGAAGTTTTATTATAAGGGTTACATAGGACCCATTAAAATCCTTTAAGTTTGTCTATTATCCAGAAACCCCAAGCAACTGGAATACTGGAATAGAATTTCTGCTTCTCATAACTTATCTATAGTGCATTTATTGAGATTTAATTTTAAATGTCATTCATATCACAAACTGAGATTCAAAAGTTGCTGGGGATATCTGCCAAATTAATTAGAGGGAATTAGAAATTACATGGGTGTTTGCAGTTTTGTTTAAGAATGTGGGAAGTCTGTGAGTAAACGCCTAAGAGATAGAGAAGAGCAAACAGGTGTCTCTGCGGACTTAAGTTAGAGGCCTGTGGAGTGAAGGACTGAGACAGAATCTTAAGGTACAGGCTGCACTGATTAAATCCCTGGAACAAACGTGAGGAGGCTTCTACTTGTTTCTGCCTGGAACACACATCTAGTACATCAAAAATCTTCACACATCAGTGTTTTCCAGATGGGAAACAACAGTGGCCCCAATTANACCGCCAAATTCATATGCTGAAAGCCTAACCCTCAGCACCTCAGAATGTGACTATATTTGGAGTTGGGGGTCTTTAAAGAAGTGACTAAATTCAAATAAGTCCTTTAGGGTTGGCTGTCATCCAATTGGTCTGGCATATTCAGACACATGAAAGAGACACCATGCAAAAAGCAAAGAACATGTGGGGACATAGCAAGAAGACAGCCAGCCATCTGCACATCAAGGAGAGAGGCCTCAGAAGAAATCAAGCCTAGTGACGCCTGGATCTTAGACTTCCAGCCTCCATACCTGTCAGAAAATAAATTTGTATTGTTTAAGCCACCCTTTCTGTGATATTTTGTTATGGAAGCTACAGCAAACTAATAGTAGCAGGAAGTCAAAACACACAGACTTTGACTGTAGTTGATGTATTGGTTTATAAACACCCATGAAACAAACCTTGGGGGTATTCACACATAAGTGAGAAAGAGCAAAAGCCCAGGAATCCCTCAATATCTTTATTAGCAGAAATAATAAGGTCAATCTCATAGGGTTTTTGTAAGGATTAAATGAATTGATATATATGTTATTAAACTATGTAGCAATACAGTGATGTATGTGTTAACTATCAGCATTATTATTATTATCATTATGTATTTGTTATTTTTATTATACTAATGTGAAAAGAGACCAGTCAAAATATGATTCAAAATTCAAAAAATTCTCAGGTGACTGAAACATAATGAAGTAAGTGTAGCTATTCAAGTTCACACCAACAGTAGGTGGACCCAAGATCTGACCTTAAGCATTACAGACCCATATATTATTGTGCTCTATAGAAACAAATTTATTTATAGTGCCAAGTAAACCAAATAGATCTCTAAATGCCAAGTAGATCACTAAACAGAAAGTGTATTTATGTTTACCAGATTTACATCAATCTAAGTGACTTCTGCAAGTGACAAATTTACAAGTAAAAGAACTTCTTTTATGACTGCAGTCTGACAAGTAGAAAATGATACTGTTTAGACAATGTATTGAAGCAATAGGCTTCTTTTTCCTAAAGAAGTATTATGTATTAATTAAGGGAAATATTTAATGATAAACATTTGATTGACATAAACAGAAATAAACAGATTTTAGAATATATTCAGAATGCTTTACCATATGCATTTTAACATTTTTCTACATTTTAAAAATTTTAAACATTTATTCAGGAAGTAGAAATATGTGAATCCTAGACTGAACAATGCCTTTATAAGGAAAGGCTGATTACATTGTTCTCATTTACAAGTTCTTTAATCACAAACCAAATCCTCCGATGTGCATGTGCTTGGACTGAGAAATACTTCCTCATTTCCTTTTAGTACAAAATTGTATATGCAGAGTGGTGGTCTGTGAAAAAGAAAAAGAGAGGAAAATAATTATTAATAAAAATAACAAAGTTTATTTTTTCTCATAAACATTAGAATATTCAATGCCTGTAATTAATTAGTTCCCCAAATGAAGGGACAAACTTATAGCATCGTTTCCATTCCATCTCACTGGGCTACACAGGGATGAAGTAGACACAGTATTTATGAGAAAGAGAAAACTCTGTGTTTCAATTTCTTCTTTCCTTGATGCTTCTTTGGAATACTTACTTTATGTAGGAGATATTTTTAGATACTGAAATAGCTGAAGCCTGAACTCAACTCTTAGTGGTCAGGCTACTTTTTCTACTGCAATAGCCACCACTGAAGAATGGGGCTTAACTTCATAGACAAATTCTGTCAACATAATCTAATCATTCCTATTTTCCACCTACTAAAATACAAATAATAAAGAGTACAGAATTCTGTATCTTGGAGAGATTGTGTATTTAGCATTTGAAGATTTCCGAAGTCATGTCACTGTGATGAATCAAACATCATGTCTAGTTTTTATAACCCTGCTAATGCCTTAAACACCTTCAAAACAGGTGATCAAGTAGGATAGAAAGAGATAGGTTAAAGTTCAGGAAAGGCACTAAAGAAAAGATGCATTGCTCTAGTTCAAGATATACATTGCTCCCAAGCTCCTCTAGCTTGCCTGAGACACCACTGAACAAGTTTTTAAAATATTCAACAGCATTTTTAGGTTAAGTTGTTCATTTTTAAATAAATCAATTTTCTATACCTGCTAATGTGTTTAAAAATAATAAAATATGACATTAGTTTTTAATTATAAAAACTGATACAGAACACGAGAGTATCTTCTATTTGAAATAATAAAGGCACCTTGGACTTTAAATTTTAATACTATAACAGTGAATGTAAAGTGGTAATACTTCAATCATAAGAATTTGAGGTGTTAGCAAAAGTAGTTTTTATCACATTATCAAAGATCATCAATCTTCCTTCATTATTAAGTGTAGGAATGACTTTACCACTTCTCCAAACAAATGTATATATACTTGTGTTGATTCTTTATCGATGCCGCTATACCCTTTATTCATTCAATGTGCCTTCACTGTTCTGGATCTCCCTGATCTACCTCATTTTTAAGTTGTCATAGTAGAACAAGTGTGTCATTAAACTTATTAACAGGTAAATTACCCGAACCATTAAGTAATTATTCTATTCACATATTTATAACATTGAAGGCAAGTGTATTTTTATTTGTTTTCTACAATAAAAGATCACAATGCCATTACCATTAAAATATTTTCAATCAGTAATATAATAAATGCATAATTTTGAATGAAATATTCCACATCTTATAAACCTTTGCAAGCATTACAAGACAGTGGGGCAGGTTTACTATGCCTACCAAAAGTTTAGTTTCATCAAAATATATGTGAAAAAATAATTTTCTTTGTTTTTACATTGTGAAAAGCTTATCTACTTCCTCTGCCAAGACCATAATTTTGACATCACTTATTCTATGTTATTATTTCCTTCTCCCCAACCAATAAAAGTTTTTAAAAAGTATAGTTTAGAAAAAAACTTGTTATATGTTGAACTACCATGGGGAGATTATTATATGTTCATTTGTTTAGTTTTAAAAAGAACACTGGATATTGCATCTCTAATGCTTTATTTAGCACAAATTAGTGAAATAAATACATTACTTTGATGAAATATATAAAATAACAGAAGAAATCTAGTAATAAAAAAACTCTAAAACTCAAACATGGTTCATTTTTTAAAATTTAAATCCATGTATTATTCCAAAGTACAAGATATACATGTACTTCCTTATTTGAAAAAGCTCCCTAGAGCCTAGGTACAATGTATCACCACATTCAAGCTTATAATATTGTTTGTAAAAGTTATTTAAGGTTCTCCACATTAATGCAGGTGCTTGTTCCCACCTGCCAGATGGGAAAAGCCAATATTTCACTGGTCACCGGAAATCATATGGGAGGTTCTTGCCTCAGTAGTGAGAGTAACGAATCCTAAACTACTCCAGGCCTGCCTAATAAATCTTGAAAACATGACCTGAAACAAAATCAACCTGTTTATAAGAGCCTAACCACATCTTCATAATAAACCTGAAGAATATTTATAGGAATATAAAAATATAGAGCACCCAGCACAATAAAATACACAAAATCTATGATCTAAGAGTTACCAAACATGCAAAGAAGCAGGACAATGAGCCCAAATGAAGCTCACCAACTGAAACCAACCCAGAACAAAGGACCGATGTGAGAATCAGAAGGAGACATCAGAGTCCCCTTCTCTAAAGAGTTATCATAACTTTATTTCATGTGTTCAAATAGTGAACATGAGAGATATAAAAAGATCCCAGTCAAACTTCCAGAGGTGAAAACTACAATGTCTGGGATCAAAAATACCCTGGATGGGAATCATATCAGATTAAACATTGCAGAATAAAAGCATAGTGAACTTGAAGATATAGCAACAAAAATTATTCAAAATAAAATGCAGAGAGAAAATAAAATATAAAAATAAACAAAACATCAGTGAGCTGTGGGAAAACTTCAAGCACCCTAATGAACTTGAAATTAGAATCCCCAAAGGAACAGGAGAGAAAAGGGACACGGAAAAATGTATTTTAAAAACAGACTTTAGATGAAATTTGATGAAATCTATAAGACTATGGGTCCAAAAAGGTTAACAAATGTTAAACACAAGAAGTATGAAGAAAATTACAAGTAACAGCATAATCATACTGCTTATAGTCAATTGTAAGGTGATAATCTTGAAACCAGCCAGAATGGGGGAAAGACATATTATCTTTATAAGAACAAAAGGAGGATACCAATAGATTTCTCATTAGGATCAATGCATAGTAGAACACAGTCCAGCAACTACTTTAAAATACTGAAATTAAAAAACAAAACAAAACAAAACAAAAAACCCCATCAAACCCAGAGCACTTGGTTTTCAAAATCAAGGCATCATAAAGACTTTTTCAGACACACAAAAGTTGAAAGAATTCACACCAGCAAACCCACACTATACCAGCAGCATCTACATAACAGAAGTGTATCAGAAATAGTGACTATGTGAGTATATAAATATATACAACTTTTCCTAATTATTCATTTCTCTTTAATAGATTGACTCTTTGAACAAAAATGATACACTGTATTATGGAATTTTTAGCATATGTACAAGTAAAATGTCTGCCAGCAACAGCACACAAGCCAGGATGGGAGAAATGGAATTATACTACTGTCAGGTTCTCACGTTAAATGTGAAGTGGTAAAATTCACCTGGAGGTAAACTCTGATAAGTTAAGGATTATAAAATGAACCCCAAGGAAACCACCAAAATAATCAGAGAGTTTAATAATAATAATAATAAGCCCACAACGGAAATAAAATGTAATTGTAAGACTACTCGATTTATCCAAGAGAAGGCAGACAACGACAAAACTGAGAACAAAGAACAGATGGGAAAAATAGAAAACAAAATAGTAAGATGACAGATTTAAACTCAACCATATCAATAATCACATTAAAATAACTGATGTAAATACCCTTAGTTAAATGGCAGAGGCCGTCAACATCATGTGTCATTTGAGCAATCCAAATTAAAAACACTAGTGCTGGGAAAATAAAAGCCAAACAACAAAGAAACTTGATGATGATGTGGGAGAGTAAAGGAACTCTGCTAAGTGCTGATGGGAAAGCAAAATGTACAGTCACTTTGGAAACCAGTCTGGCAGTTTCATATAAAGTTAAACATACACTTACAGTATGACCCAGCGATTTCTCTGCTAGATGTTTATCCGAGAGAAATGAAAACTTATGTTCACATAAAAACCTACATGCAAATATTTATGTTGGCTTTATTCATGGATAGATATCAAAAACTGTGAACAAACCATATGTCCTCAAACTGGTGAGTGGATAAACGAATTGCAGTAGTTATCAATAACATTCCATTGATATAAGCAACAAAATGCATGAATTTGGAATGTCTGAAGCTAAATAAAATAACTAAAAGGCTATACATACTGTATGATTCCATTTATATAATATTCTAGAAAAGGCAAAACGAGAGACAGTGGTTGCCAGAGAGTGGGAGTGGGGAGTGGGGTTGACAATAAGGGGCAGCACAGGGCTGTCTTTGTCATTGATGGAAATGTCCTGTATCTTGAATGTGATGGTGGTTGTATGACTCCATGAATTTATCAAAACTCATAGAAGTATATGCCAGAAAGTACATTTTACTGTTAGGTAAAATTTTTAAAAGTAGATTTAGTCTCACTTTTCTCAGAAGTCATCCCAGGTCACTTCCACACTAGGAATATTCCTCTCAATCTCTAAGTTCAAAGGCCCTACTCTCCTGGAAATGCCCCAAAGGAGAAGGATGCTGTAGTCTCTACCAGAGTTTGTTATAGAGAGATAATTACTGGCTGAATGCATACACAGTATATCTGGACCATACGGCGTCCCACTTTTATAACTCATGTTCCCAATAATTTGGCAGTACTAATTCTCATTAATTGCACATTATCTGTAGGAACAGATCTAAATAGGAAAAGCAACTAAACGTTTATGGCAATTATCTACATAATTAAACTTAAAGTATACATTTCATCCAAGCCTCTGTTAGCACTTCCAACCAGCAGGGAATGCTGACTTTTGGTAACCACACATAAGTGTTTTTAAGGTTTTTCCTTCCCCCGTGAATAGAAACAACTGTATATAATTTGTATAAATTTGGTAAATTTTCATAGTCTATCCAATGTTTAGATTTTACATAAAAGTTAAAATTTATGTGCATGCCTATTTTTTCTCCATAGCATATTCAATTACTTTACCCTATTTGTTACTGAATAACCAATGAATGAATTGTGTATAATATGTGTCTGTGAAAAAATTATTAAGAAGATAGGGAGTTACAAATAATAGTGGACACATCTCTCTGCCTTTACCCTTTCTTTTTCCCTTATAAGTGACATAGAAAAGAGAAATGCATGCAAAAAGCCACAACTCTCTATAGCTCGCCAACAATCAATATGAAGGTATGAACATCATGTGCTAAGGTGCAATATTTGAAACTGTTCCTACATTGTTGGTGGGAATGTAAACTGGTGCAGCCCCTCTGGAAAAACAGTGTGAAGGTTCCTCAAAACGTTAACAATAGAACTCCCCTATGACCCAGCAGTAGCACTGCTAGGAATTTACCCAAGGGATACAGGAGTGCTGCCGCATAGGGGCACATGGACCCCAATGTTCAGAGCAGCACTCTCAACGATAGACAAAACATGGAAAGAGCCTAAGTGTCCATCAATGGACGAATGGATCAAGAAGATGTGGTTTATCTGTACAATGGAATATGAAATGGCAATGAGAAAGAATGAAATCTGGCCATGTGTAGCAACATAGATGGAACTTGAGGGTGTTATGCTGAGCGAAATAAGTCAGGCAGAGAAGGACAGATACCATATGTTTGTATGTATAGTAGGATTGGGAGGAACTTAATGGAGGACCATGAGGGAGAAGAAGGGGAAAAATAGCGGGAAAGAGGGAGGGAGGCAAACCATGAGAGACTCTTGAATGCTGAGGACAAACCAAGGGCTGATGGGGGTGGGGGAGAGGGGAAGTGGGGGAGATGGGCATGGAGGAGGGCACTTGTGGGGATGAGCACTGGGTGTTATATGGAAACCAACTGGACAATAAACTATTAAAAAAGAAAAAGAAACTGTTCCTCATGCTTGATTTTCCTTCTGTGAATATAAAACAAAGAAATTGTTTACCATACAGATAGTTGTCTATGCACATATAATCAGTATCTATGATAACCAAGCACTGGGGGGTGGGAATAAAATGCCCAACAAGATAGGAGAGAATAATTTGAATGTTCCACAAAAGACAAAATATAATGGCAGCCATTAACTTACATTTTGGAAGAAAAAATTGCTTCTAATCAGGTCCAAGGTACTGTACAGCCCCAAGTACATTATGTTCACATTGTTACCTATGTAAATAGTGATTCCTGCAAAAGCTACTGTAGTGAATAAGCTGTATGATTCTACACAGAAAGCCTGCTTATAATTTAATATATATAATTAGATTCAGGGGCGCTTCCCTGGCTCATTGTTAGGTGTCTGACTGTTGGTTTCCACTCAGATCACGATCTCACAGTTGGTGGATTCAAGCCCCACTGTCAGCACAGAGCCTGCTTGGGATTCTCATTCTCTCTCTCTCTCTCAGCCCCTCCCCTGCTCATTTTCTCTCTCTCTCTCAAAATAAATAAACTTAAAAAAAAATTAGATTCATGATTCAGTTATAACATGTGATTATATATAAGCATGACAAAATGTTAACAGTGATATCTCTTAGTTGTAACATTATATTTGAATTAAATTTTCTGAATATTCCATAATGGAAATAATTCACTATATTAATTAATAAAAAATGTTTACTCCTATAAAAATAATAGCAACTGAAACAAAAGAAAACAAGAACATTAAAAACTCAAGAAAAGTTAGGGTTCAAATCATTGCAAAGGTACTTCTCAGCTGAGACACCTTAGACATGTTACAAAACCCTTGAGTTTCTGTTCTCTTACTAATAATATAAAGAAAATACTTACCTCAGAAAGGTGTTTCAAAGATTGCAAAAACAGTGTCTAAGATGTAGTAGATCAAAACAAACTTAACCACTATTATCCATCTTGAAAGAAGCTTACTAATAGAAAAAGAAAACTTTAGGATATCTCTTTCATGCCTACATCTTCAAAGGAGTCATCTTTCCTTGATACCTAATAATTTTCCCTTAAATTGTAAGCATCGAACAAAACATACACCTAAAAAATCCCTTCCTTGTGTGCTAGTTCCCTAAAAAAGAAGGTTAAATTATGTTTAGGACAAATAATTCAGATGATAAATTCCACTTTATGAGATGAAATTGCAATCAGTGTGAATTTTCATTTCTAAAGTTCTTAATCAGTTGTCTCAGAGTCTTCATGTGTCCCCAACAACTCAATTGGGTGAGGATTCTGATCACAGCATTACTGGAGTGGATAGTATGGTACAGCGAATACAAAGTTTGGGTAAGAAGTTTCAAAAGTACTAAAAAAGGAAAGTTTTACAAAAAGGTAGGAAGATGTATTTATGGAGAATGAGACTTACAGTTTGATGAAAATTTTGGGAATGAGGCATTTTAAAGATGAGTTGCTTTAGCAAGACAGACAGATCTGTTTTGTATCATTATTGGGTTGGTCATTTTGTTGGCTCAGCTGTGTATTTATAGATTAAATGAGGTAGAAGAAAAGTTAAATTAGGGACTAACAAGAAAAGAAAAATGAGAAAAAAGGGATTGCTTTAATTGAGCATCTCCTATCATCCAAATATATACTTTATGTATTTTCTGCCACTGAAAATATTTAGAGCAAACTAACTTACAAGACAAATATACAAAAAAAAGAGCAACTGTTATATGAACAATAAGGATTGACTGAAAAATATATTTGTTATATATTTATTTATATAAGGTACAATTGCAAATTAGAAGTATGTTACCATAACTTCTAAGCAAATTAAAGAGAACCACTTATTTCAATTATCAAATATTTAAAAAATCCTTATATAACTGCAAGAGAATTTTAATCTAAAACAATTTTAGGAGAATATGAATAAAACTATCTTGTCCCTTAATATTATAATTAAAACACTGAATATCTAAAAATATTTAGGCATAATAACCTTTTTGTTCAATAATGACTCTAATAGTAAACACTATGAAAGCTTGGATACCTGGGCAGCTAAGTAGGTTGAGAATCCAACTCTTGATTTTGGCTCAGGTCATGATCCCAGGGTTGTGGGATTGAGTCCCAAGTAGGGCTCTGAGCTGAACATGGAGTCTTTAAGGTTCTCTCCCTTTCTCTCTCTCTCTCTCTCTCTCTCTCTTCCTTTACCCCTCTTCCCCACTCTCTTGCTCTTTCTCAAAGAAAAGAACAGCAAAGAAGAAAAGAAAAGAAAAAGTTCATTTCCAGTCATCCTAAAACTACTTAATTTTTATATGGGCGTAAAATTAATACACTCTCAGAGGTGTAGCTTACATTACATATAGAAACACACATGCACTACTCACATGGGTGACACTGTTTGGGGTTCCTGACCTATATCACCTCTCAAAATTATAGTGACTTAGAGAGCATCATTTGAGGACATAGGAAAAATTGCAGTGTGGATGTTGAAGATGGAGGACAGGTTTCAAGAGGGATGAACAGATTTTGAAAAAATGTAAAATGAGTTATGTCAAAATTGCTATCTGTAAACACCCTTCAGAGTTCTAGAGTTCCAGCCTCATATTCTCCCAAAGTACTGTACTCGTCACCCTTTAGCCAGACAGTTTAAAATACAGAAATGGGAGGTTGAAGACTTTAGCACAAATAATATAACTGTAAATAGGTTTCCTAAGATTACTCTTTAAGTTGAAGACAGCTGTGTTGGCTTTTCCTAACCAAATACTCTCATTAAATTTAAGTTCCATGCATAATACTTTCAAAAGAATCTTGAAGCCATTCAATACTAAATAACTAAATGCAATACTAAATAACTACTGATGGACACTTCAGTTGCTGCAACATTTAATCTTCCACTCTATAAAGATTTCTTTGTATATATAGAAAATTCTATCTTTTTTAAAAAAGTATATTTATTTATTTTGAGAGAGAGAGAAAGCACTCAAGCAGGGAATCGGCAGAGAGAGTAGGGGAGAGAAATGGGGGGAGAGAGAGAAAGAGAGAAACTGAGAGTGAGAGAGTGAGAGAGAGAGAGAGAGAAGGAGAGAGAGAGAGAGAGAGAGAGAGAGAATCCCAAGCAGGCTCCATGCTCTCAGTTCAGAGCCTGATGAGGGGCTCAATCTCACAAACCATGAGATTATGACCTGAGCCAAAATCAAGAGGCATACACTTAACTGACTGATATATAAGAGTGAGTCTAAAGGTTGATCTCCTTTAGTTTCGAGTCCTTAGTTTATTCTATCAATTTGCGATCTATATCTTCTTCTGAGGACAGTTTTCTTGTATCACATCTGCATTTAGTTCTGTTGTGTCTCCTCTTCAGCAACACCATATAGCTACATTTTGCATTTCAATTATTTTTCCCCAACAATTGTTCCTCAATCTTTTATATTATTTATATCACCCTATTCTATAAATTATTATGAGTTTTTACATTATTGATCAATTCTATTTTTTTCTCATATTTAATGTTGATACTAAACTTGATATTGTCTTTAACTGTGAGCTCATTTGGCATCACAGTCAGCTGTTTTACAATCATAAACAAGTGCTCTTCACTTGTTCTTTCATGAATTACTGTTTTTTAAATATTATTAAGAACATCAAGGAATGATTTGTACAATTTCCATCTATTTCCAATAATAAATCTTTCAAAGGTTTAGCCTTATTTCTAAATCTTGATTGTTAGATCTTTTTTTCTATGTTGCTCATGATGAAATGCACAGCATTTTGTTGTTGTTACTGTTGTTATTGTTTTTTGTGTTTTTCCTGTTCACTTTTGCTTAAATGATAAGAGTAGTATACAGTCCTATCATTTGCCTATATAAACAAAGGGTAGGTTATTCTTAGTTCCTGTTACTGTCCACGTGTATGGAACTAAATTTCTCTTTCTCATCTTCAGCTTCTGTGCTATTTTATGTATAAAGGTTCTAGCTAATAACTGGTGTCTGGACAAGGCTTATATTCCATGCTTCTATATTGAAGATAAAACTCTTTCTTTCTCTTTCCAGTTGTGATATATTGGGAAAAGACTTTATTCAAGGACAATATGAATTCTTTACACTTAAGTAGCAGAAACAGAAGGTATAAAACTACAACCTCTAAACTTCTCTGTTCATACTCACCTTCATTACGCTCAGAGAAGTATTAATGGGGGAAATTAGGAGGCTATGGTGGTGCAACAAGTTTGGCCCCTTTAAAGCCTAGCTTTTGGGAATTACAAGTAAAGTCTGCATTCTTATGTTTACCAGAAGGTTTGCATGTTTAAGATAATAAATAAAGAGATCAGTTGAAGATTACAAATCTTGACCTTGAGTCCTTCAAACATGACCCCTTAAAATATGTGTGCTTGTGTGTGTGTGTGTGTGTGTGTGTGTGTGTGTGTGCATCTGTCTGTCTGGTATACTTTGATAAGGAATAATATTGCTAATATTTCTAGCTGAAATTTTCCATATATTTTGGTATTTTTGTATGTATTTCAACCAAAGGCAAAGAACAGTAAAATTACCCCTAGATTTTTCCCACTATATTTTAATTACTGACTTTTGAGTGGCTAAATATTCTCATACCAAAAGTTACAAAATAATTTACACTTTAAACAATCTTTCCAGTTTTCCTCTGTTAATATAGACCTCGTCTAAATGCATATTCTTATCATTTATTATTTTTATTCTCCAAAACTTCTTATTTACTGTGTTCAATATTCATATAAAGCTAACTGGAGAATCAAATATACAAATACAGAAAAGTAAAGAGAAATAAAAAGAAAGATCTACAGTCAACTAAAGAAGAGTGATTTCTAGCAATTCCACAAACTCATTGCTATTGACTCTCAGTTGACACTCACAGTGGGAACAACTCATATCTCACATATCAAAATGGACAGATGATCAACAATTAAAGAGGTCTTAGTGGTTCTTAATGCTTTCACAGAGGTATTTCTGTGGGAATACAAATTCTGCCAGGGTGAACATGTATATCAATATCATGAGGACAAGCGTGGTAGGAAAACCTCCTCAGTTGTGAGAACATGTAACTAAGAAAAGCATATAAGATGGACAAAGAAAAATACTGATAGAATCTATCATCTTCAAAAATCCCCATCAAGCCATGATAGTATCACATTTTTGTATAATGGAGATATTTGTGACATAACAGAGAAACCAGGACACAAAGGAACCAGATTTTCCTCCTGCTGTTATTGTATATATGCTAGTGCTCCACTGATGTCAATATATTCCTAGGGTTGAATCTCCAGTGATATCTAGTCTCTGAGATATAATATAAACAATGGACTGTTTGTTTCCTCTTCCCAAATAAAGTTAAGAGAAAAAAAATTGAAAGTTCTGATGACTTCTATCTTCTATGACCATATGCCTCATGATAGTTTTCAGCCATTGAACTCCATCTAAAGAATTGTATAAAAGGAATATCAATCAGTCTGTAAACATATATGTATATGTAAGAAATTATTGATCAACTTCTAAGGCAGATATTTGTCTCACTTTTTTCATTTTTCTTGTGTCTAATGAAATAATTGTGTTTTTTCTTTGTCTAGGTAATGTGATTGCACACTAAACTTCATTCAAACTAATTTTCATTAAAAAAGTGTTTTGAACCTTTTAGATATTCTAATATTTGTGTAAAATATAATAAACAGGCATCTGAATATATCAGTTCTTAAGCCATTTCTTAGCATGCTGATATTTTTAAGTTTAAAAGATAATATGCTAAAATCAAACTTTAGTTTCCTTACCTTTCTTGATAGGTAATTGATTGTACCATAACACGATGGATGTTGTAACTGCATTGGGAACATTGCTGATTTGAGTTCTGAAAATATCCCAGACCAATGCCTGAAATACTTCTAACATCATTTGAAAATTGAGCAAGAATCTTGACTTCTTTAAGATGATAAAATGATCTGTTCTTCCTAAACAGAAAATTTAACATGCTTAGCATATTAGTAATTTAAAATATAATTTAACTCTAAAGTCAATATAATCTTGATGTAGTATAGAAAGAACAATCTTAAAGGTAAAAAGCCAAACAATATTTATAAAAGTATTTATTAAAATAAATTAAAACAAAATAAAATAATAATGCTTGCATCCCCATACAAAATTATTTGGGGATACCTTTTGAGAAAAAAGTGGGACATTTTATCTTTCTGACTTGGTGTCTAGATTGTACATTTGTCTAAAATTACAGAAGTCATTTTATGCTTCTTGTTTTAGACACCTGAACAGCTATTACAGTTCGCTGACAGGATACTCTAATAATAATTCTTAACTGCTCTGCGCCATTTTGTCAAATATTTGTGAGTTATTACAAAAGCCACAATTTTCAAAAGGAAAAAAAAATAAAGGTAGAATTTAATAAGTACAATTTTCTGAGCATTTATAGTGTACCTAGAACCATAATAAAGCTTGACATGCTTGACCTTATTTAACTATCTTGACAACTTCCTTTAGTAGGTACTATTAGTATTGCTGTTTACAGATGGGAAAACTGAATATCAGAACATACAAATGCCTTTCCAAAGCTAGAGAATGCAAAGCTGAAATGAAAATACACAGCCATGTCAATGCTCTTCTTCATCACTCTACCCAATTCCTCACCCCTGTGTCCTAGAAACATAGGGGTCCTGGAGTCAGGTCAATATGGATCTGCTTGACTACAAAGGGGAATCCAAAGTAGGTGAAAAAGGAGGAGGAGGAGCAGCATAAGTAAGAGGAGGAGAGAAAGGGAGGGAGAGGAGAAGGAAAGTGGGTGAGCGGGAAGAGGAAAGTAGGAAGGAAGAGAAGAAAAGAAAAAAGGTGAGAGAGAAAGAAAGAATTTTAAACCTCTGTTGCATTAATTTGCTCCTTCAAGGCAACAATGATTTGCTTGAGCAGAGGCGACAATCACGTAAAGCAGCTGAGGAGCAACCAGTGGTGTGTCCAGCTCTTGTGCCGTCTTATATTTATCCCTGCTCTTTCCTCCTTTTGATTCTTCAAACATCTGGGCCCCAAAAAGGATGCCATTACTCTCTTCAAAGGCCATCTCTGCTCCCCGCCAGGAACTGGTTTTACCTCCTCTTTCATGGAATATAATGTCATTGTTCATATCTCTGATTTCTGTCCAAGACCTTATCTGGATTTCTCAGAGATACTTCAGAGTCATTATGTCCAGATGGGACTGTGCTATCTCTGTCTACAATTTCACATCCACTTCAGTGATTTCCAATACCAACTATTTGTTTGTGAACACCAATCCCTGCCTCTATTTGAGCTCTGTTTGCTGAGATCTATTGCTTTTCACCATGTCTAAAACTCAGTAGGTTCAAATCTAAATGACATATTTCCTAACACCCATCTCTCACCAGAACAACAACCACAGCAACAACAAAACACTACAACTTACAAATTTCCTTATTATTTTAAATGGCACCACCCAAGCTAATTAGGATTCACCCTTGATATCACCCCTTCTTTCAACCCCTATATCCAATGTATCATGAATTCCCACCGATTATCCCTCTGAAATATCCTGGATCTGCTTTGGATCCATCCGTTTCCACAGCAAGCACTCAGGACACCATTGTTCCTTGCCTATATTCTTGCAACAGCATCCCGTCTTTTTACTAGTCAAACCAATGTGGTCAAATTGTTTTTCCAAAATAAAGATCCAACACGGCTCCAAACAAACTGCCCCAATTAAAACACTTTAGTGATTTCCATTTGCCCAATGAGTAAAATTTAAATCCCAGAACATGCCCTACAAGTTCTAGTTTTTATAAAATCCAAGGGCTTCCTACTCCTCTCATCTCTCTCTTGCTTGTCCTGCTTCCATTTTAAGACCTTAGAAAATTCCTTCAGATCCTGAAATGGGCTATGTTCTCTCTTGCTTCAGGATCTGTGCATTCGCTGGTACTGTGGCCTGGAATATAGCAAAGCTAATCAATCTTGCCCATCATTTAGGTTTCAACTAATATAAAATCTCCTCAAAGAAACTTTTAGTGACCTCTCTAATTCACATCCATTATTTTATGTTTCCATGCACACAATAATTTGCCTCAAGACATTTTTTAGATTTTATTTACGCAGTTTTATATATTTTTGATTACTGTTATATCTTTTATTAGGGCATTAAGCTTAATGAGGGTAGGACCATGTCTATTTTTCTCATCACAGTATCCTCAGCACTTAGCACAGTTCCTAGCTCAATGTAAATTCCTCTGTTTGAAGAGAAGAATGATGAACATCATCATTTTATTTGTATTATGTATGTGTAAAGTCTATCTGCTGCACTAGACATAAGTTATGTAAAGACAGCAAGCTAATTTGCCCAGAATTGTATCCCTACTTTCTAGTATAGTTATTGGCCTATAGAAGCTTTCAAGAAATTATATTGAATGATTAAATTGGCTCCTCTCCATGACTTCCTAGCTCAGTAAACAGCATCATAATTTAAATAGTTGCCTTGAAACTGGTTTCTTTACTAAACTTTCACATATTTAATTAATCATAAAAGTATCTATTCTAAGTCCTTAAAAAAAATAAGAAATATTTCCACGTATTGAGTCTAGACCTCCATCATCTCTCATGTAAATTATTACGACAGCCACCTCTTTGGACTCGTGATCTCTCCATTACTCAACCTCTGGGGGGAAACTTCTAACCAGAATATCCAAAATTGATATCTTTTGTTTAAAATCCTATATGTATATATTATTATATCTGGCATCATATTACAATGAGTAACAGCAACATCAAAAAATGATTACACTGTAGCACTCAGTGTAAAAATCAGGATACAGAACACATTTGCGGTAAGATCCTAATTTTGCTAAGTCAAGAAAATAATGTGTGTGTGCACATGGGTATACACAAGAAGGAAGAAGAGGAAAAAGAGGAGGTAAATGAAGAGGAGACACAGTTGTAGACCACATAGTAAATGTGAACATCCCTGGATGATATAATTATATATGATTTTCATTTTCAACTGTATAATATGATACATTTTCTACAGTGAGCAAATCTTCCTATTCAGTTTTGAAGAGGGAAGCAAAAAGTCATTTAAAAGTCTCTAACTTCCCTGGTTTCTGAAACAGTTTAAATCTCAAAGCATGACTAAAGTTATTAGCAAAGAATTATTAACAGAAAAACAGTAAAGCTCTTGGCCAGGCTTAGATGGACAGATTTGTCATGAATATATCATCTATGTTTATGTTCCTTCATTAAAAATGCACTAATTCAAGGACATGAATAAAATACAGCAATATTTCATGGTGTTCTGCATACACAATGATGTTTATAAAAGAAATGAAGAATGACAATTTCTTTGCCTTTTGAACAAGTTAGGAACAACTTCTCTAGGATTGTAGTCTGTGGGCTGTTACTGAACTCAGGTACTTTCCTATCTCCATGCCTTTGAAAGCACTGTCTTCATCCCTTGACTGCAATATCTCCCCTTCAAATGTTTCCTTGCATCCTCCTCATACACCCACAGAAAATAAGCTACTATAGAACTTAATTACTCAGAGCTGCAATTACGCATTAGTCTCCTCTAGTGTTCTGTGACTTCCTTAAGAACAATACAGTACTATTTTAGCTTGGGTATCCATTATTTAATGAAATGCCTGAATAAGTTTCAGTGGTGCTGAGTAATACTGTTGAATAAGCGAATTCAAAAATCTAAGAAAGTATATGTTTTATAAAAATAAAGGATCATACATATAGTGTGTGTATGCATATATAGGCACATACATACACAATTTTAAGCAACGTAAAGCAATAAACTATTATAAAATAACTATTCATTATTATAACCCAGTCAATCGTACTCAGATGGAGTATGGTGGAAATAATTTGAAGTTTCTCTTATTAAAAGATGGGCCTTGATGTAAATGAAGAATTTGGATTGAAATCCTGGCTTGATTTATTTAATAGTCTTTGGGTGACTGAAGGCAAGTTAGAAAAGGAAAAAAGAAAGCAAATTAATTTTGATGCTCACTCAGGACCAGTTTTATCCAACTACTGAATTATCTGAAATGCCTTTAATAACTTTATGAAAATTAAATTCATAAGGATATAATATTAAAAATACATTTATCTCGGGGCGCCTGGGTGGCTTAGTCGGTTAAGCATCCGACTTTCGCTTAGGTCATGATCTTGCGGTTCGTGGGTTCGAGCCCCGCGTCGGGCTCTGTGCTGACTGCCAGCTCAGAGCCTGGAGCCTGTTTCAGTCTGTGACTCCCTCTCTCTCTGACCCTCCCCTGCTCACACTGGCTCTCTCTCTCTCCTAGAAATAAATAAAAATATTAAAAAAAAATACATTTATCTCAAAGTTAAAAAAAATTTCCCTGACTTACAACTTGGAATGTTATTTCCAAGAACGCCCCTCGTATCCCATGATACTATAAATACTCTTTGTTATGTCAGCACACAGGTTTTCAATATTTGATCATAATATACTTCTTTTACTATTATTTTCTTTGTGTATTTTAAGGTTTTAAAGATTTATTTACAAAACAAACCTCGTTTATTATGAGCTATGGCTACTTCGTATATTTTTCTGTTATTTTAGATTTTCAACAAAGGTTCATAATAATACTGTAAAATTATATACATCACTGCCATCGTTTGCAATGCTAATGTGCAAATATATATGCATGCAGAGAATTTTCCCTTGTTCACTTAAATGGTTGAGTAAGTTTGGATGTCATGATGTACTCAAGTCTGAAGCCCATCACACACTAAATTTAGTCAATTCAGGTATCGTAACTACTTAGACTGTGACAACAGTAAACACTGGATATTCTAACAGTGCTTCTTGAAATTCTAATGATGTCATCAGTAGTCAGTCTAAACTTAAACCAAACTGTTGTAAGTCCAGGCACAATAAAATAAAGTATTTCTTCTATTGCATCACTAGATATGGTACCTATGAGCCTTTCAAAAAGTTACATTAGTTAAGAGATTTCTAGAAGTCTAGTATAACAGGTTGGAAACCACAATTTAAAACTTTTTTTAATTTTTTTTTTTTTATTTTTTGATAGAGAAAGAGTGCAAGCAGAGGAGGGGCAGAGAGAGAGGGAGACAGAACCTGAAGCAGGCTCTAGGCTCTGAGCTGTCAGCACAGAGCCTGACATGGGACTCGAATTCACAAACCATGAGATCATGACCTGAGTCGAAGTCAGATGCTTAACCAACTGAGCCACCCAGGCACTCCATGGAAATCACAATTTTAATAGTGCCTGCATCTTCATATCATTTTTAACAGAAAATGAATTTCCTTGTTTGAGAATTTATGAAATAGACAGGTATACCTTCAACAAATTCAAGCTGAGAACATTCTTTGAGATGCTTAGATAACTTTAAAAATATGTATATATACACATACACACATACCTATATATACACAAAAAGCTAAATAGAAGATTAGGTAAAAACAAAACCCTCTTCTATTATTGTAGGATTTGTGGCTGCTAGTGTTTCTCTGAAATAATAAATTGTGTTGCTCTACTGACAGATTTATTCATATCACTGTGAATACAATGTTGCCTGAAAACTAGACATAAGTAGAAGGCAAGGTAGTTTGAGAAGAAGAATAGTGGAATGAGAGTCAAAAGACGAAAAAAAAAGTACTCCCTAATGTTTGTAGTCCCTAGGTGTGTATCACAGAAACAAGTTAAGTAGTTGACTTCATATTCTACATCTTTCTCCAGACAATGAATGAATTCAAATATAACACCTGAGATCTTTTAATATTTAACATTTTAAGACTCGCTGGAAAGAAAATTTACACTTATCTGTATTATATTCCAAAGTAGATGCTCAAGAAAATAAACATTTAATTTATGAAAAAAAATTACTAAATTATACTTACTCATAAATCTTTGATTCTTCAACTATTCCAACCTGGTTTAATAATTTAAATGTAATAAAGCCATTTTTCATACTGTTATCCAGAACAGTTATACTGAGAACAAAATAATAGCCTACAAAAAAATATAGAATGCAATTCACATTATTATTATTTTCTACTTATTTTTGGTACCTATGCAGATATAGATGTATGTGTATGTATATATATGTGTGTGTATATATATATGTGTGTGTGTGTGTATATATATATATATGCATGTGTGGATGTGTAATCTAGGTACATATTATATATGCACATAATACTGAGAGGCATTTTGTACATGGGTAATATATTTTCCATGTTGTCAATTTTTAACTAGACTTGAAAATGAGGAATGAAAAAGCTTGCCAGAAAGTCATGAGTATGGTAAAGAGTTGGCCAAATAATTAAAGAATATTAACTGGTGTGCAAACCAAAAAAATTCATAATTTAGGTCAATGAAACAATTTTTTTCAGTAGCACACCTAAAGTAAATATGATAAGTTTCCATATTTATCTGATGAATAGTCTTAGCTAAAATTGCTTGACAAATATAATTGCCAATTTCACTGTTTTTAGTAATGACTGTAAAATTAAGCATTTTTATATATACCAAACTTATAGTAGCTCTTATTAAAAATACCCAGCTAAAATATCTGTATACTGAAAACTATAGAACACTTATGAAAAAAACGGAAGAAGACACAAAGAAACGGAAAAACATTCCATGCTCTTGATTTGGAAAAACAAATATTGTTAAAATGTCAATATTACCCAAAGCAATCTACACATTCACTGCAACCCCTTATCAAAAGAACATGAGCATTCTTCACAGAGCTAGAACAATTCTAAAATTTGTATGGAACCAGAAAAGACCCCAAATAGCAAATGTAATTTTGAAAAAGAACATCAATGAAAGCGTCACAATTCCAGACTTTAGGCTGTATTACAAAGCTGTAATCATCAAGATAATATGGTACTGGCACAAAAATAGATATGGATCTATGGGAAAGAAAAAAATAATCCAGAAATGGACCCAAAAATGTAGGCCCAACTAATCTTTAACAAAGCAGGAAAGAATATCCAATGGAAAAAAGACAGTCTTTTAAGCAAATGGTGTTGGCAAAACTGGACAGCGACATGCAGAAGATTGAACCTGGACCACTTTCTTACACCATACACAAAAATAAATTCAAAAATGGATGAAAGACCTATTTGTAAGACAGTAAACCATCAAAATTCTAGAGAAGAAAACAGTTTCTAGAGAAGAAACCTCTTTGACCTTGGCCACAGCAACTTCTTACTAGACATATCTCTGGAGGCAAGGGAAACAAAGGCAAAAAATGAACTATTGGGACTTCATCGAGATGAAAAGGTTTTGCACAGTGAAGAAAACAATAAGCAAAACTAAAAGGCAACTGAGAGAATAAGAGGAGATATTTGCAAATGAGATATCGGATAAAGGGTTAGTATCCAAGATCTATAAAGAACGTATCAAACTCAACACCCAAAAAACAAATAATCCAGTGAAGAAATGGGCAGAGGACATAAACAGACACTTGTCCAAAGAAGACGTCCAGATGGCTAACAGACACATAAAAAGATGCTCAACATCATTCATCACCAGGGAAATACAAATCAAAACCATAATGAGATACCACCTCGCACTGTCAAAATGGCTAAAATGAATAATTCAGGAAACAACAGATGTTGATGAGGATGCAGGAAAGGGAGAACCCTTCTGCACTGCTGGTGGGAATGCAAACTGATGTAGCCACTCAGGAAAACAGTATGGAGGTTCCTCAAAAAATTAACAACAGAACTATCTTATGACCCAGCAATTGCACTATTAGGTATTTTTCCAAAGGATACAAAAATGCTGACTCGAAGAGGAATGTGCACCCCAATGTTTAATGCAACACTACTGACAATAGCCAAATTATGAAAAGTACCCAAATATCCGTCGACCGATGAATATGTAATAAGATGTGGTATATAACATTTATGTATGTATGTATATGTGTATATATATGCATGTATACATATATGTGTATGTATGCATATGTATAAATGTATATATGTATATTATATATATATAATGGAATTATTACTCAGTGTTCAAAAAGAATAAAATCTTGCCATTTGCAACAATGTTGATGGAACTAGAGTGAATTATGCTTAAGTGAAATAAGTCAGTCAGAGAAAGACAAGTATTATATGATTTCACTCATATGTGGAATTTAAGAAACCAACATAGGGAAAACATAGGGAGAGGAAAGGAAAAATAAGATAAAAACAAGAAGGGGGCAAATCATAACAGACTATAAAATATAGAGAACAAACTGAGGGTTGCTGAAGGAGTGTGGGGTGAGGGGATGGGCTAAATGGGTGATGGGCATTAAGGAGGACATCTGTCAGGAGGATGAGCACTGGGGGTTATATGTAAGTGATGAATCACTAAATTCTACTTCTGAAACCATTATTACATAATATGTTAAATAACTTAGGTTTAAATTTTAAAAAAGAAGAAGAAAAAAATGCCAGCTAAAAATTGATATAGTGTATCTTTCAGAGGCAAAGATATTGATCTCACTCCTATATTTAGTGTTGTCTGATCTATAAAGTTCTGACTCCTTGTGAGTTTTTTTTGTTTGTTTGTCTGTTTGTTTGTTTGTTAGTACAAGAATTTATTAAGGAATATGTAGCTCAAACAATCATTAAGGGCCAGAGAACAACGCTTAAGCAGAAACACTGCCCCAAAATCACAGGCCAAACTGCTTCAAGATTTCATTGTTACCACTTCCAAGCATGAGCTAGGAGGTTAGCTGAGAAAGGAAGTTTAAGATACTTTCATTTCTATGATTAGAAGAGAAAATAAAGGCAAAACGTAAGGAGGACTGAAGCCCTGGATCTCTACAGGACCTGGGAACTGGATTTAGCATGGCGACAGAGGCTGCATGTCAGCTTCCATGCACAGGAGACATGATGCTAAGTGAAGGAGCTGAAATGAAAGTCCCATACTGAGCCAGAGACCTTCATTCTCTGCTTTGTCATTCAAAGAGGAACTGGGAAAACTTCCTACTGGCTGTGTAGGGGTCTTAGATGGGGGAGTGGGGGTGGAGGGTGAGGAGGGGGATTGTTCCAAGACTAAATGAAACTCTAGGTAACATGAAATTTAAATTAGACTGCATCATGTGGTCAAGAACCTCCCATCACCTCCAAATTACATTAAAAATGCTCTGGGAATGCTACATAAACTCTGGGATAAACAAAATCCAACTTGCTCTGAAGGGAGAATTTTGAAGGAGAGCTGACTGCTGAGAGTTTTCTATATTAAAAGAACACATGAGTCTTTATTTTGAAATAGCACAGATGTTTTTCTGTAATTTTTGAGAGACTTAAACGGACCATTGGGGCTAGAAAATGATTAACAATACACCATGAATAAATAGAGATAAAATAATTGATTAATTCAACCAGAAGAACACTATAGATTATCTGCAGAAAACAATTACACTAATAAATAAAAAAATAAATTTATCTGGAAAGAAAATTAATATCTTCAAAGGGCTCAGCAAAAATAACTCTCAATGTAGAATTCTATCTTGAACTAAATTTACATTCCAGAGTAAGGAAAAGATAAGGATATTTTCAAGGAAACAGACAAACTGGGAGAGACCACTAGTGAAAAGTCACTAAGGAGATATTTCAGTAAGATAAAAGTTAAACCCAAAAGGAAGAAGGGGGGGAGGGAAAACAGGGCCAGATAAAATGTACAAAACTAAAACTGGTAAATAAAGTGAGCATTTGATGTAATAACATTTATAATAAATACTAATTGTTAAGCAACAAGTGAAATAAAATACTATAGAACATAATATTCAAGATGAAAAAAAAAGACACAGATTCAAGGGGTCTATGAGACAAACTGTTGTGACAGAATCAGATAAAATTGGGAGGCAGCATGAAATTTTATGTACAAAGCCAAAAAGAAGCAAGCCACCAGGAAAATATAAAAATCCTGAACTTTTATACATCTAAGAAGTCACAGCCTCAGAATAGAGCTAAAATCTAAACAATACAACTGCCTGCTCAAAATAAAAGATTTAAATAGGACTCAAATTCCAACATAATAGACAAATGCCCAAGATGTGATTGAAAATTGCTCCTTATACCAAGAACAAAGACAATCACAACTTTGGTAAGGAAGGACAATCAATTGATGCCAACACTGAGATGAATCGGATGCTAGGATTTATCTGACAAGGATTTCAAAGAAGTCATCATAAAAATGCTTCAAAGTGAGTCAGAGTCTCTTGAAAAAAATGAATAGAAAAATCTGAGCAAAAAAAAAATAGAAACTGTAAAAGAAAATAAAGTAGAAATTTACATAAGCAAAAACTACAGTAATATATATAAAACTCATTGCGTGTACCTGATGGTAAAGTAGATGATAAAAGATAGAAATCAGTGAATCTGAAGACAGATCAGTTGGGCACACAATTTCAGCAACATAGAGAAAAGAGACTGAGGGGGGAAAATGAACAGGGTCTCAGACACCTGTGGGACTAAAAGATGTAATGTCTGTGTTATCATCATATCAAGAAGAGAGAAAAGAGTGAGGCTGAAACAATATTCAAAGAAATTGAATGGCTGATGGCTTTCTAAATTTGGTGAAGGAAATTAATATGTAGATACAAGAAGCTGAGTGAACCTAAACAGGATACTAAACAAAGAATAAAAATTGAAAGAAGCCAAAGAAAAATGATGCATTACCTACAGGAGAACACCAATTTGAGTCACAGTGGATTTTTTACCTGATACCATGGAGGCCAACATTTTCCCTACATTATGTGGCCATTTTTCAAAGGTCAAAAGAAAGCTCAAACTTTTTTCAACCAAACTATCCTCTGAGAATACAGGAGAAATAAAGACATGTGCAGACAAAGAAAAACAAAGAATCTCTTATTAGCAGATCCATTCTTAAATATTGTAAGAAAGAATTTCTTCAAACAGAAGGGAGTTGAAATCATCTAAAAGCAATCAAAAACACAGAGAGAAAAATGGTAGGAGAATAAATATGCATACATACAATAGACTATACTTTTCCTCATGAGTTTTATAAACCTATTCGATAACTGAGACAAAAATTATCACGCAATCTGCAGCTACTCAAGACAATGATATTTAAAAGTGGAAAATGTAAAGAAACCTAAATGCAAGTCAAGTTCTCACATTTCACATAACAGTAAAACGTCAATACCAGTAGACTGTGAAATTCACATGTGCATAATGTAATTGCGGCAGACCTCCCTAAATATATCCATGTTCTAATCTCTGGAACCTGTGCATATGTTTTAAACCAACAATTTAAGTTCCTGACTCAAGAAAACAGAAAAACAAAATAAATCCAAAGAAAGTAGGAAGAAGCAGGTAATAAAGAACAGCAAACAATGATATTAAATACAGAAAAACAAAACATAATGAATTAAGCAAAAAGCCATTCATTTGGGGAAAAAAATAGTAAAACTAATAGATAAATTTTTAGCAACACAGACAAAAATAAAGAGAAGATAAAAATTATCACCAACAGCAAAGAAATAGAAGAAATTACTACAGATTGTGTAGTTATCTAAAAAATAATAAAAACAACTTTATGCTCATAAATGCAAGGCCTTAGAATAAATGGATCAATTTCTTGAAGACCACAAACTATAAAAACTCAAACAAAATGTAGCTGATAATCTGAGTAGCACTGTAATTAATTAAAGAAATTAAATTGTGATTAAAAAACTCTCAAAAAAGAAATATTCAGGCCCCAATCTTTGTACTGGAAAATTCTATCAAATATTTAAAGAAGAATTCATGTCAATTTTGTACAATATATCCCAGAAACTCCAGTAGGAGAGAACACTTGCCAACTCATCTTATGAGGTTGTGTTACTCTTATATAAAGACAATATTATTCATATACCCAAACTGGATAGAGTAAAAAAGAAAACAAAAACTGATATAAATATATCTATGAATTTAGACACAAAGTCCACAACAAAATATTAGCAAATCAAATCCAACAGTTATTTTAAAAATATGCATTATGACCACGTGGTATTTATTATAGGAATAAATGTAAGGCTATCTTACATTCTAGAATCATCAATGTAAACGAATATTTCAACAAATTTAAAAAAATCATATGATCATATCAATGATGAAGAAAAGCACTTGACAAACCCCAACACATTTATGAGAAAATTTGTTAGCAAAGTAGGAAAAGAATTACTTCAACTTTGTAAAGAATATTTACAAAAATCTACAGGAAACATTATACTTAATGGTGAGAAACTGAATTCTTTTTCTAAGATTGGGAATAAAACAAGATATCCGCTCTTACCATTCTTATTTAACACAATACTAAAGTTCTAGCCACTGAAATATGTCAAGGAAAAGAAATAAAAGGTGTATAGATTAGAAAGGAAGAAATAAAAGTTTCTCTGTTTGCAGATGATAGATTTTACATACAAAACTCTAATAAATCTATTTTAAAAATTCAAGAAATAATAAGTGAATTTACTAAGCCTCAAGAAACAAGCTCAAAACAAAATATTCTATCCTAATTCTATATACTAATAATAGACATGGGGATATTTAAAAATATTTGAAAATTTAAAATTGAAAAATATCACTTACCATCACTCAAAAAAATTTAAAAAAATAAAAAGGTATATCTGCAACAAAAGATACACAGGATCTACATGCTGAAAATTACCAAATACTGATGAAGGAAATCAAAGAATTAAAGTAAATGCAAAGAAATAACATGTATATGAATCAGAAGACTCAACACGGTATGGAGAGCAGTTCTACCTAAATTGATCATAGGTTTAATGCAATTACAATCAAAATCCCAGCCAAGGCTTTGTAGACGTAGACAACCTTATTTTAAATTTTTATTTAAAAGCAAATACCCTAGAATATCTAAAATTATTCTGAAAAAGAAGAATGAAGAAATAATTATTCTATCTGATATTAACTCTTATTATAAAGCTTACATATAAATTACTACAACACCCATAATTAATAATGTGTGGTATACGAAAGGGATAGACAGATAATTCAATGAAACAGGACAGAGGACAATATCTAGACCCAATAGAAATATGCTTAAGCAAATATGCTTAACTAATTTTTCATAAAGGTGCAAATGCATTTCAATAAACCAAAGATAGCCTTTTCAACAAATGGTGCTGGAGCAAATGGGCATCCAAAGGCAAAAAAGAAATGAATCTCAACTTAAACCCCACATATTATACAAATATTAAATCAATAATGAATTACAGATTTAAACGTAACACATAAAGCTCTAACACTTTTAGAAGAAAAAAAAATTCTAGGAGAAAATCTTCAAGATCTAGGGCTCTGCAGAGAATCAAAAGAATGAAATCTTGCCATTTGCAACAACGCAGATGGAACTAGAGTGTATTTTGCTAAGTGAAATAAGTCCGTCAGAGAAAGAAAAGTATCACATGATTTCACTCCGATGTGGAATTTAAGAATCAGAACAGATTAACATAGGGAAAGGGAAGCAAATATGAGATAAAAACAGAGAGGAGATAAACTATATGAGACTCTTAAATACAGAGCACAAACTGAGGGTTGCTGGGGGGGTTGTTGGTGGAGGGATGGGCTAAATGGGCGATGGCATTAAGGAGGGCACTTGCTGGGATGAGCACTGGGAGTTATATGTAAGTGATGTGTCACTAAATTCTACTCCTGAAATCATTTCTATACTATATGTTAACTAACTTGGGTTTAAATAAATAAATACTTTTGCCCTTGCCAAACCCTTGTAAGGAAAATGAAAAGAAAGTCAAATTACAGGATGGGAGAAAATGTTTGCAAACTAAATATCCAACAAGCACTACTGTGAAAATATATGATGAATGCTCAAAACTCAACACTTAAAAAAATCCAGTTAGTAAATGGGAAAAAGATATAAACACATATTTCACCAAAGAGGATATACAGAAAAGATATCCATTATTATAAACCATCAGGATAACAAAAATTAAAACCACAAAATGGTATCACTATTCACCTACAAGAATGAGTAAGTTTTTAAATGATGACAACACCAATTGTTTTGTGATTGTAAGAAATCAGAGAAATTAGATCACTCATACTTTGCTGAAGGGATTGCAAATGGGTACTGCACTCTGAAAAACACTTGGTCAATTTCTTATAAGGTTGATTAGCTTCTGAGTCAGGAAGTGCATTTCTTAGGTTTTTGGAGAAACAGAAACTTAAATTCACACAAAAACTTGTATATAAATGTTCATAGCAGCTTTATTCATAATAGCCAAGACTAAAAATATCCCTGATGTCCCTCAAGAGATGAACAATTAAACAAACTCTAGTACATATATACCACAGAATATGCCTCAGCAACAAAAAGGAATGATGGATAAACCTCCAGAGAATGCTGAGTGGAAAAAAAAGCCAATTAAAAGGTCACATATGAATGAGTCCCTTTATATAACATTTTCAAAATGACAAAATTTTATTTATTTTTTCTTTTATCATCTTTCTTTTTCTTTTTTTTTAATTTAAATTTTGATTAGTTAACATACAATGCAATATTAGTTTCAGGAGTAGAATTCAGTGATTCACCACTTATATACAACACCCAGTGTTCATCACAAGTGCCCTTCTTAACACCCATCACTCATCTAGCCCATCCTACACCCACCACCCTCCATCAACCTTCAGTTTGTTCTCTATCAAATGACAAAATTTTAGAAAAGCAGGACAGGATGGTATATATAGTTATAAAAGTATCACCCAAAGGATCCTTGTGGTAATGGAACTGTTCATTATTTTCACTGTGGTGACAGATACTAGCCTTAAATGTATGATTAAACTGTACATAGATACACATACATACACACAGAGGAGTGTCTGGGGAAATATGAATATTCTGGTAGTGATATTACATTATTATTATATTGTGTTGCAAAATGTTGACATTGAAGAAAACTGGATAAAGTGTACACAGGATCTCTCTGTATTTCTTGTATCTGCATTTGAATCTAAATTTAATTTAGTAAAAATTTTCATTAAATAATAGGCCTAATTCCAAATGATAGGACATAACACTAATATTTTAAAAATTAAGAAATATTTAAAAATTATAACATCTGAGAATTGATAGTAACTGTGTCTGCAAAACATTAACACTAAAAGACCTAACAGTACTTTTATTTTTTATTTATTTATTTTTAAATGTTTATTTATTTTTGAGAGAGAGAAAGAAACAAGAGTACGAGCAGGGAAGGGGCAGAGACAGAGGGAGACACAGAATCCAAAGCAGGCTCCAGGCTCTGAGCTGTTGGCAGAGAGCCCAAGGCCAGGCTCAAACTTATGAACTGTGAGATCATGACCTGAGCCCAAGTTGGATACTTAACCGACTGGCACTCCAAAAATACTTTTCTATGAGAATCAATTTTAAATATTTATCCTTCAGTAACTAAGGTCAATGGCAGTGACTTGAAACTTCTCATAAGATTCTTCCTATAATAGGTTTTACCTTTATTTATAAACAGCTACCAGCTTTTCATCTTTAAACAGAATAATTTTTTAAATAGCTCCTCATAAATCTAATTATTTAATATATTTCTAAGAGATTCTCTCTTCATTAAATTTTCTCTTGTCTAACTCTAAATATGTTGGGAAGATTATTATTTATTAGTTTAGTTTCAGTTCCCAAAGGACAGTAATGGTGTAGGCAGATGTCTTGAACTCTATAATCTGGTATATATTGACATATCTATAAAGGTGGGAAGGATAATCATGCTTTGGAGGAAAAGATTTGGAGGAAAAGAACAAAAAGCCTTCATTGTTTCTTTGGGAAAATATTGCCCAAAGCATATGTTCATTCTATCTAAAATATCAAGTCCTTATTTGAATTTGGCTCTAAAAATTACAGAGTTCCTTGAAGTTACATAATGAAATTGGAGTGGGAAGGAAGAACATTTTGGAGAAAATATGTTAGTATATAAAACTATTTGTTGATTTGTTAAAAACATTAACTTACTACAGAATGGTCTTGTGCCAGTAGTATCCAAAAACACAGTGGTCCTGAGAAATCTTTTTTCTTTTCTCTCTTTTAAAGCATTTTTCCATTGCTCAGCTTTATTACCTGAGATTTGAGAAAGAAAACATTAGAAACTAGACTTCTATAAATAGCACACAAAGCTTTCAAATAACTAAGGGAACTAAAGAACTAATGTATTATAATGATAATTATAATAATACTTTGTGGATTTTTGTAACTTAAAATGACTTTTCAAATAATTTTACATTCTATTTATTTTAATTACATAGTAACTCAAATTAAAGATTCACAAACAAATCTACTCCCTGGAAATCTTATCAGTGTTTATCATACTCTATATGGCTACAATCCATTTGTAGCGGTTTTTACTATTATATCATAAATTAATAATTTTATTTGTATCTCTTTTTAGTAAATTCAGCAGAATAAAATGATTAGATAAAATCAATACAGAATTTATTCCATGAGTAGAGCCCCCAATTCTCCTACATATACACACTAATACAGATACAGTATGTATGTCTGTACATTATACATATAACACATGAAGTATAGGTAGCATCTATATATACTACATATTATGTATATAATATGTATACTTCAGATATATACATTATTAGTTAATTTGAAATATTATCACACACACATATATATATTGAAAATGCTTCCCACTTTATGTATTTGTCTCTTCCCACACTCTACCTCTGAATTTGAAATTTGAATTAGTAGAAAGAACAGTGAATTGAGAATTAAGAAGTTTAACTCTAGCTCTCACTTGTGTCCTTACACAATCCTTATGCTCACACTGGGTCACAATTTTCTCATTTATATGGAAAAGCAATGGGACCAGAAAAGTAATCCCCAATGTGAGGTCTGAAGGTAAGGAATCCCACGAGATGTTTTCTGGACAGAAGGGGTCTACAAGAAAGTAAGTCTGACAAAGCCTGCATATTGCCTGTCTCTCCTAATAATTCTCTATACACATTAGTATAAACCTCCTGCTAAAGAAGACTGCAGGAAGCTGTTTAATCAGCCTTTGTAATTGTTACCCATTTCCATTGAGCCCCTTTGTCTCTGGAAACATTTCTGGCAGATCCTAATCATGACACTGATCAGATGTTTATATGCTCGTGACATGCTTGGGGGTTGGTAATGATTTTGGAAAATCCTGAACAAACAACCTCCGAGATTCTTTCCATCTCTAACGTTCTATTTTTATGTGGATTCATTTTTCTCTATAATTTCCCACCAGCAGGCTGTAGTTATCAAAAGTTGGAATACTTAACTGCTCCTGCCAAGTTTTATAGATTTGGAAGGTGTGAACCATGTATGACTCATGTCTCCTTGCTAATAGCAAATGAAAAGCTAACTATGGTTTACACCTCTCCACCTGCTCCTAAGACTTTCCATAAAAATAAAAACCCTCAGTGCCACTAAGAATGCACAAGTCTCAAAAAAAAAAAAAATGTAGTCTTTTTTTTTTGTGGAAATACAGATGGATGATAAATAGATAGGGAGAGTCCTCTGCAGAGCAAGAACAAAGATCATCATGAGACCACCAGATCTGAACAAAGAAAGGTAGTTGATTAAATTCCTCTCACTAAATACCTTAAAAAGTACTTAGTAGGAAAGAAACTATTTTGTCTGGCTGTTCCACAGACAGTTTTTCCATAAAATGCTAACACATTCATAAGTAAATAAAAAGCTTCCAGCAGAAAATACTAACAATCATGTTATTCATTTTCCACAAAATCTTATAGTCATCATAACAATCTTGCTTACCTAGCCTAGGACATGATTTTTCCTTGAAGTCATCACAGTCCACACATGAACCAGCTTGGAAATCTTTGTATGAAGGACAAGGAAATGAAATAAAATGGCAGGTTGTTTCCAAAGATGCCATGAACAAGTAAACAGCTCTCTGGTGATGGCATTTAATATATGAAATTCCTTAAGTGTTTAAAAAAAAAAAAAAAGGAAAAGAACTGTAGATGTATTAAACCAAGTTCAAGCAAACTAGAGAAAAATTAAAGGTTAAGTTCTACTCAATACCATGCACTTCTGAATATTAAAAAATGTTGCCTGATCACAATGCAGTTTTATCTCAAGCAGCTAAAGAGGTTGTCCCATTGAAATTGTAAATTTAATATGCTTTTACAGGAGATTTAAAAGATATTTTTCTAAAGAAATAATTACCACAGAGAAAAAATATATTTAATTTCAATAAACTGACGCACTCTACAAACACAGTGCCACCACACTTAATAACTATCTACACGTTTCTCTTCTAACCCCACACCCCTAATATTTCTACTCAATGTCAGAGAGGATTATGAAACCAGGAACATTAAAACTTAATTATTCCCCTTTCTTTCCCCAAATTCTCACATCTGTATAACCTTTGATCAAGCTTCTCTAGCTACAGTGGGCTTTGGCCATATGTTACTTGACCAGATGTCACTGTGGATGCTTCCTACTGCTATGAAGTGAGCTAAACTCCACACCTGCAGCAGCTGCTTGGCTATTTATGTAACAACCAAATGCAAGAGATTATGAATCTGTGTTTGTACAATACTATAGTGATGGTAAAGATTAAGTCCTGGAACCAAACTCACTTTACATGATACTTTGACTAGTTTACTTCTTCAATGACTCAGAACGTCTCCTAATGTTTAAAATAATGAAATAAAACTGTTGAAACTATATAGGTCTCATCACGACCAAATGGGATATCTACTGGTCAACTTTATGAGCTGAGAAAAATCCAATTAAATCATTTTTCATGATCTATCATGAATCATCAGTGATGGTAATCAAAATCTTGCCCATAGATTAGGAGGGAAAAATTGATTTTCTTTTATCATTTTGTATCATACATAATTTATTCAAAAATACTATTGGTATACCTGAAAAAATGGATGTAGGACAGCCAGGTTGTTTTTTTCCTCCATTTGGATAAAAATCTATATGTCCCAAGGGTTCATTAATTCCTAAACCTGAGAAGAAAAGCACTCAAGAAATCACAAGGTGAATATAATCAGGTCAGCAACACTTGTACAAATAGAATCTCCTATAAATTCCTTTGAAAGTGACTCTTAAAGCTTGAATTAAAAATAAAATAAATGCTATTTTTTAAAAGATGTATTTTTTGGTATGAATGCCTTAAATTAACTCCTCATGAAAATTATAGGTCATTAATTTAACATATTTACAAGTCACCGATTCACTACAGGTCCATCACAGTTCTTTGTGCAATGAATATGTAAGTAAAAAAGAAAAAGAGGAAAAAATGCTTTTTGTAGTAGAAATTACATGTTAGTGAGAGGAAGACATAATAAACAAGTGAGAATATAGTATGCCAGATAATAAGGGCTATAGAGAAAATACAAGTAGAACAAGAGGAATTAGCTCTTGTTGGCAGGTTGCTCTTTCAAGTAGTTTGGTTAGGGAAATCCCCACTGAGGAGGTAGAGTCACACAAAATGTGAACTATGTAAGACAGTGAACCAAGTAGAAAACTATGTGAATTGGGGCGCCTGGGTGGCTCAGTTGGTTAAGCATCTGACTTCAGCTCAGGTCATAACCCCACAGTTTGTGGATTCGAGCCCCATATTGGGCTCTGTGCTGACAGCTAGCTCAGAGCCTGGAGTCTGTTTCAGATTCTGTGTCTCCCTCTCTCTCTGACCCTCCCCTGCTCATGCTATCTCTCTTTCTCTCTCTCTCAGAAACGAATGAAAAACATTAAAAAAAAAAAAACCTATGTGAGCATAAGCCAGGCTATCTAGAGTACAATGTGAAAGAAGAAAAAGGACTTTTTAGGCTAGTGTGATGACTTGCTCGTACTCTGGATAGTAAGGCCTAAAACATGGTATTAGATTCACTAACTGGAAAAATTTAAATATGCTGCTTCAGCTGGAACAAAATGGGCCAGAGTGACATAAATATGTAGCTATGATTTAAGGGCTTCTGTATATCTGTAGATCCTAAAGGCACTGGAGAAGTACAAATTCTGGGTCCATGATTACCAATATGGGATCTATAACCAAGGGAAGTCATAGAAATGAAAGAGGGTAGCAAGCTCAGAATACTCAGGACTATGATTAAAAGTTAAAACCTTGCTGCCAGGTAAGCCTGCAGTGCTTTGACTTAAGGCATTAGAAATTTCCTATGGCATAATAAACTCTTAAAAGTGATCAGCAATAATTTATATAACAAAGATAAATACTTAGGTCTGACAGTCAGGATTAAGATGCAGCAACATGATTTAATTCTAGTATATAACAGAACAAGATAACTGCTAGTGAGGTATTATCAGAGCATAAGAACACTGGGCATGTGCATCATGGGGGAGGGGATTCAACACGTAAGGAAAAGCAATGAACAATTTATTATTTTTTAATTTATTTTTGATTTTTTTAATGTTTATTAATTTTTGAGAGAGAGAGACCTAGAAAGACAGATTGTGAGTGGGAAGGGGCAGAGAGAGAGAGGGAGACAGACACCAAATCCAAAGCAGACTCCCTAAGCAGGCTCCAGGCTTTTAGCTGTCACCACAGAGCTCATGAACCTCGAGATCATGACCTGAGCCAAAGTCAGATGCTTAGCCAACTGAGCCACACAGGCACCCAGCAAAGAACAATTTAGGAGAGTTCATTAGAACTCCTTAGAATTGGGAAGCATAAGTGTGATTTGACTCTAACAGTGGTGAGGGTTTGTTAACCTCTGTACATTCCATCGTCTGCTTGTAATCTCCTAAACATGTAGTCTCCTAATCATGCCCCCCACCAAAAGGCCAATGATTTTGGAGACCTTTAATTTCCTCATGTCTGAGCTCAACATGGAGTTCCAAAACTAGGGGTTCCAGGTTGAAGCCATCATTTTCTCCAACCTGCTACTAAATAGAATCAAGCCAAGAAAACTCCTCAGGAATCAGGGAGAAGCAAAACACATTTATATTAGCTTAAATAGCTCTTGATTCAGTCATGTCATTCCACCTTTATCAGATGGAGGGGGCTGAAAAGTTTGGCCATTTAGGTCACTCATTCCCTTCACTGGAGAAAGTGTAGGGAGAGCAAATACAGCTTTTTAAGTTTGTATTATAATTTATAATACATATGTGAAGAAAATATAAAACTAAAGATTAATTATTATTAAGAAAATAGCCAATTAGCTACCACAGCATTGTCCAGATATAGCACCTGGAAATTCCTATCATGTTCTTACCTAATCACCAGCTTCTCCTTTTCCTTCAACAATAATAACCACCTCTTGGGGCGCCTGGGTGGCTTAGTCGGTTAAGCGTCCGACTTTCACTTAGGTCACGATCTCACGGTTCGTGGGTTCGAGACCCACGTTGGGTTCTGTGCTGACTGCCAGCTCAGAGCCTGGAGCCTATTTCAGAGTCTGTGTCTCCCTCTCTCTCTGACCCTCCCCTGCTCATGCTCTCTCTCTCTCCTAGAAATAAATAAATATAAAAAAAATAATAACCATCTCTTAATACAATAGTTTTTTTTTTTTGCTATTCTTTAGCTTCTATGGATGCCTCCCAAAACATTACAGTTCAGATTTTCACATATAAAAATTGACTCATATTCATGTATGCTTTTGTGTATGCTTTCATTATAAACTTGTTTCTTTATAATAATTCAAATTGGGTATGATTCATTATCCATTTTTATATGTTGCTGAATTGGTTTACTAGTATGATGTTTTATGTAGAATTTTCGCATCCATGGTTATAACAAAATGTCCATAAATTTTCTTTTCTATAATGCCTGTCTCAAGTTTTGACATTAAGTTTATGAATCCTTTTTAAAAGGCTATAAACAGTTTCCTACTTTTCTTTTTTTATTGTCTGAAATTCTTTGTGTGAAAGTGGTCTTACTTCTTCCTTAATTGTTTGGTAGAGACAAAATTTTGTGTTGGATTTACTTTGTTGGAAATTTTTAACTTTTTTTAACATTTATTTATTTTTTGAGAGACAGAGACAGAGTGTGAGTGGAAGAGGGGCAGAGAGAGAGGGAGACACAGAATCTGAAGCAGGCTCTGGACTCTGAGCTGCGGGCATAGAATCCGATGTGGGGCTGGAACTCATGAACCACGAGACCAGGACCTTAGCCAANAGAAATTTTTAAATTATAGTTTCTATTTTATTAATAATTATAGAACCATTCAAATTTTCTTTCTTAACTTGTCAGTTTGGTAAATGCTTTTGCTTCCTCATAAATTTTTTCTATTTTATATATCATCCCATATAATCATATATTTTCAAATTTGCATAGTATTGTTCATTATATCATAATATGATCATTTTAATACCTGTAGCATCTGTAACATTAAATCCTCTTTATTACTGATATTAATTGTATCTTCCCTCTTTGTTCTATTTTTTTCTCTCCAAGAATATATTAACTTGGAGGTGTTATATAAAGTTTAAGCATTTCTATATTCCTTTCATTTCATGGAAAGAAGATAAAAATGAGACGTTTTACAAGCTCATGTATGGGTTTCAAAAGTATTTCCCATACTCTATGCATCAGAGAACATACGAGAAAAGTGACTCCAGATTGCCAGTTTACTTCCCTGGAAGTTTTCTATCTTCTGGATATTGGACTGGTAATTTTTCCATGATATCCCAGCAAGAATGTGAGTCCAAATTACTTAATTCACAATTTTGGAAGGCCACAGAGATTTTTTAACATAAACAACTGAAAAGGACAAAAACTAGTGGTAAGTAAAAGATGCACTCATTGAACAGTTTTCAAGGAAGAGATAATCTGCCAGATATGTACCGATCCTAAATATCTCATTCAGAAATTCCTTGAGAAAGGTGGGTATGCAGCATCAAAATTATATGTCCCTCATTTGTGATGGTTATGAAAAGATCAATCAAAGGTGCCAAAATAATGTGGCATTTAGTGGCAAGTTAGAGCTGATAAGTTGGGTCATCAAAAAACGTTGAGAATGAAAGACAATGCAAAGCAGTTTATTACGAAAAGCCCCCAAAAATGCAAAGAAAATAATAAAAAGTAGGAAGAGCTAATTCTAGGGCCATAGGCAGAGCTGAAGTTGGGATTTCAGAAAGAAGACCTCAGACAAAGAACCGCAGAGCAAGTGGGCAGTAGGTATACTGTGCGTGGGAATATGAAGCTGATATAAGAGCTAGAGATAAAAAGACTTGAGAGGTTGAGGTATCACACTAGAACTGTGAACCTTCAGGCACTGACTCCTTGTGAAATATAGGTGAACTCAGATTCCACATAAGAAGCAAAACTGTACCCATATAGGCTCAGCCCAGTGGCAGGTTGACATAGATATTGAGAAACTGTCATCTATGAAACTTATAGCATTTGTATCTCTTGCAAAGGCACTGGCATGGATCACCACGAGTCAAAGGACTGGGAGCAAATAAATTACCTGAACCAGGGAGAAAAGAAACCTGAGGAAATAGGGAAATCAGAATAGTCTCTGCATCCCATGGTAGTGCCATATCCTCCCCCTGCCCACAATGACAACAAATGTAAATTGTCAGCTAATCAGAGCAACAAGCTTATGAAGCTCAGGCTCTAGAATCAAAAGATTTCAAATTTTGGCTCTGCTATGTACTGGCCTTGTGACTTTGACTCTAGCTTTTCCATAAGTAAAAAGGAGATGATACTTACTTGTCTCAAGGGAACTGATGAGAACGCTGTAATTAATTCACATAAAGCATTTAAAACACTGCCCAAAGTATACGAAGTGCTCAATAAAGATTAGTATCATCAATTCCAAATCAGAAAGGGGCTCAGGGCCATCTAAAATATCCCTTGAAAGGGTCTGTCCAAAGCACTCTGGCTCAAACTACCAATAACATATTTGACATTTTCAGGAAGATAATTAAAAACAGTAGAGAGATTATTTCTCTACCTTTAGGGGAAGGTATTCCTCATCTGTGCCTCAAATGCTATGTTCAGTTCTAGTTGATACACATCATAGCAAGAAAATGAATGGAGAATGATAACCTAAATATATCAGGAACATTAAGCACTGGAGAATTTGTGATCAAATAAAAATTGTCAATAGCATGAACAAGATGAAGTTTCTTTTAAATCAAATTTCAACTTTTTAGGATGATAGGACAGGTCTTGAAACTTGAAGGAGGTAAAATGAAGGCAAAAAGTGCCATTTTAACACTATAGAATGTCACTAACTCCAAGAAACACCACTTGTGGGAAACATAATCATTTTACAATTACAGACTCATCATCACTTTATCCACTACTCTTTCTCTTTTTTTTTTTTTCTCTGCATCCCAATGTCTACATCTCCGTTTCATTTTCAAATAACTAAGCAATAAATCCTACATTGTTACCATCGGTATCAGAATGGATGACATCCACAAATTTTGCATCGGTGTAATCTAATCTTTGATTATATGGCTGTCCAGAGAACCTTGGCCCAGCTGGGTCAAGACCTGAAATTCAAGAAACAAACTATCAATCAATTAATCAATTTCTACCACAGTGTCTATTAGATCATATGTTTGTATTATTACATAAATGTGTGTATACAGCTTTAGGTTAAACTGTCTAAAAACTAATCTAAAGATAAATGAAATTGGATGAATAGCAAATATCTTCATTATTTGAATGATACTTCTTACCAATCTTCTGAGTTTACCAACAATTTAGTGTTAAACTATACTAGGAATGCCTAAACAAAATACTGTAGGTTTTATTCTTTTAGCATTTTTATTTAAGAAGTACTTAGGGATAAACTGGCAGTATTTTTATATTTAATAATAAGTAATTCCTACTCCTCCTGGAGCGCAAGGGGAATGAATGGTATCTTGGTTCTGTCTTGAACCTCATGCCTTACTAGTTCATCCTGGATCTATCTGCAGTTGTAAAATGATTTTTAAGTGCCAATACAATTTATGCTATGGGATAAAACACAACTGTTATTATGTTATCATTTATTTTCCACAAAAACTTCCCATATACACAAAAGAAAAGAAAATGCATTCAAAGTTCCATAGAATATAGATATTATTCCTGGTGTATGTGAAATTCTATATACAAATTCTAGGCTCATGACCTACTGGTGAGTGTCAAAAAGGGATGAAGAGGTAAAATTTAACACCTTGAGAACATCTGTGCAATGGGAGATACAATCATCTCAAAATATATTTTTTTAAAGTAAAATATAATGTTGTTCATCTCAAGTCCTCCTATTATCCTAGTTTATTTTAGCCCATTTGACTAAATGAGGCCAAAACTTCTCTTTTCATAAATAATTCTGATGTAGAACTACTACATTTGCTGGACTTTTAAACCCTGATGATTGCGTGGCATGTGGAGTCATTTAAACTGGACTAATGTGTGAATAAACACAGTTTAACATAAAGTAGGATTAGTGTGGTGGTTGAAAGAGAAACGGGCTTTGGTTGCTAGAAAGCTTTGTGTAAATCCTGGCTTAGCTGTTAAAAATTTTTTGATCCTTCCATATTCATTCACTTAAACTGTTTTCATATCTGTATAACAGGGATAATATTAAAACTGATCAAAGTAAGGTATACTTAAGGTTTGTAAAGCTCTTATTTATGCAATTCATTAATATCTCCCCTCCCCCTTTGCTTCACTTAAAACTCTATTACTTTTATTAACACTCAAAATCATTATAAATCTTCTATGGACACATATCTCAATGTGTTAAAAAACTATAGGGCACCCGAGTGATTTAGTCAGTAAGGTGTCTGACTTTTGATTTCAGCTCAGGTCATGATTTGGGTTCCACATTGACAGTGTAAACCCGGGTTGGGATTCTCAGTCTCCCTTTCCCTCTGCCCTTCTTCTGCTCATTCTCATTCTCTCTCTCTCTCTCTTTCTCTTTCTCTCTCCCCCCCCAAATAATAAATAAACTTGTTTTTAAAGCTAAATTGGTTGGGTTGGCTGGGGAAGGATACTAACTTTCTGATTATAAAATAACCACCATTCCCAAAAGGAAGCATGAAAATCCATGTCACTATGATTTGGTTACTAAACTTTCTGGATACAAGGACTCAGTTAAGGAAAATATGAGGGGAATCAGGATCTAGACTCCCTCAAGCTTGGTTATCAATTCCTGATTCTCTCTTCTGATGTTTGAATAAAATCTTTAAAAGAACTGAAGTATGTTAAAGTTTATGAAAATTAAATCTATGGTTATTTATTTAGTTAATACATGAAAAAATCTTATGTTTAATGGGTCAAGCTTTCTCTGGACTGTTACAATAATGTGTTCTTAAAATTCACATGGAACTGCAGACACTGATTTTCCACCCACTTCTATAGGAGGACTTCAGTGGTGTTAAGAACTAAACAAGAAACAAGACTTTAGAGTCTAACTAAAACAAAGACTAGCATTGAATATAATACAGAAGAAAATAATGTACATCATTTCCACTGCTTAACTACTGTCTCTGTTAACTTGTAAATAATTTCTGATGGTTAAAATTATGCTAAAACACTAATTTTATCAAAAATATTTTACCTGTTATTCTTCCAAGTTGGCCTTGAAATATTTTTCCAACAAATCCACTAAGATGAGCCCCTAAGCTCATACCTATGAAATGAAAATTATCAAGAGACGCTCCATGGCTCTGCAATTGAAAATGCAATATTATGATTTTCATTTCAGAAATCACAAATTATGCCTTGTGTATCAATATTCTAGTATCCATTTTTTTTTCTTGTTTAATACATTTCTGGGATATAGAGAATGGGATTTTCTAATTTCAAAACAACTATATCTTTGTTCAACATTTTCCATAAGATATCTGATTTTTCTGTCTATATTTTCATAATCACATTAAGCTTTTAAAAACCTTTGTCATCTATTATCTAAAAATGTATATGCAAGATAATACATTAATTAATAAAGAATTCTGTAGTAATAGTAATAGACACTATTGGGTACTTGAGTAAGTGCTTTGTAAATCTCATATTTAATATTCACATTAATCCTATGAGTTATTTATTTTTATCCTATTGCCCAAAATTATTTCTGGGCACCTATTAAATATTGAATGAATGGTTTGATAATGAGTTGCCCAGAAACCTGAGGAGGTATTGCTGTCAACTTTAGTGTTACTGATCTTTTCATCCTTTTTCCTTAATATAAAGCCTTTTCCTAAATTTATATATTTAACAATCATATTTCCAACACTTTGTAGTACATGTTTATTAGAGAAAAGACCACTGCTATAAGCAAAAACCAGTTATACGGTTTATAGGATATAAGAACAGGTGATCACCTCCTCTCTCTCTCTATAGAGAAATGGTTTGGTTTTGTCCAAATTTGGGGATGTATAAATTATACTGATCCTGACTTTACTCAGATTATTTTATGCCAGGTACTAGTTAAGAATTAATTTAATTGTATACTTATATAAAAAATATTGTTATAAAGTTTGATTATTCCAAATGTATAGAAAAATACATGAGGAAGAGAGATTAAACAATTGGTCAAAGTCACACAGAGGATAAGAGATAGGTTTGATCTTTGAAATGCTCCAGTATGACTCCTAACCATTATATGGAGCTGCTTCTTGGATCTGTTATGCTTGCTCAGTTTTAAGAGAGTCTTGGAAATCCAGCATGACACAACTCAAAACAGATTTCAAGCCCAAGAATGCCCCAGAAATTACCTTCCTTTCTCTCAAGTGCTCATCACCACCACATCTCTCTCTAGAATAGACACTGATCTCCATATGGGTTGACATAGTAAATGTAAATCATTCAAATTGCTAATGACCCCAAACTGGCCTGAATTTGTTAGACTCATCCCAGCCCTGAACATAAATGCTGTACTAAGACTGGTCTCAAAGACTGGCAGACGTATGCAACTTTTTAAGATGTTTTCCTCTTACTTCTGACAATTTACACTTGATAAACTATAAACATATTAGCCATACCTTAGAAAAGAACTTAATGATTATATATATAGTTTATCTCCTTGGTGCACAGAGAATCATGACCTTAACCTCCAGTCAGTATAGGTACAGTAACAAAAAATGAAAATCTTAAAAGATTTTTTTAAGTTTATCTATTTATTTTGAGAGAGAGAGTATGCGTGCAGATGCATGCACATGTGAGCAGGGGTGGTCAGAGAGAGAGAGAGAGAGAATGTTAAGCAAGCTCTGCACTGCCAGTGCAGAGCCCAATGTGGGGCTCAAAGCCACAAACAGTGAGATTATGACCTGAGCTGAAACTAAGAGTCAGATACTTAACAGATTGAGCCACCCAGGTGCCCCTAAAAATCATAAAAGATTTTAAGATAAAATATAATAACTGAGTATTTAAGATTTTTTTTTAAAAAATAAGACAGTTCATATCTTGGTACGGCATTTATCCATTTACACAAAGAAAGATGCCTGTAAATGGTAGCATATAAAACCAATAATTCTTAATGCTTATAGGAAAAAAGTATTTATCCTACTACTACCACTCTGTGGTATTGCATAAAACACTGTATATTGTATACCATACATAATATATAAAATTCTTACCAAAAGAGTCTGAATATATATACCCAAACTCGCAGCAACTTTTCTGGTGTTTTTAACTGCTCTGCTATATAGAAAAGTTGTAGCAGCCCGGTTCCAGTCTACTACAATTACATTCAGATCTTCGTAAGTCAACAAAACCTTTAGAAAATTCTGAAGCCATGCAGGAGTGGAGCCCGTTGGTCTGTATCCATGAATAATCCAGACTGTTTTCTTGCTTGTGTTGAAATTAACATTAAGTGAGTTATCCTGTTCAAACAGTGGCTCAGCACAGGAACGGCTGTTCCTTGTATACAGCATCAAAACAATGTTCATTTTGGGAATAAACAAATCTTTGATGGAATCCAATATGTTGAGGTGAGAGAATTCAAGGCATGGTCTTTCATTCTCTGAAATAAAAAAAAATCAGCTAAGCTGAGTACTGAGATAGTACTGGGATAGATAATTGTATTAGATACAATTCTCATTGCTGTTACAAAGAACAGGCTTGAACCTGGAGAGTGGGAAGGATTTTATTTCACTAGTATTGCAACATAATATCCTCAGCAACTACAATGGTTAATTTGTTGATTATATAAAGACGCTTTGAACAAGAAGCACTCAAAATTTTTAAATAAAATATAAAAAGAAATAGGATTAGTTAAAATTAAAAATTATTTTTTATTGGTACAAAACAGCAGTGGTGTGACTAAAATCATTAACATTGCTAGTAAAAAAGTATTACGCATACCAGTAAAAGTACATAATTTGATTTTGAGCTTTCAAAGAAATTCTGCAAAGGAATACTTATGTGTATAAGTAATAATACTACATATCTTACAAGAATATTATATTTTATCTAATTAGCGATATCAAATAAATAGAAATCAAGACAATGAGGTATCAGTTTCTTCCTATCAAATTAAAGAAAAAATCATATTAATACTTAATACTCATGAAGGTAAATGTGACAAATAATTATATAAATGAATGCTAAGAGTATAAATTGGTACAACATCCTTTTGAAATTGAAATTATGTGGTACACACATAATCTTCAAAATATGTATTCCTTCTCACTTTCTTTCTAGGATTTATATTAATGAAATAAGCAATTTGTATTAAATATAAAGACATTAATAACAGTTATGCATAATTGCACAAAAACCTAAAATAACTTAAATATCATCATTTAGGTTTTTTTTTCTTTTTAAGTTTATTTATTCATTTTGAGAGGACAAGAGGATGAGTGGAGCAGAGACAGAGAAAGAAAAGAGACAAAGAGAATCTCATGCAGGGCCCATACTGTCGGCACAGAGCCCAATGTGGGGCTCAAACACACGAACCATGAGATCATGATCTGAGCTGAAATCAAGAGTTAAACACTTAACCAATTGAGCCACCCAGGCACCTTGTCATCATATAGTATTTTTATCAATGCGTGCATCCTATATGTCTGCCTATCTATTTACCTTATGTACCTACCTACCTACCTACCTATCCATCCATCTATCCTAGATGTAGGGCAGAAAAATGAAATATCTAAGCCAAATCATAGCAAGAGTCACAGCTAGGCAGTGAAACAATGGCTGCTTTTTAATTTTCTTTTTCTTAGGTTCTCAGAATTGTAATTTCTTTCAAAGTAAGCATGTAATACAATTTTTTAAAATTATTTTTAAAAAGAGCACATGAGTAGGAGAAAGGGGCAGAGGAAATGAGAGAGAATCATAAACTGGCTTCATGCTCAGTGTGGAGCCTGATTGGGGGCTCGATTTCAGGACCATGGGATTACAACCTGCACTGAAATCAAGAGTTGGATACAACTGACTGAGCCACCCAGCTGCCTCTTAATTTGTTTTTTTGTTTTTTTTTTTATGAGAGCCCATGATTATATGGTTTCTGGAAGTTTTACTTATGAAAAGATTTGGGGAAGCAATTTGTTAATATATATCAAAAATTCACAAAATTGTTAATATAATACATGTCAATAATTCTACTTCTAAAAACTTAGCCCATGAAAATAGTCACTTACACATATAAAAATGAACTAATATATGTTATTTTAGCACTGGAGAAATAGAAGTGATTTAAATACCCAGAAACAATGATGTGATTAAGTAAACTACATATATATATTTATTATGTTCAATAAATATGTTATATACACTTAAAACTATAGACATGTAATACATATTTGATAAATCCATAATAATATGCACTAATTATAATCCACCTTCTAGTTGAGAGAACATATGTGATATTGTCACATTTAGTCAGAAGATGGAGGAAGGCAGTGAAGAAGCAAGAACCACAATTCCCAGGTTAACAGCTAACAGTTACTTAGACAAGTGAAAAACTGTGAAACAAACTTCATTTGTTCTAAGTCCTAGAGGATGAGGAAGTGGAAAGGAGAAATAAATCAAACCACAGTGCAATATCACTGCTTACTACACTATACAAATTGCATAGGGAATTGTGTACATCCATCTTTCCACCATCTGAAATGTTTCCATCAGCTGAAACTCTGAAAGCCCCAAATGCAATCAATATATCCACACTGCTGGTCCACTCCAAGCCAGTGCAGATTTTACCTGGCCCTGGAATGAGTAATAGGGGATAAACAGAAGGACCCTGTGATAACGTAAGGGACAGAAGAACCTGAAACAATCAACAGAAAAATCTATTATCGATTGCCAAATGTAGAAGTAGCTGCAAAAAATTCTATGGCACTCTCATTACAGTACAAGAAAAAACATGTCTCAAAAACAGGCGGCCATTAAGTGAAAATCTATTGAGGTTAAAAAAAACAACAGAATAAAATTAAAAATGGAATAATGAGATACTGCAATTCAAGGAAAGAAAAAATGCAATTCCAGGATAAAAATTCACATTACAGATGCAAAACATGGAACAGTCAGCTGATAGTAAAAAATGATGGAAGAAAGATTTCAATTATGAAGGGAAACAAAGATATGGGACAGGAAATCGTGATTCAAGTTAAAAATCATCACTGTTTTCCTGGAATGGGAAGGAATTGGAAAGGGAGAGCGTAGCAGTTACAATAACTAAGGAAATAACTGCACACCAGGGTGTGCAAACTCAACACAATCTAGAAAAAATTGGTTAACTAGACTTACCAAGAGACTTCCTAGAAACTGATTTGGGTCTTTTTTTTAAATTTTTTTTAATGTTTTATTTATTTCTAGGAGAGAGAGAGAGAGACAGCGTGAGCAGGGGAGGGTCAGAGAGAGAGGGAGTCACAGACTCTGAAACAGGCTCCAGGCTCTGAGCTGGCAGTCAGCACAGAGCCCGACGCGGGGCTCGAACCCACGAACCGCGAAATCATAACCTAAGCGAAAGTCGGACGCTTAACCGACTAAGCCACCCAGGCGCCCTGAAACTGATTTGGGTTTTGATGAAAGAGAAAAATATCCTAAAAACATTAAGGCAGAAAATCCATGTTACAAATAGAGGAATGAAGTCATGATGACTTCAGATTTGCCTTTTAAAGCAATACATTAAAGAGCTAAAAGTGTAATGAATGAAGGTTATAAATGGAAAAGTTTGTGGCCTAAGAATTTGATATCCTCCCTTAAGTACACCACTTACAAATGACACAGTACAGTTACCAACATCATCACTGTTAAATAAGTGCTAGATTTAATGAAGACAAGATCCATAGAAACTCATAGTATAAAAAGATTGAAAGTGATTATAGAAATAGGTTAGACATCAACATAAGTGTAAATATTTTAAAAAACTGGGTAAAACAAATGTAATATTAAAAGGCATTCTTATTCAAATGTTTGATAAGAATATTTAAATATTAATACAAGTCAATATACTAATAAGATGTGAATATAAGTTAAAAAAAATATAGAGAAAGTAGATGTGGTACAAAAATTCCTTAACTGGGGGATTCAAAAGATGTCAGTTATTTTCAATTTTAATATATAGATAAATGTGGCTTTAAAAAGATATTGAAAACCTGAAAAAAAGAAATATAGAAAGTTAAATCCATGAAACAAAATGATACAACTATTCTAGAGAAAAAAATGATATATAAAGTTATATAACTGTATATAAAGATTGCCTATTTAAAAGGAAAGAATCTAAGTTTTCATTAAAAATTACATTTAACTATAAGTTATTTAAAAGAAGTACACAGGAAATTTTAAATAAATGGGCAGGTATACTCTACACAAAATAAAAGCAAAGCTGTTTGGTGTACTAGATTATAAGCATGGTTCCAATTCATCACCCTTTCCTTGCCATGGAAAATAGGATCTTTGTAGATATGATACAAGCAGAAGCTTGAAATGGGCTTCCACACTGGGGGTTTGGCCTCTCCTACTTTGGCCATCACCATGAGAATATCCCTGGTCTGGCCTGTTAGAAGAAGAGACAGAAGTGCAAAAGAGCCAAGTTCCCAGCTGGTCACCGCAGGTGATTGGCAGCAAAGCATGAAAGTGAACCCGACTAAGAAGGGCAAGGCTGCTTAACCAAACCCCACCTGACTCAACAAATGTGCATAATGCTGCTTTAAGCCAAATGCTACTTTAATGCTGCTGTAATGCCAAATGCTTTAAGCCAAATGTTTTCTTTCATGGTGTTTAGCTTTATTGTAACATCATATAATTTATTCCATTGGTAATATTAATATCGGGTACAGAAAATAAAAGCAAAAGTTTTCTAATGATAAAAAAAGTTACACTAATTTATAGTAAAACTCTTAAAAAACATTGAACTGACTCAATTCTGGTAGATGTTAGGAATAGAAAAATAAAGCTCTAGATACCAAAAACTTACCAGAAATCCCAATACAATTGTCAGATTTCGCAGCAGAAACTTTGTAGGCCAGAAGGCAGTGAGATGATATATATTTAAAGTGATGAAAGAGAAAAACTTTTAACCTAGAATTCTATATCCAGCTAAACTGCCCTTCAGAAAATGAGAGCTAAATTAAGATATCCCTAGACAAACAAAAGCTGAGGGAGTTCATTACCACAGACTTGGCTCAACATAAAATGACAATGGGAGCCTTCAAGTTTAAATGAAAGGCCATTAAACAATAACTTAAACTCATATGAAAACATAAAGAGCTCTGGAAAGGGCAAATGTATGAACAAATATAAAAAACAGTATTTTTGTAATTTTTATTTGTAACTCTACTTTTTTACTTTCTACAGAATATAAAAGGCAAATGAATAAATACAATTAGAAATCTATATTAATGGTATGCCATATAAATGTAAAACTTGTGTTATCGATAACTGAAAATGAGGAAAGCAGAGCTGTAAAGGATTAGTTATTTATGTAAAAATTAAGTTTTTTATTAAAATCTTTATTTTTTTAAGGTAAGTTAGGATCACTTTAAAAAGATTGTCATAACTTTAGGATGTTACATGTAAACCCTATGATAACCAAAAAGAAAATAATCTATAGAACATATACAAAAGAAAATAAGAAGGGAATCATAATGTGTCACTAAAAAAAGTCAACAAAATACAAAGACACTAATGGAGGAAAATACGCTCTAAGACTTATTAGACAAAAGACTATGAAAGACAAAAATAAGTTCTAAGACATATAAAAAACAAATAACAAAATGGCAAAAGTAAGTGCTTCCTATCAGTAATAACTTTAAATGTAAATAGATTAAACCCCCCTAATAAAAAGAAATAGATTGACAGAGTGGATAAAAAACATCCAACAACATCCAACTATATGCTATTGACAAGAGACTCACTTTACATCTAAAGACATATATAGGTTGAAAGTGTTAGGATGGAAAAAAGATATTCAATTCAAAAAGTAACTGAAAGAGAGCAAGGATATGAACAGGTATCTCCACACTCATATTCACTGCAGCATTAGTCACAATAGTCAAGATATGGAAACAACCTAAATGTCCTTCAGTGAATGAATGTATTTTAAAAATATGGTATATATGCATAACAGAAATTAATCAGCCATTAAACATTAAATCCTACCATTTGCAACAGTGGATAAAACTAAAGGATATTATGCCAGTTTTTTCATAAGTACCCCAAATTGGAAAAAACCTGCATGCCAATCAAAAGGAGTATAGATATACAAATTGTGGTGTATGTAAAAATGTAATACTACCCAGCAATAAAAAGGAATAAACTGCCTCTACATGCAACAACTTTGACAATTCTCAAAAACATTATGATGAACAAAAGATTCCAGGAAAAAAAGTACATGTTGTTTAATTCCATTTACATGAAATTATAGAAAAGGGATATTCAATCTAGAGTTATCAGAAAGCAGATCAGATTTGTTTAGAACCAGAGATGGAGAGGGGATTAATTGCAAAGAGCTAACTTTTGGTAATGCAATAAATATTTTATTTTTTGATTGATAAGACTGTTATATACCATGTAAAATACGGTGCACATATTTTTTAAAACATCAAAGTATACTCCTAAATGAGCACATTTCATTGTATATAAGTTGTACCTCAATAAAGTTAAAAAAAACTTATAGTAAAGGTCTAATTATTTTACAAAGCACAGAAAAACATAAAACATAAAGCTTAATAAATCATTTATAAAAGCCAGTATCAAACATAATAAAAATAGGACAAATACACACACAGATAGATACATGAACTATAAATTACTACATTCAAACAATTTAAAAGCAAAATTCCCAAATAATACACTCACAAGCATACACAGTCCATAGCACAGTCCACAGAATAAAACTAGAACAAGAGTTAATACTATCTTATTTATATGAATTAAAAATAAATGTATATTTCATTAACATGATAAAATAGGGGCACGTGGGTGGCCCAGTTGAGCGTCTGACTTCAGCTCAGGTCATGATTTCACAGTTTATGGGTTCAAGCCCCATGTCGGGCTCTATGCTGACACCGCAGAGCCTGGAGCCTGCTAAGGATTCTGTCTGCCTCTCTCTGCCCTCCCCAACTTGTGCTCTGTCTCTGCCTCTTAAAATTGAATAAATGTTAAAAAGAATTTTTTAAAAATAAATAAAAAATAAAAATAAAATGATAAAATATTACCTATCTCATGCCAATGATTATCATATTAATGATGAAACACTAGCAACATTATTTCTATTGAAATTTAAAAAGTATAAAAACATCTGCTGTCATACATTCTGCTGTTTAACTTAGCAATAACAGAAGAAAAATATGATAATATCATTGGGTACATACATTATAACTTGCTTAATGTGATATGATATTCTATCTAAAAATATGAAAATAGAAACTCAAAAAATTAATCCAAGGTGAAGTTCCTTCTTTCCTTAGCTAGTTTGAACCAGGTTCCTATGATTTCCAAGTTAACCAGCGCTTTGAAAAGAGAAGAAGAAAGAGAAGAGAGAGAGGATGAAGAAAAGGAGGAGGAAAAAGAGAAAAGGAAAGGCGACCAGAAGTAAAAGAGAGATATACAGTGCCCCTAAAAGAAAAACAAAGGATAAAAATTTTACAGAGGAACATAAAAGATTTGAATAAGCACTGAGATATACCATGATCCAATGGAAGAGCTATTATCACAAAATCAACTCTACTCATATTAAATTTATATGTGTAATGTGATTCTAAATTAAGGTCTCAATGAGATGTTTCCAGGGAGGGGATAAATGTTCAAGGAAAATGAATGATATTTTAAAGCTAATAAAGGGGCATGATTAAAATTATGTTTATATTATAAACCAATTAAAAAGAGGCCCTGAAACTGCATCAAGGATTGATATACAGATTAATGAAACTGAATGAGAACACCCAGAAATAAACCATATTACCCATGATAATTATGGCAATTCATAGTAAAAGATAATGGAGTTTTAAATAAACAATGACTAGGAAAATTGATGTTAGTTCTATTTAAAAATGCCATGTAAAAATTAAATTATATGAACTAGAAGAATATAGTTAATATACACATGACCTCAGTTTGAGGAATGACTCTTTAGCATAAAAACAAAAGAAACCATAAAGTAGGAGATTGATAGATTTCATAGCACATACATTTAAAACTTCCATACATAAATACTATATACCAGCCAAAAGACAAAATATATAAGTTGGGAAATATTTTCAGTGTAAGGTAGGAAAGGAATTGATATACTTACATATAAAGAAGTATAAATGAAGAAAAATAATATGCAATTGAATATCAAGTGAAAGATATAAACAAACATTTTATGAAATAAAATATGAAAATGTCTCATAAACTTATCAAAATATACTTAATCTTTGTAAAAATCAAATAAAGATTAATTACAATAACATTCTCTTATCACATTTTTATTATACCCATTGATTAATAACATCAATGTATATCACAGAATTTTTAACAGTGAATATCTGAGAATCAACTAAAGCATAGAAATGAGAGACTAGAAAAATAAATTAATGTTGTATCCACATGATGGGGCCTGTATACAGCAATTAAAAAGTTTATATAATCCATATATATGTATGTTAATATACAGCTCTAATTTTATCTATAATATATACATCACACTAAAAACATACATATTTGTAGACATATACATATTTATTGTAATAGAAATGACAGAAAATAAAACAATAAAGTAGTTGTTCTTTGTAATGATGTCAATATTAGTTTTTTCTGTATGTTTACATGTTTTCTATTTTTTGTACTAGCACATTTCCTAAATGTGCTATATCTAAAATATTCATTAATTTTATAACAATGAAAAATGGCCTAAATAGACTTCAATTAATTGATAATGAGAATAGCAAAAATAGATTAATAGCAAAAGGATGAAGAAATCTAGAACAGAAAGGCAAGTATTAATTTTTTTAATCCTGTTTGAGAAATTAACAAATTGAAGGTCTAGAGAGTACACTAAGTAACTCTACTGTGATGAGAAATTCGTAGCAGGGGCACAATATCAGATTCCATTGCCAAGTATGTAGAGAGATTATAACTCTAGTAATCTCGACAGAGGTACACTGAGAAAGAATTTTGAAAATCTTCTGAGACTTCACTTCTAGAAGCAGTAAAATTGTTAAAAATATCAAGGACATATGGTGAAATTAGGATAATCATTCTAAGTTATTCGGTTGTATCTCTGAAATATATTTCTACTACAGTGACAATGGCCATGATGAACACAAGGAGATCAAAATGGACAGAGTCCAGACACGTGGACAGCACCCTGGACATGGACAGCTGAGACCCAAGTGCCTCTAGCTTCCTCAAATATCTCTTGTGACTAAGTAAATCTTCTCATCTTTGAGCCTTGATCTCTTTAAATGGCAGGAGTTGAAACAGATGGTCCCTATGACTTGTATTATTCTAACATTCTTTGGTTTCACACCCATTTTCATACTTGGTAAGCTGCTAAGATCAGTTAGTACCTTGCAACTTTGTGTTGACCAAGCCCATAACAAAGGAGCCTCAAAACCGAGCCAAAGAGAGCTAACAATCCCAACACATTCTCGAAACATCTAATGCTACTTCCTTTGATAATCCTCTGAAAGCCCACACTCACCCTAAAAAAACTGCATGAAAACCTCTTTTCTCTCTTCCCCATTTCTGAAAACGAAACATATTTGTTAACACCTATAACAATACCATCAATGAGAGTAATAATGGCTAATGGTTACATAGCACTCACTCCGTGTTGGGCACTGTGTTGCTTTTGTATTTGCTCTCCTTTCCTTCATTTTATATATGAAGAAAATTCACGTAATTAGAAGCAACAGAACAATTATGAGTGACATCTGAAAAGTATAACCATATTAACAAGTTATTATGTAAACAGTTGAAAAACATAAGTTCACTAGCTCAATTGTATTCATCTGTAAGAAAAAGAATGTTAGTGTCTATAATAAATGTTATCAGAACAGAACCATACTTATTAATTTGTTAACTGTCTACAGCAGTTTTCATGTTATGACAGAGCTGAATAGATGCAGCAGAAACCATATGGCCCTCAAAGCCTTAAATATTGACCAACCAGCCCTTTACAGAAATATTTGCTGCCCTGTGCTATGATAATAGCAGCAACTACAACTACCATTTAAGCACTTACATGAACAAAAACTGTAACAAGAATATATATGCATATAATTTGAATATATGCATATGATTTGAATATATATGCATACCAATACATATGGGTACAGTTTGTTCAGCTATCTCTCCATTCCCATTTTTTCCATTAAAAATTTTTTTTAAAACATTTGTCTAATCTCAGTTTTCCAGAATGTTTTTCCTTTATTGAAGGCAGATATAATCATATAATGACTTTCATGTTGAGGAGTGTACGGAGTTGAGGAGATGCCCTCTAAGAGGCATCTATAAGAATCTCTAGCAGAGAGAGAGGAGGAGGAGGAGGAGAATGTATGGTTTGAATAAAGCATACTTGTATGAAAGTAATTACTGAAAATTCAACAAAATTCCCTAGGCATGTGGGATTTCAAGGAAATGAGAGAGAGCACAAGAGTTTGTATGGGTTCCAAACGATTTTGAGAATAGATGAATTCTTTAATTACATTATTTTCTATTTACTGTCATTAATATCTAAAAGGTCTACTGTTCTATTTCAGTCAACAGAGACAGAAACATACTTAATAATTATATCTGAGGGTTCCCAACTGAAAATTGGGACATGAGGTTGGAGTATAAATAAACTATAATACTAAGATAATGCCAACTCTAAATGACAGAAAGGTTAGGGGCCTAGACTTCAAATTTCTTTGACTTCTAAATTAAGGTTCCACTATCATATATTACACAAATATAAAATGCCTACCAAGAAAAATCTAAATGAGAAAAATATAATAAACTATATATTAATACCATTCAGATTTTACATTTGAACATAAAACTCAAACATTTCTAGAATTTATTATAAACTCAAATATCCAATTGAAAAGAAATAAGAAATAATTTGAATTTCTAGGTGATATTTTAAGGTTATTCAAGTATGCATTCAAGAATTTTTTTGAAAGAAAATTTAAAACAAAGTTATTTGCTTTTGAAGGCACAAAAACCTTTTCATCATGAATTTTAAATTTCCAACTTATCATCATAAAGTAGAACAAGTAGTTCTACTTTGTTACCAGAAATAAGTAAATGATATTACTAACATTAGTAAACTTTATTACCATAAATCAGTGAACCAGGAGAAAAAAGTTCTACTTTATTATTATATACTAATTTTGGGTTTTGTCACACATTTGCATAATAGGACCAAAAAAAAGTTGTAGTATATGTTTACTTGTTTGCTTTGCAATTGACAATTTAACTATGTAAAAATTTTCCTCAAAAGTAAGATTATTTGAGCATTAAAATTGAAATGTTTACTAAGCCACAATTTTAAAATGCTTAATTTCTCTCTTAATGAATTATTCTTTCCCTTGAATATTTGTCCTCTATTTATATCTTCTTATAAAAGGTCTTCTAGTTATTATCTGGAAATTAAGTAAAATACAGAATATGAAATTTACCAAACACACATACACACACACACGTATGTATATATATGCAAACTTTCATCCTAATTACTCATTTGATATAATTAGTACCCACAATCATACTATTTGTTTCATACCATGATGTCATAGAATTCTTTATCCCAGAACCAGAATACCATATTGATTATTTTACACACAATTTGGTAAGATAAATCAAATTATTAAGTTCTTACCAGATCTTGCCCAGCACATCAAACAAAGAAAAATGTATACTTTCATTTGGGATCCAGTAAAAGTAAAAGCAGCACTTAGATTTAACGCAAAAGAAATTCTGAAATTAATTAAGGTTTCTCTTTGGTAAGATTCTCAGAGTCTGGTAGGTTTTATCATAAAAGGTCCGCGATCTTTTGCTCCTCCCTGTTTGTTGAAAGGTAAGTTAGTTGTTTTTTTTTCCTCCCCCTCTCATCTGGCTTGTGGTTGTGAGAGGATTTTTAAGTTAAAACTCTGTAATAAGTTACAAACAGCGCCCAAGTTGAATTTAAGGGAAAGAAAATGCTAATTATATCTTTCCTTATTCCTCTTAACCTCAGGATTTCAGAAGTGGCCATGAAGAATATGTTTATTTAAAGCCTAGAGCAAATGTGATGTTAGAAAATGCTAGAAATGGAAAGAGTCAGGGAACACTGTGGTTTATGTTCATTTTGATCTCAAACTAAGTTGTCTTCATATACCATAAAATCAATAATAAAATCCATATCCATCAAGCTGCCAAATATAAAATATGACCTTTTCATGTTTATATCATTTTGCAACCCAAATTCAGTGGCTATTTTAAAATTCAAAATGCTAGCCTGTCTCTTGAGTTTTGCAATAGGAAAATAAAAAAATATATATTTTTTGTCTTTAATATAACATTTTTAAAATTATTGTAGGTTTTTTTTTCACAATTTTACTTCATTCTTCCTGTTATTTTCCTTCCAGTAACAGACTTTAGTAGGTCATAAAAATAGAGAACCATTTTAAGTACACGCATTATCAGTTCAAAAATTAAATTTGTTTTTTATAAATTAAAGTTTCTGTAAATTTCCAAAGATACTTTAAGAACAGTATTAGCAGAAACTAATCTAAAGTCTGGGGAAATATTTCAAAGAATCTACAACCAAAATGAGGTATTCATTTAAAAACTGTGAAAAAGTTAAAATTCATCACTTTAAATTGTTTGATCTCTAGGGATTTTACATGAAACTTCATTTTTAGAAGGGGACCATTACTGTAATTTGACTGGAGACCACCAAATAACCTAAGTCCTTCCATATCACTTAGCTGTTAACAACTGTACTTCTCTAATAAGGATATAAATAAACCACATCTTTTCAAAATGTGGGAAGAAAGGTAACACAATTGTTGTACATGTTAAAAGAGATTATTAACAGGTTTATACTTAAATTAAAAGATAAACTTTTCTTATTTAACATATAATTTTCTTTTATTTTGTGCTTTGGATGTGATACTGTAATAGGAATCTCATATATCATTTTCATCTTTGCCATTCTAAAGAGCTCATATTGAAAACATCAACGTGGCATTTAAGACAGGACAATACATAGCAGTTTCAATACATAAAAATTATACTGTTTTCATATTTTTACTTACTGTCAATAGTGATAAAACTGAGATTAATGTCCATTGCATTAAACAGCATAACATGGGGGAATGACAAAATATTACATAAAATGTCTATAGGAAGAAAATATTTCTGTGCGTTTTTAGTCCTCCTTAGAAATAAAAAAAATGACTAAGGTTACAGACATGGACAAAATATTAATAATAAGGATATAATGAGGATGATGAGGATGAAGATATAAAATTGACTGAGCCCTGTGTACCAGGCACGCTTCTGGGCACTTTATAGGTAATTATAATAGGTAGTTGAGTAGTGTATATTGAGATGGGGTAGTCATTGTTTGTCAGAATATATTTTGGCACAATCTTTTGTATAATTTAGCAATATGTGTTAAATGTTTAATGGTTATTGCCCGTTGATTCAGCAATTAAACATCCAAGATTTTTTCCTACAGGAATGTTTTACTAACATGTGTACAAAGGTATATGAGCAAAGGTGTTAATCTTAGCATTTTTAATGGCAAAAAAATAGAAACAATGTAAATGTCTAATAGTGGGGGATTAGTCTAATTGTGTACATACTATGGATTAAAACTAATGATGTAGATAAATCACTATTTATTGGTAGAAAGTCCTCCATTACAAGGGGAGAAAAGGCAAGCTAAAAAACAGTATGTATAGTCAGATTTATTTTACTAAAATATGTTTTATGTATATATGCATAGATCAAAGTTAGGAAGGTTTTCCTCCAAAATGTTTATCTCTGCATGGAAGACGTATTGATGATTTTTACTTCCTTATTTATTTTTTAAGCATTAAAAATATTCCTTTAAAATAAGTATCTAATACAAGAAAAACAAACAAGAAAGCTTGGGACAGATATAGTTAAGAAAATCAGAATGAATAAAAAAAGAGGATAGGAAAAAAGTGAAGACACAAGTGAGGCCGATTTTAGAAAAAGCATCCACCAGAGTCCCTTAACATTAATTTATCATGTTTCTCCTTTCATTCATTCATTAATCCAACTTCTATTAAGCATCTACTAATTTCTAGGTATAATGTAGTCATTGGACATACAAAGTAGAGACATTTATTTATTCAAACTGTATTATGTCAACAACTATTTATGATACATCCACAGATTATGTCAGGGATTGTCCTAGGTACTGAAATATATTTATTTACTTTATAGCAATTCACAGGAGGAGGGCTTGAAAAAGGCGAATCTATGAAACTAGAGCACCACACAGTCAGGTGGCCAGCTAATCTAGAGTGCAGAGTTCAGGGAAGCCTTTCAGGAGATGCTGCCTGGGCTGAACTACCAAAGAGAGTATGAGTCAGTTGGGCAAAGAAAGGAAGAAAGAAGCTCTAGTTCTAGACAGATAGATAAATAGATAAACTTACTTATTTATATACATAGCTTATAGTTTTGCATATATTATTATATATAAACATTTTCATTTTTGAATACATAATGTTAGAGATATAAAACATCCTGATTGAAGTTAAGAAAGACTAATTCTCTATAGTGTACCATGCATTTAACACATTAAACCTTATATTTGACTAATGGTCCAGGAGATGTTAAGAATAATGTGAATTATATTTGGGGGCACCTGGTTGGTTCAGTCGGTTGAGTGTCCCACCTGGGCGTAGGTCATGAACTCATGGTTTAAGATTTTTTCTCTCCCTCTCCCTCTATCCCTCTTCCACTTTTAATTGCTCTCTCTCCCTCTCTAAAAAAAAAAAAAAAAAAAAAAAAAAGAATTAAACCAAGCAAAAACACAAAGTGAAGTTTTGTTTTAAAATCCATTAAGAAGGTGGCTTTTCGAGGCACCTGGTGGATCATTCTGTTAAGCACTGACTCTTGGTTTTGGCTCAGGTCGGTCATGATCTCATGGTTCATGGAAACGTTTGAGCACTGAGTTCGGCTAGGTGCTGTCAGCACAGAGCCCGCTTCAGATCCTCTGTCCCCCTTGCTCTCTGCTCCTCCCCTGTGCATGTTTGCTTTCTCTCTCAAAAATAAATAACATTACAAATAAATGAATTATTTTTTAGCTACTGCTAGGTTTATTATTCCACGGTCATTCAATGTAAGAGGAAATACAATAAGCTTACATTAGGAAAATGATATATATTAAGGTCAAATTTTGAACAAACAGCTAACTGCATGAGCTTTCAAAGCTTATAACATTAATTTTTTTAATGTTTGTTTATTTTGAGAAAAAGAGAGAGCACACCCATACAACCAAGCAGGAAGGGGCAGAGGGAAAGGGAGAGAGAGAGAGAGAATCCGGAGAATCCCAGAGCGTATGGGGCTCAATCATGATGTGAGCAGAAATCAGGAGTCAAGACATTTAACTGACTGAGCCACCCAGCCACTCCACAGCT
>NW_027530330.1:4573672-4628046 GCF_008692635.1 Crocuta crocuta | reverse complement strand
AGTGTTTATAACATTAAAAAAGTATCCTAGAAATAGAAGCACCATAAACTTAGGTCCTGCCAAAAGAAAAGAGGATTGATAAGAACCCTAAAGTCATACACGTTTGTAAAAAAAAAGAAGAAAAAAAAAACTATGATGCAAACATCAGTATAGCAATACAACATGATCATTAGCTATTTGTAAATAGAGTTAAAGTTTTGTATCATTCACAATCATATATATGTGCATTGCAAAGTTTACAATGAAACCTGAAGATACGGCTCCCAGATCAGCATGACTGAGGTGAAATGAAAGAGGAAATATGTTTATTTGGATGATTTATGAGATAAATGAATTTTAACTAGCAACAGATTTACACATAATAGAGACCTTCTGGGTATCTATTCATTTGATCAACATATATTTGTTATACATCTACAATGTGCTAGTTTCTGTAACCCCTTCCTGCCCTACCACAACAATGTTGATGACAGAGAATAGGAAAAATGGAAGATTTATATACTTCTGATCTATCAACAGAAGGTGACTACTGAAGTTACTGACACATTATGTTACATTTATTTGTTTAGGAAGAAGTCTGACTCATTATGCTGAAAGCTTTAGGACAAATCCACACACTTAACCTTTCTTTCCCAAGGATTAAAGACAGAGCCTGGTACACAGTAAGCATTCAGAAAATATCTATTAAATAAAGTACTGTAATTACATTAGCTCAATACATCCCTTAAGAAATATAATTTGAATTCCTAAAAGTGAAATTACTCATATAAAGTCATAAAATTAAGTAATGTCACAATTCAATTAGAAACCTGGGTTCCAAAGGTGTGTTCCTTCTCATTAGAAAAGAAGAGTTTTTTTGGTCTACCAACTAAGTAAACACTTGCAATGCAAAATGAATTAGCACTTCTCTTAACTAAAGGCCAAATGTCTTGATAACTTGTTTATTTACAGGGTAATTTCAGGGTCTTTCAGAGACATAATGGATTCTTCAGAAAAGAAACCAAGTTAATACTTGGCAGTTGATTTATCAATCTATTTACATTCTGAGTAGGTATTCTTCCCCCTCTCCTTTAATAACCTTTGTTTTTCTAGGAGTTTTTTTCTAACCTTCCTCAAAAAAAGAATGAATTCTTCACTCTGGTCAATGTGTACAAACATTGGATCTCCTCAACCATCCTCAGGAATTCTGGCTTCAGTCACAAAACCTGCCATACTTTCTCTAGAGTTCCTAGGTATAGGATATTTTCTCAAATTTTCAAATGCCTTCTGGAGTCCACCTAAAACCTCTATGCCCATTTTCAAACACTTCTCTAGGGAGCGCTTCCTAGGTAAACTTTAATTCTGGAACTCTACTGCATTCCACATCCATATCCAAGCACGCATGGATTTATTCTTTCAAAAAATATTTTGTACCGAATAAAAATTCAAAATCCTAGCGATGTATACATTTCCTCTCTGGAAACAAATCTTCCCCCATTAGCCTGGGAGCCCCTGTACTGCAGCTAGTACGTCTTAAAACATCTCTACAGACATTTTATTGAAAATGCTGATTGAATAAATACAAAGTCAATGAATAATGGTGTGCCCAGGAAAATGGAAGGCACTCCGCAAGCAAGAACGGAGCACAGTAATNCGCGGAGGCCGACCCCCGCGGGGCGCCGGGGGGCGTGGCCCCAGCTCCGCTCCGCCCCTGGCGCGCGCGCTCCCGTCGTCGGCCCCGCTCCACTAGTCCGAACGGCGCAGTAACGCGGAGAGAGGGGGCGGGGATTGAGTACCTCCTCTATCCTCGACCCGAGACCGGAGGGATGTTCCCTGCTCAGGAGGAGGCCGACAGGACGGTTTTTGTGGGGAATTTAGAGGCCCGCGTTCGGGAAGAGATTCTTTACGAGCTGTTCCTTCAGGTACCGTCGGCGGGGGGCGGCGGAGGGGCGGGGAGCGTCGAGCCGGAAGCGCATCCCGAGGGGCGGGGCGCACCTGGACCACCCGGTGCCCTGCTCCCTTCCCGCCCCATCCTGTGCCTAGGCTTATAGTTGAGTTCCGTTAAGGCGCACCTGTCCCAACGGGAGCAGCTGGCATTGAAGTGATATAATGTGCATTCCATCGCCGACCCCACTGTAGAGTTCTCCGGGTGGGGGTGACCTGGCTCCCTCCAGCACCCAGCCCTGAGTGAGGACTCCCCAGAAATTGCCTGGGCCTTGAGTATTTATTTGGTCAAAACAGAAAACAGCCATGTCACTGCCTTTCTTCAGGCAATACGCACCCTCACGCCTTACATCCAGCGAAATGGGAGATATAGATTTTAAATGTTGCCCTGTGTTGCCCTGTGCATTACTTACACCCCCAAACCCTTTTACATTGAGGGAATTTTTACTCCAGTATGATAAATGAAATTCCATGATTTGGGCAGCCGTTATTTGGATATGGCTATTTGGATAGCTGTGACCAGTTGATTCCTTGAACAGTTCCCTGTATTTCGTACCAAGAGGACCTTCTGGAAACTTTCTGAGACCTAGGACTTCCATGAGTAAGCCTCCTTTGTCCCGTAAACACTCACCTATTATATACACATAGGTCTCACTTGCTGAAGTGATATCCTCATCCAGCCATTAATCTGTTTAATGATACAAAGTTTACATGGCAAACACAAAGTAAGCTGAGCATGCAAATTTAAGAGATAGCCCTTGGTCTTTCTAAAAGGGGAAATTTAAAATAAAAATTTTGATTTAAGATAATCTACAAAAGAGAGAGATATGTAATATAGCATAGTTATTTGGAATATAAACTCTGATGTTAGCAATGTGACGGGCAGGTAGGTGAATATCTCAGTACTTCAGTTTCCTTATATGTCAAATGGTAGTAGTAGCATCTACAGTATGATGTGGTGTGAAGGTAAAATAAATTAATCCAGGTAAAACAGTTAGAATTGAGCCTGGCACTTTTAAGCGTTTGCGGCTGCTACTGCTACTACTAATGGTAGAACTATTACTACTTACATCAAGAGAAATCAAGAAAGAATGACTTCTCTCTATCCTAATAAGGGCAAGTTCCAAGGGAGACCATAGCAAAGCTAAATTTCTAGGACTAAGTATGAGTATGGGTTGTGAAAAGGGTTCTTGATAAAATTTTTGAAAGGCCCTAACTTTGTCTCTGTCTACTGCTAATTATAGATACACACAATTTAGAAGAGAGAAGCCCCCCCCCCCAGGAACACAGTTTCTTTTCCTGGACATTAAACTTATTATTATTTGAAAAATATTGTTGATTTGAAGATATTTATACTTATTCTAATTTGCCCTCTTAAAAAAATGTTTAAGCTTAAAAAGTTTTTAAAAACTTACCTTTTTAAATGTTTATGTTTCCTATAGTTATTTCCCCAAATATCATTTGAACTTACCACTCTAACTAAAAGAAAAAAGAGTTGAGATAAAAAAAAACCCCATAAAACAAAAAAAGGAAGGAAGGAGAACAGAAAGAGACTTAAAGTTCTTTTCCCGTGAAGGCTTCTTTCATGTTGAGCTTCCAAAAAGAAGAGGTGAAGTTGGTAAAAGGATTGGGGATAGACATGGAAGCCCCAGACACTTACGTTATTTCTAGTCATTAGGGACTGGATCCATCTATCTATATACATATACATGTATATATATGCATTACATATTAATATAGTATATAAATCATATTGTATATAAATATATACTCTCTTTTGCTAAACATAGGTTTTACTATAAATACAACCTGAATATTTTCAATTTATTTTATCCCACTTTAGTAATACATGATGGAATAATATTCACCCATTGCTGGATTTGGAATCTTTCTAACTTTTCACTCATATGATAATGCACCTACTTAAAAGTCTTGAAGATATTAAAACATTTTTTTCTTTTGGAAATACTTACCAAATAGGATTATTAGATCAAAACACATGATAAACTTACTTTCTCTTATAAAAAAAATGTTTAATCTTGACAGAAAGACTTAGGCCACAGTACAATATTAACACTTTTTTTAGGATCACTGAAAACAACATTAGGTTGGTCATTTCAATTTATTATTGAGTTATACATGGTTAATATGTATGGAGAAAAGTAGTATTTCATTCTTAGATTTAAATGCTCTCTATATTGTTTTGTTAAGCCTAACAGAGGGTGACATATCTTTTAAGACTTGGAGCTATTACCTAAAATTTTCTATTCCTAACACTACGAATGTTTCCTTGATGAGCCAAAAAATACCAGAAAATGTGATGAAATACGATATTTACTGTTAGGAAAATGCATTATTTGCAGAACTACATAAAGCTATTATTGCTAACAGATTTTTTTTAACTTTGAAGTTGAATATACTTGATTTATCTGAATGTAAAAAAAATCTTTAGATTTATGAGAAAATAATTTTTAAGTTTCTTATAGGCTGGGCCATTAACCAAAGTGACTATATGCAAAGACAGAGAAGGAAAGCCGAAGTCTTTTGGATTTGTCTGCTTTAAGCACCCTGAATCGGTGTCTTATGCCATAGCTTTGCTGAATGGAATTCGTTTGTATGGAAGACCAATTAATGTACAGTATCGATTTGGTAAGTCTTGCCCCTGATGAATCTTCCAAGTGTGTTTTGTTGATGGGGTTGTTCTCAGAGGTGTAAACATAGTGTTTTCTATATGATGTAAGACCAAGAAAGGGCTCTTGTGATCTCTGTAAAAGTTTCTCAGAATACATGTGGACATTCAAAATGTTATATGATTAATTGGTATTACCAACTCTATAGCATTTATTTCTATATCAAAATTTAAAATGTTCTGTCTTAGTACCAGCCAGAAGGTAGCTACAATGGTTGCTGTTGGCTGTTTTAAATTAAGCAAATCTAAATGAACTGGGGACACACAACGCTAGCCTTTCTACAGCAAGGCTATTTGCTAATCTTCTCATCAGTGCTAATGTATGGTATCAAATACCTACGATTTGGAAGGTATAGTGAGTGCCTTAGTCATTCTCCTAGGAAAGCCATACTGTACATATTGCCCTGGACCTAAGCCCCTGCAAGAGCAGCTGGCCAAAAGCGGCTGCAGAGTGACCCTCAGTAACTGTGGAGGAAAGTTTCCTGACATGGATGACCTCAAATGTCTTCTCCTGCACACCTGCCAACAACTGCCAGGGAGCACTGTGCTACTCCTCTGCCTCTTTCATGCTTTGAGGGACTGATACAGGCAATGCTTCTGATCATGGTGCAGGGCTTGGGATAGTTATGTTCTCTCCCTCCCCAAATGATTCAAGGGTATTGGTGGTTTTTATTCCTCTCATTATACTAATAATGAATAAGCATAAGAAAACAGTACCTCATTGCAAAGGAAAAGGGTTTCTCTTTGGGTTCCTTTTTATTTATTTTGTTAATGTCTTTTCAAAGCTACTTAGCTCTATCATGCTTTCAGGTACTTTCCAGTTAATGCACAAGGCTGGTAAAATGGGCCAGGACATAGTATGTTCTGACATATCCCAACTAGCTGCTCAGTATCCTCTGTAAGGTTGCATCCACTTTTGCCAGTGCAGGTTAGAGAACTCATGCATTCTACACAGGATGCATATAACACGAAAGTTTGCCATTGTTAGTCTACAGGCGTGTAGAACAACACAACATCAGGGACTTTATGGTCCCACGTCAGTATCGTTCTCTACAGCCATTGCTTTGGACAAAGCTTGGTTATAATTCAGTCATCCGTAGTAATGCCAATAAGCTATAAATATTGAGAGATCAAAGATATATTTGGGTATATTAATTATATGATTAAAGAATTTTAACCAGTCCTACATTCTTTCAGGTTTGGAGTTTTTGTATGGTTTAATGTTAGAACTCCAGAGCAGTGTACCATTAAGTAATCAGTTGTTCTATTTCTTCCATAGGGAGCTCTCGCTCCTCTGAACCAGCCAACCAAAGTTTTGAGAGCTGTGTTAAGATAAATTCACACAGCTACAGGTAATTAAAAATACTTTTTTTTCAAAAAGGTAAAGCAAATAAATGTTCTTATTCCAGCAGTAGTTTTTATATATACTGGACTATTGTAAAACTTTGCTGTTTAGACAAAGGATAAAATTAAGCAATTTACTTTTTTCTGAAACCATGAAAAGTGACAAAATATTTTCATCAGTAGGGGAGAGAGATTTATGTTTCTAGTGTTTGTGGTTTACCTTGTGCCTGTCATAGTTGTTAAATTACTTAAGCATCCAAGATGTCATTGTGATGGATCATAGAGATACTATTATTCATATTTTATATTTGAATAGATGGAGACGCAAAAGTTAACTAATTTTTAAGGTCATGAAGATGAAAAAGTAATAGTGGCTATGCTTGAAATTAAGCCTTCTGACACTGAACCACTGTGTTATATTACTGCCTTTTAGAACTTCTGTATGGTAAATTTCCAAATATTCTAAAATTTTGTCTTGGCTAATTTTTTGATGAAATCTTAGCCTCTACAGACATTGTCAGGCAAGCTATCCCGGAGGTCATGGAACAGAAGGGCTCTCAAACTGAATTAAGATGTTTGAATCACACTGTTTATTAAACCAATTAAAAAGCGAAAAGCAACAGGAAAGATGCTGGATAGGTTAGCACACTTAGTATGGCACACTTGGGTACAAGTGGGCTGAAGGACCAGTGTACCATGTTCTGGTTACACTAATATTCATGCACTGTTTCTCTGTGCTGCATTAGCCTTCCTCACTGAGAGTATGCTTATGAGAACTAGAGTTGAGGTTCAATAAAGATATCCATTCAGGGGCGCCTGGGTGGCTTAGTCGGTTAAGTGTCCGACTTTCGCTTGGGTCACGACCTTGCGGTTCGTGGGTTCGAGCCCCGCATCGGGCTCTGTGCTGACAGCCAGCTCAGAGCCTGGAGCCTGTTTCAATCTGTGACTCCCTCTCTCTCTGACCCTCCCCTGCTCACGCTGTCTCTCTCTCTCTCTCCTAGAAATAAATAAAAAAACATTAAAAAAAATTTAAAAAAAAAGATATCCATTCAGATGGAAAAGTCCCAGAGCTAATCTTACGTGTTCGCCCTTTCAAAGAGGCTTAGGAGCTAATACATCTGGCCACACAAGTAACTTGGTTAGTCAGCTAGATGCCCCCAGGGTTTATCTGAGTTTTTGAGGCAGAGCAAAGATAAGTAACATGACCGTTAGCCCGGGGTGACGTGATGAGGACATGGTGTTTCTTTCCCTTTTTGTCCATAAGTAACATTCTTACTTATTCCATCCTATTTTCTGTTGAATCAATCTATAGCATATCTGACAGGATACTAACTTATTTACTACCTATATTTAATATATATTATAAATTCTGCCTTTATCTCCCAAGTGATTTGCTTATTCTGTCTCTAATATAGCTTCATCACTGTTCCATAAACTGCCAACTTACGTAGAGTCTATTACAAGCATTTCATCCATCTTGTTTGTTTTTGTCTTCTGCGGCAGAACCGAATATTCTCAAGTAAACTAGCTGTAGCTGAAATTCCTGTCTCTCTGAGGCGTAAGAGACTGCCTCGTGGGGACTGGCAATTACACAGGCTTATCTATAGGAAAGGTATTGCATCCCATCAGTAAAAAGTGTGCTTCACATGATCTTTCTACCCAGCAATTCTGTATCAGTGAAACAAAAAGCTAAAAAGTAGGTTCTGACATCAAATTACCTGAATTTGAATTCTGCTTTTGCCACTTTATTAATGTTACTACTTTGGACAAGTTATTTCACCACATCGTAACCGGTCTTTAAAATGAGGATGAGGGGCACCTGGTTGGCTTGATTAATCAGTTAAGCATCTGACTCTTGGTTTCATCTCAGGTCATGATCTCACAGTTCATGCAGAGCCTTCTTGGGATTCTCTCCCTCTTGTCTCTGCCCCTCCCCTGAACATTCATTCATTCTCTCTCTTCTCCCCCCCAAAAAATAAATAAACAAGGATAATGTTCATAAATGAAACAAGGGTAATACCTCAAAGATTATTGTGAGAATCAAATTTTGTAATAAATTCAGTGTGTTTATTTTTTTAACATTTTTATTCATTTTTTGAGAGAGACAGAGAGACCGTGATCAGGGGAGGGGCAGAGAGAGAGAGGGAGACAACAGAATCCGAAGCAGGCTCCAGGCTCTGAGCTGTCGGCACAGAGCCCGATGTGGGGCTTCAACCTACAAACCGTGAGATCATGGCCTGAGCTGAAGTCGGACACTTAACCGACTGAGACACCCAGGCACTCCTTTTTTGTTTTTTAATTTCTTTTTAATAAATTCAGTGTACTTAAAATACTGGACACATAGCAAGTATTCAGTGAATAGTTTCTGCCAGTGTTACCAGAAAGGAGAGAGTAATTTACTGTGTTGCTAGAGGAAGTGCTATAGACTCCTGAATTGAGCTATGTATTTAATGTGAGAGTTTCTCCCCTTCTACTTGGAAAAGATACCTCTTTTTTCACAGGAATTAGGAAGGAACAAGTTATTGCTACGATTTGAGCAGAGGTAGAAAGACAAGACAAACCCTATAAGATGTTATCATAACTCTTGTATTTTGTACTTATATTTGACAAACTAAATCATTACAAATTCTAGGGTAGAAAGTCAGAATTATACGTATATTCCATAATACCACACTTGTAGTAGTACCTTATCTTTTAGTATTTGTTATATTACAAAGGAAGAGTGGAAATAGGTTATAGTAACGTGCAGAGAAAAGTGGTATACATGTCAAGTCCTTAGTCTTTCACTGGACTTTCTTCGAGAAGGGCTTTTGTACTTGTATCGATTGCCTCTCATACATTCTGTTTTTAATAAACAGTTCCTATATTAGTTTGCTAGGACTGCCATAACAAAGTACCACAAAGAGGTACTTAAACACAGAAATGTTCTTGTCACATAGTTCTGCAGGCTAGAAGCCCAAGATCAAGGTGCCCACAGAGTTAGTTCCTTCTGAGGGCTGTGAGAAAAGAGTCTGTTCCGTGTCTCTCCCTGAGCATCTCCTGGTTATTTGGCAATGTTTGATATTCCTTGACTTATAGACCCATCACCCAGATCTCTGCCTTCATCTTCATACGGTATTTTCCCTGAGTGCACCTATCTCTAAATTTCTCCCTTTTATAAACAGATCAGTCCTGGGGCTCCTGGGTGGCTCAGTTAGTTAAGTATCCAACTCTTGGGATTCTGTCTCTCCTCTCTCTGTCTCCCCCTTCCCCCACTCTTTCACTCTCTCTCTCAAAATAAATTAATAAACATTTAAAAAATAAAAATAAAAAAAGACACCAGTCCTATTGGATTAGCGGCTCATCCTACTCTAGAATGACCTCCTCTTGATTATATCTGTGACCCTATTTGTGAAGGTCACATTCTGAGGTATTGGGGGTTAGGATTTCAACATAATAAATTTTGGGGTGACAGTTTAGCTCATACCTCTTCCCAGTTTACATGCAATTCTTCTATGTAGACAACTGTGCACACCCAGAGATTCACCTAGGAAAGATCGTGGCTTTAGAAAATCTGCAGTTGCTTTCATGATGGGGCTAATCTCACCATTTCTGCTCCTGGAGTCATATCTTCCCTACTCTAGAATTTCATTGCACTTTCCATTTATTTCTTTACTTTCACTTGTTCTATATACATGTTCAGGTCCTGGAACCTTGTCTCCAAATCAGGCTGTTATATTCCCCCCCTCTTCTCCCTGAAAAATCTTTCATCCTTCATATCCTTACTTTTTATACATTTCTTAACCCCATTGTTATATGAAACATGCTCTTTTAAAAGTTATCAAGAACCTTTTGATCAACAATTCAGTAGCTTCAGTGCTTATTACTCAGTTTCCTATTTTATAACAACTGACACCTGTCTAATTCCTTCTTTAAGGAAATTTACTCTTCCGCTGGTTTTTGCAATACTGTCACCGCTTATAAATGGGATCTCCACCTATCCATCTAACTCGTTCCTGTGATTCACCTTCTTCATTTTTGCCTCTACCTGCCTATGTTAGTTTTACCCTTTCCCCCAGCACATCTCTTTCCTAAAGATGAGTAGTATTAGCATTAAAATTGTGGAGTACTGTGGAGCACATAGACAAATGAAGGCTAGTTGTTGTAACATTGGAATTATTAAACATCTTCATAGAAGCAAATATTACACTTACAAATGAAACTTTAGCTCACCACAGTTTTTGAATTAAGGATTTTTATTATCTTCGTTCATATGTGAAAGAAATCAGCAAACATGACTTTATGGTAACATTAGCAGTCCACTTAGGAAAGAACATAATTTTTATAGTTAAACAGTGAAGATACCTTCCAAAATAAATTGAGGAAAAATTCTATATTTCTTTCACTTTTTATATCTGTAGAAGATTGAATGCACCCTTGGTGATTACTAATGACTAGCTTTGCTCTCTTATATCTAAGTGTTCTTTTTCTTTATACAAATATAATGTGTTGAACATTTTCCTATCAGAAAGTCAGATGTGACTCTATATATTGAGATTTCAGTATGTTAGCAATTAATAAGATTTAAGGCACTACTAGGTCACTATTTTATCAGTATACTATCTGATCATTTGTGTGTATATGTATAAAGTTCATTAATCTTAACCAAGTTATCTTAGGGAAGCTTTGTTTTTTTTTAATTACAAAGAGCTTTTTTTTTCTTTTTTTAGAAAAAAGAACATTCGTGTGTAGGAATTTTAACTGTTCATTAATTTTTCTTTTCTCTTCCCAAAGAAATGAAGATGTGGGCAGATCTTCCTTTCCTCTGCAGTTCTTTCCAATTAATAGTGCAGCTTTACCTCAAGAATATTTATTCTTTCAGAAGATGGTAAGTTTGATATGCCTTTGGTTCAGTGTATAATATGACACAAACTATGATGGAACTTACGGTTCTTGAATCTCAGCCTGGTGTGAAGGCAGAAGCTGCCTTCTGACCAGTGGTGGTGGGCTCTAACACAGGCTTCTTCAGTCTCACACTTGGTACCTTAGCAAGTGTGTCAACACAAAGAGGGTAGATGGTGGTGACGATGCACTGTGGTCCAAGGAAAATTTGACACTTCTCATTTAAACTTAAGTCTAACTTAATGTAGATTCTCAGTTGGTAGAGTAAACCACATTATTTCCAAAGGCTCTCAAAAGTGTAGTTCTAGCTTAGAAATTACAATTATGGTCACAATAAGTTAAAGGGGAACTTAGGAAAATATTTTTTTTCTAACTCCTCATTTTATGCATAATAAAATTGAGGGATACTAATAGGCACAAGATAGCTCAACAGTGACAGATGTGGGATTGTAACACAGATAGTGTGATTCACAGGTTGTGATTTTTTTTTTTTAAATACCTAACATATGTGAGCTTCAGATGTTTCAAGTAGGCATTTTCATTTTGTAAACATAAGGAACATTGAGAATTTAACTTCTGGAAAAAAATTTTTCTTAGTTACAGTGAGATATTAAGAAAACAACTAGTTCTTTTCCAAAACTGTCAATATCCTTCTTCTGCATGTCGTGTCGTTGGTAGAGAAGAGAGGAACACACGCACCCATGAATGCAAGCACACGCACAAGTTCGTCTTGTCTCTATTAATCTTTAATCTACTTTGTGTATTTAGAAATCTGAATTAAAAACCAGGAAATGTCTCTCTGTTAATAGTTGATAGACATGCTCTATCATACAGTGGCCATTAGCCACATGTGAGAATAAGGAGCTGAGTTTTTAATTTTAATTCATTTTAATTTTTATTAAGATTTAAAAACAGATACTCGGTTCAGTTATTAGAATATTTTTAAGTATATTGGAACCTTGGGTATGTGAATCTTTTTTCAAGTGTAAATTTTGGGTAATCTAAATTCAGATCAAGTATTGTCAATGCAAATGTAGCATCTGAATTGAGATGTGCTATAAGTATAAAATGCACACTAAGTTTCAAAGACTTAGTATGGAAAAAGGAAAGTAATATATCTCATTAATGCTTCTTATATTATTGACATGTTGAAATGATGGTATTTGAGATATTTGGGGATAAATAAAATACATTATTAATATTACCTGTTTCTTGTTTATTTTCGTATGGTAGCTACTAGAAGACGTAGAACTATATCTTTGGCTTGTACGGTATTTCTGTAAGGCAGCACTAATCTGTATTGTATTAAGCCATATATACTGCCTTCAATCTTTACATTAAGTGTTTAAGGAAACTACCACATTCCTGTTTTGAAAAGTCATTGTCCTTCTAACACATGGTTTAGTTTGCTCCTAGTTATTTGTAACTGTTAATTTTTTTTTAACTTTTGGGCTTGTTTAGGCAGATGAATGTCTTCTTTTTCACAGCAGTGGCACGCGTATAACCCAGCACTGCAGCTTCCTTGCTACGAGATGACAGCTCCACTTCCCAGTAGCACGGCCGTGTCTTCTTCACTAAATTGCGTTCCAGGTCTAGAGGCTGGACCCAGCTCTTATGAATGGACTCACCAACAGCCCAGTGACCCTAACCTTCATCAGACAAACAAACGAAAGAGGCAAAAACAAACCAGTGATAGTGATAGTAGCACAGAAAATAATAGAGGAAATGAATATAGCCAAAAGTTCCGAAAGTGTAAGAAAAAGAAAAGATTTTAGGATTATGTTCAAATGAAGTTTGTCTATGCTGCTCTTCATTTTCTTAAAAAACAAACACCTGTATTCTTCTAAATGACCAGTTTCATGGCTTTCTTGTGTTTTTTGACATATATATAATAATGTGACATATGATTTGCTATTCAATTTTTGTCTTCAGTGACAAAAACTTAATATAATGTAGTACTTTTTGTATTTGTAATGGTATTTTTGACACATTGTCAACAGGAAATACACTTTGAGTTGTTATATTTTAGTATTGATGATGGAATTGCACTAACTTCTCAATCAAAAGTCACTTACTGAGCACTTGTGGATAAGGCAGCATGCTCTCCAACACTGTTGCCTATATGGAGTGGTGGATTTTCTGAATGAAACTAGTGTAAATATTTAGGAGTTGCATGTTGTTCCTAACAAAGATGGAAAAGCAGGCTTTAGATTCCTTTGAGAATAACATTTTATCTTTTATGTCTAAATATGTCATTTCTGAGCCTTACTCTCCTGCAGCTTTATTTCATAAAGTGAGGATACCAAAGGAAAGCTTATTTTCATGGGGCTAGTTTTTAGATCCTTCCCTTTTTATGTGACTGTATAGAAGTAGGAATACCTGCCTTCTTACTTCTCACTTAATTGTAGTTTATGAAAATTAACTATGACAGTATTATTCACCTCTTGTCAGCTGGGTTTGAGATAGTATATTTGACATACTTAAATCTTGATAATGAACAATAAATAGAATGATATTAATGTATGATATTTAATTTCAAATCAGATTTCCTGTTTCTGGTTCATTTGTTTTTTTATTTTAGAGAGAGAGTGGGAACGGGAGTGAGGGGCAGAGAGAGAGAGAGAGAGAGACTCTGCATTTCTGTAGAAATTGTATTTTAATGCAGAAAGTTCAAAGGACATCTTTTTTACAAAGGATGCTTCTATACCTCGAGCCCAAGGAAGTTCAGTGAACACAACTTCTCCAGTTTTCATTAAGTGATACTTTATGCAGTTGATAGTGATCATGTTTGATCAGAATCGGTTCTATAAGGTCACATGCTGCCACAACTGTGGACTAAGTCTATTACCAGTCATGCCCAACCTGCAAAAATTACTTCATGTGTGTGTAAAAACTGCCTTAGCAGGTGAGATCAAGTAATCTATTACCTGGTTCCCAGTAAAATTTTCTTTCCAGCTTCCAGTACCATCTTGTTATATCATCAACAGGTATAAGGGTTAAGAAATGCATGTGCTACTACATTGTAATTAGAAAACATAACCACTATGTAAGGAAGGATGCAAACTCCTATATATCCTGTGTTATAAACCCTGGGAATAATTGGCTCCCAACAAGCTTGTATAATATTATCTACTGCAAGGACCCTGGATCTAACAATAATTGTTTCAACTACTTGAGTTTACTTGGGGGACCTTAATAAATGAAAACATGCTTTAAGTGAATACTATTGATCAGTCCCATACACTATGAATCCTAATAATTATTGTCTTTGCTTTCTATTTCTATATGAGAAAATTAGTAATATCCTGGATAGGAAAATAACTTCCACCCCAGCTGCTCACCCCAGGCTGACTACAAATCTTTACTGATTGTATCCCACTTCTAAGTTAATCACAAGGGAAAACATTGCAGCTTCTCTTGCATGCCAATTGAAACCCTGGAAGTTATTCTAGACAGTTCCCTTCACTCTCATCTCTAAGTAGTCATTAACTCCTCATTGTGACCTTGTTCAGGTTCTCTTCATTTCCTGCTTGGAGTATTCATTGAAGCAAATCAATCAACAAGGAATGATTATCATTCCAAACACAGTTTGGTGCTGAGGCGACAGACATCACTGGAAAAGTTTAATCCCAACATGCAAGGAGTTTATGGTCTTCTGCCATAGATGGACAGTTAGAAAGGTGATTTCAGGATCATGTGATAGTAGAGGTAGACACAGAGTGCAGTAGGAGGGTATGAGAGTCTCCATTCCTCAAGAAAATAAATCTTGGGAGGAAGGTAGGCAATCACTTGAATACACAGAGAAAAAGGAGGATATCTAGGAGTCCAGTTTTCTATCCTGCCTCTCAACCGTTCTCACATTTTTAGTCCTGCTCTTTACCCGTCCTTGGAAGAGTGGCTCCAAGTTTTAAACCTGTGTTAGTAAAATAGCTTGCCTCTTGTCAGTATCACCGCAGCTTCTTAAGGATACAGGAACTTGGGTTATGACAATGGATTTTTTTAAATCATGTTCTTATGGAATAGTGTAGTGGAAAGAGAATAAGATCAATAACACATAAAGGTAGATGGTTTGTTTTTTTTTTAATGTTTTATTTATTTCCAGGAGAGAGAGAGACAGCGTGAGCAGGGGAGGGTCAGAGAGAGAGGGAGTCACAGACTGAAACAGGCTCCAGGCTCTGAGCTGGCAGTCAGCACAGAGCCCGACGCGGGGCTCGAACCCACAAACCGCGAGATCATGACCTAAGCGAAAGTCGGACGCTCAACCGACTAAGCCACCAGGCGCCCCTAAAGGTAGATGTTAATGACTGATAACTGATGAGGGAAAAAAAATATATATGTTAGGGAGATGTTTAGGGATTAAAAACTCAAAGCAGGAAAGAAAGTAAGCCATGTGGATATCTGCTGAGGAATGAACACCAGGCACAGGGAACAGCAGAATGAAAGGCCCCATGGGGGAAGCATTCCAGGGAAGAGAGAGACGGTGCCTAATATGGTGGAGGAGGTTGATCACAGGAGAGATGTGAACAGAAGATAATGGGAACTTAGGTCATTGTAACAACTTTGATATATTACTCTTAGCAGAGATGTTTTGTGGTTGGGGTGTGGGAAGTGAGAGTAGGACAAAGGCAGAAATATTGAGACTATTGAAGTTATCCCATCAAGAGGAGATAGTTGTTTGGATCAAAACAGTAGCAATAGAAGTGGTCAGATTCTAGATGTATTTTAAGGGTAAAACTGACCACTAAGCATTCTAATCCTAGGAAAGAGGGAATGAAGTCAACAGTGACTGTAAGGTATTTGGTCAGAGCAACTGACCAAATTATTATTTACTGATACGGGCAAAACCATGGAGGAGTAAGTTTTGGAGGAAAATCTGGAGAATTTTGGACATGTTAATTATGATTTACATACCATAATTTCCTGTGGTCCAGGGAAATATCTATGTTGAAGATTTAAATGTTAGAATTATTGGTATATCAGTAGTATTGCAAGCCTTAAGATTGGATAAGATCATCTAGGACGTGTGTGTAGATAGAAAGGAGATGAGCTTCAAGGTCTGTGCCCTGGATATTGTCAGTATTTGTACCATAAGGGGATAAGGAAGACCTGCCAGTAGAATGACAAGCAGAACATGGAATCTGGGAATCCAAGTGAAGACAGTGTTTCCAGAAGGAAGAAGTGATTAGTTGTGTCAAATGCTATTGATAGATAAGATAAGGACTCAGCATTGATCACTGGATTGAGCAATGATGCTTCACATAAGACATTTGGTTAAATGATTCTTGCAAAAGCATGATCAGACTAAGTCCAAGTGAGAATGATGAAATAACTATAGCTAATAGATTGCAAGAAGAGAGGATTTATTGAAGTTTTTTCCTGTGAAAGAGAGGAGAGGAAAGGACATAAGGAAGATACGTGAATAAGATATTTTTATTGGGTTGGTTAGTTTTTCTTAAAAATCTAGAGAATCTCTAAAATTGTGTTGTCTCTTTTCCCAACCTCTGCTGCTTAAATATGTTTTTTTTTCTTTTTTTAATTCTTACTCTGATTTTAATCCAGTTTTTGGAGGACAAGGAGATAAACTTTCTCTGTGTCAGTGTGTCAGGTCTAAAAGGAATTTCTCTTTGATGATTTTTAAATCCTTCTTTATCTTAAGAAAATTCACTCCTTGTTATATATATATTTAAATTATTTTCCAGGGTTTTTTGTTTTGTTTTCTTTCCAAAGCAGAATTTAATTTTCATATAGTTAATATACTATCATACGTATCAGTTTTTCTTATAGTTTTGGGGTTTTTTTTGCAGAAAGCCTTTCATATCAAAGATTAAGAAAAAATCTATTTTGTTTTCTTTTAGAATTTTGCCAAATTCAGTTTTATAAATAAATCTTTGATCATGGTGTGTTTTATTAGGATATGAAGAGATAAAATCTTTAGGTTTTTGTGCAACATAAGTAATTTTGAGTTTCTGAATGCTTGCCCAAGGGATTTTTTGTATATATATATATTAAAACAGTGATTGTGTTTTTATGTTAGATACTCCTGTGGAGGATACAGTCCTGACGGAAGGAGTGAATACTCGTAGTGACTGAATTAATTGCCCCCACACATGGTCATGGGAGTGTGCAGCAGGAAGTAAGTTATAGGAGAGATGCCAACCTTCTGCATAGAATAAACAGTGCAGTCAACAAAGGGCTTTAAATAAAGTAGATCCATTTGCACCTGAGGTGACAAGGTAGAGATTATGAAGGTGGTGACATTAAATTTGACTTTAGAACAATGAGTGGTATTTTAAAACATCCAGAATGAGAAGCTTATTTCTCAGCAAAATGAACAGTTTAGAGTCAAGAAAATGACACCATAATCAGAATATGGCAAATAAAATTAAAGGAAGTTAAGGAGCTGAAGTAAGATACAGTTGATAGTGTTTAGAAACTTAAAAGCTAACTATATTGGGGCTCCTGTGTGGCTCAGTCGGTTAAGCGTCCAACTTCAGCTCAGGTCACAATCTCACAGTTGGTGGGTTCGAGCTCCGTGTCAGGCTCTGTGCTCTCAGCTAGCTCAGAATCTGGAACCTGCTTCAGATTCTGTGTCTCCCTCTTTCTCTGACCCTCCCCTGCTCACGCCGTCTCTCTCTCTCAGAAATAAATAAAACATTAAAAAAAAAGGTAACTATAATTTAAGTCAAGGGAATCTTAAATAATAATATGACACAGTTTAAAATAGCCTTGAGGGGCACCTGGGTGGCTCAGTTGGTTAAGCATCTGACTTCGGCTCAGGTCATGATCTTGGGGTTCAGGAGTTCAAGCCCCATGTCGGGCTCTGTGCTGACAGCTCAGAGCCTCAAGTCGGCTTCAGATTCTGTGTCTCCCTCTCTCACTGCTCCTACCCCACTCGTACTCTGTCTCTCTCTCTCTCAAGAAAATAAAAACTTTAAAAAAATAATAAAACAGCCTAGGAAATAGGTCTGCTGTCATAAAAAACATTTAAGAAAATAGATGAAGGAACTTCTAAGGAAAGTAAATTGTCAGTTGTTATGCAAGGAGGAGGATTGTCTGAAAATGGCCCACATAACTACTTTGAAAAGGAGCTGGCCAAAATAAGGATTTCCAGCTGCTGCTTCCAGCCAGAAGGGTTCAACTCCAGCTCAGTTCCCTAGGAGACAAGTGGCTTCCTCCCACCTTCCCCACCTCACAGTGGGGACTGCAACTTCTCATGTGTCCAAGGTCTTCAAGCTCGGGGCAGCACTGACCCCTGCACTGGCCCACAGACACAGGCACACAACTTCAGCTTCTCAGACGGAATAATTGGAGGGTGGTGAACCATGCCTTCCCTTGTCTTGCTCTATGTCTCAATGGAACCTCCTCTTGAACCCGTTAATGGGATGAGGAGAAATTCATCCTGAGTCCTAATGCAGGACACAAAGATTAAGAAGATGGATCTTGTTTCCAAAGTTCCTTCTGTAAAGATATTTGAGTTTGACATCATGAGAAGAAGTGGTATATATTCAAGTGAGTTAGCTTTAATTACTCAGATGGATAGTGTTAGGTGGAAAACTTTTCTGCTACCAGCTTAGGTGTAAGTAGTCTGGAGCCTGAAAATTGACAAAGGTTGATTCAGTAATTTTGTTTGAATTATTTGCCTGAATATATGAATTTAAGAAAAGTTTACTTCACATGCATGTGGGAGCATAGTATAAGGACCTGGTTTGCAAATTCCAAGAGGCAATGGTTTGTATACTAACTTGCCAAATGGGGGTGAGGGGGGTAGGGCTTCAGTGGAAAAGTATGGAACATTCTGTTGTTTACATGTGTTTACAGGGTTTCATGCAGGTACTGATAGGCAGTTTCCTTCCTGGCTTGAAGCTCTCCCAAAAGGGTGTTTATGGCGGCTGAACTCTTCATGTGCCAGGGATATGGATCAGTCTTCCCTCAAACAAGAAACCCCTTCAGGGGAAGGTGTACCGCTCTACTCAAGGCAGTGAAGGGAAGTTAGAAAAAGTTTCATTCTGAGTCTGCTATTGGTTCAGTGTTTTCAATTTAAAGTTATCCTCATACCACTCTCGTGGGTTATTAGTCCCTTTAATAGCAAATATACTTGGTTGTTTATATTAATATAAGGAACCTGATACTACATTCAAAAAAATTCCTAAATGGTGAAAACTCAGTAACATTTAAACTATTTCCTATGAGCCAAGGCAGTTTTGGTTCAACTAACATGCTTCTGTATGTATGTGCATACATCATACTATTTTTTATTATTCAAATGCTTGTACAATACTTAGGTCTGAAACATTGGCATGTTTCTTTAGCCAGACATTCTTAAATTAGTGATTATATTGCTTTAAAATTTAACGAAAATCTCCTAAGCTTAAAACTTCCTTCCAAGGTAGTGGTAACACTCAGGACCCTGTCACAAGATCTTGGAAGGCAAAATGAGACCAGCCATTTGGACCAATTTCTTTCCTCAAAATATGTGCCCACAGGAAGAATATGGTCAAAAGAAATGTCATGCTTAGAAAATAAGATGAATTCCAGAATATTAGCCCATGGGTTATATGTGAAAATAGGAGCGAGGTGGTTACAAGTCATTTCTTTGATGAAAATCTCAGGTTTGTCTTTCTCATACACTAGTAATCTCTGCCTTCTACCTACAGATTATCCGGCTGCCCACACAGCAGCTACTTACCTCCTTCCCTCCCCCACATCAAAATAGGACAAAGGCAATTATTCTGACCCACTGTCCCCAGAAGCAATTTGGAACTTTATGAAAAGAATTGTGCAAAATACCATCATGTACTTTTCTGAAGAACACTGCAGATAAACTCACTGAACTGCTTCAAAGGACTAAATTTTCAGCAATATTTAAAAAAAAAACATTAATCAAACTTTCTTTGTTTACTGCTAAAATATTCATTACTGGATTTGGGGAGTAGGATGAATGAAGAATAAATGAATGAATAAATGAGGGGCTGAAGCTGTACAAGGTTAATAATCATAACAACTACTATTTATTCAGGCCACTGAATGCCAGATATTAGCCCTGAGAAAAACACCCTATAAATGAAGAAGCTGAGGTTCATTTGTCCCAAAACACACCTTTTTTCAGCAGAGAAAATGTAGAATATAAGTCTTGTGGGGTCTCTTCCAGTGTTCTAAATATATTACCATTCTGTTGGTACTAAAAATTTACTTACAGGATCTGTAGTAAGTGGTCAATACTTTTGAATGAAAATTTGTAAACAGAAATCATAATTACCTCATGCTAGGATGGATGTCATTGTCACATCTCCTACATAGAAACCTGGGCCCAAGGGTCATTTGCACTAAAAATGAGGCTCTCTGTCAAGACTCTGCCCTACCTTAGGATAAATTTCAAATCTATTAAAATTACTTTGGGTAAACTAAATGGAAGCTTCCCAACAACATTCTGTACAAGAGAACCATTTAATGACAAAACTTCTTTATTCTTTGATACCCTAATCATCCTATTTCATTCCATTTCCCCAAATTTCAACTATTTTTCTCCAAATAATATGTACCATTTAGGAAATATAAACATGAAATATTTAAAAATACTGTAGTCAGTATAGGTGACAAGTGTTGCTACCATCTGTACCATACAACACTATTGCAATACCATTGACTATTTTCTCTATGCTATAGCTTTTATTCCCATAAACATGGGAAATTTTATCTTTTTAAGTTCATTTATTTTGAGAAAGAGAGCGAGAACACCCACAAGCAGGGGAAGAGCAAAGAGATGGAAGAGCGAGAGAGAGAAAGAGAGAGAAGAAAGGTGAGGGATAGAGAGAGGAGAGAGAGAATCCCAAGCAGGCTCCACACTGTTAGTGCAGAGCCTGATGCAGGGCTCAATCTCACAAACCATGAGATCATGACCTGAGCCGAAATCAGGAGTTGTATGCTTAAATGTCTGAGCCACCCAGATGCCCCAACATGAGAACTTTAAATGGACTAGTTGAGTGTGTATTTAAGAAAAGGGACATCAGTAAAAAAAAAAAAAAAAAATTAAATTTTTAAGTGCAAGAAAATTACCTCCTGCAAAGATGAGTAACAATGAAAAGCTACCTTTTTTTTTTTTAATGTTTATTTTTGAGAGAGAAAGAGGGAGAGAGAGCATGAGTGGGGGAGGGGCAGTGAGAGACAGGGACAGAGGATTCAAAATGGGCTCTGTGCTGGAAACAGGGAGCCTGACACAGGGCTGGAACCCAGGAACTCTGAGATCCTGACCTGAACCAAAACCAAGAGTCAGATGCTCAACCAACTGAGCCACCCAGATGCCCCAAAAACCAACTTCTTAATTAATTTTAAATACTTCCATTTTTTTTTTTTTTTTTTGAGAGAGTGAACATAAGTGGGGATGGAGCAGAAGGAGAGACAGAGAAAGAATCTTAAGCAGCCTCCACAAGCAGCCTCCACATCCAGCACAGACCGCAGCACGGGGCTCCATCTCACAAACCATAAGATCATGACCTGAGCTGAAACCAAGAGTTACACACCCAACTGACTAGGCCACCAGGAGCCCCTGCTTGATTAAATTTTATGGCACTAGCTTCAAGAAACCTGAAATTGAGGCATATTGACTATATTGAGATTTGAAAGGTACAATACAAAGCAGGACTGTTGCCCATAGAGTGGAGTTGTACAAGGTTAATAACCATAGTAACTACTATTTATTCAGGCTACTGCATGCCAGATGTTAGTACTGAGGAAATCCCCTTATAAATAAGGATGCTGAAGTTCTCCCTGGAATTGTTAAATTCAAAATGAAGAGTCTGTAAAGAGTCTAGTCCTCCATTTTGAAGTTCAGGAAACTGATTATGTCTGCACACATATTGTGGACTGCATCACATTAAATAATCTCATTTAAAGACCAATCCTCCCTCACCATGATCACATTATACTAGCAATTTTGATAAAAGGACACTATTTCCTTAGTCACACATGTTTGGAGCAGGTACATGTATAAAACCCAACCCAAGCCAATCCTTGTCACCCCTCACTTCTAGTCAAAAGTGCTTGGTTGGGATTGGCACTCAATCCAAGGTGGCTCAATCATGGTGTCTTCTGCCTGAAAATACAAAAAGGAAAGGAAAGAGTGGTTTTATTCAAAAAATTAAAATTTGGCGACTATCTACAGCTGGCTTTTCATCTTGTAGGTAAGGAAAACAGATGAAGTCCTTTACCGAACAGAGTAACAGATATGTGAAGAAAAACAGAAAGAAATAAAAGAGAGTAACAGACATCTAAGGCCCTTATTCAAAAAATCCACCTAAGACCCCTGTAGTTTTACAATAAATTCTCTCCTTTGGCTTGAGTGCTTGATTTACATTCTAAATGATACACTCACACTCCTTAAATCCAAGCATTTATTGTAAACTAAGGACCATAAGTTTAACTGGCAGTGATCTCAGTATCCAAATCTGAGTTCAGTCACTTCCTAGCTGTTACTTAGGGTAAGTTGCTTAATATTTCTTGTTTTGGTTTTCTCTTCAGAAAGATTATGCTAATTTGCATTTCTATCAAGAGCATTAGTGCAGGCTGCCATAACAAAATGCCATACACTAGATGGCTTATCAATAAAAGAAATTTATTTCTCATAATTCTGGAGACTGGATGTTGAGTGCCAGCAAAGTCAAGTTCTGGGGAGAGAGAGCACACTTCCAGGTTGCAGAGAATGCACTTCTCCTTGTATCCTCCCATGGCAGAAAGGACAAAGGTGGAGCAAATTCTCACCTGACTCTTCAGGCGATAATCCCAAAGAGCTTAGTGCTGCTCACTGATGACCTCATTTACTCTTAATTATCTCCCAAGGATGCCCCTTCCTGATATCATCACCATGAGGGGTTAGTTTTCAACATATAAATTTTAGGGGAACACAAACGTTCAAAATGAGAGAGCTAGCTCATTTTCCAACCTTACCCTTATTCAATATTTAGTTTCTTTTATAATTGCCAATCTAATAAGCCAAGGATCGTATTTTTTTATTTTTTAGGTTTTCATATATTTTATCACAAATAAAATTAATGAACATTTTTTCTAACTTATTATTTCCCGTTCTATGTGAATCAAATCTTGTCCCTTTTATTTTCTTTTGGAATACCATATTTTTCTTAGTTATATTTTGAAGAAGGTCCTCACATAGAAGGAAATTCTTGGTTATCTTTTATACTTGCTGCAAATATACTTTCACTGTGTGTCATTTGCTTCAAGTTTTGTTTAGGTACCTGTGAGCTGGAGAATTTAGCTTGTAGTCAAGTCTGTCATTTTCTTCCTGGGGGTACCAGGCATGACGTTCTCAGGAAGACCTTTTTTGTTTGTTTGTTTTTTTCCTATTAAATTATGTGACTATTTCCAGGTTTTCTTCTGGCATTTTATTTCAGACTTAGCATTAAAATATATAATCAATCTAGAATTAATGTTATTGTGTGATATAAATTAAGAATCTAACCTTATTTATTCCCCAAATGGTTAGTTAAAAGGACTCCTCTGCCACATAATAAGTTTACTTGTTTGTGTTTTATTGCAACAAAGTGCATTTTTTCTGTTCCTTTAAACTATCTGGTTTACAATAATGCTACATTGTTTTAATTACTCTAGCTTCACAATATAAGATTCCATCTCTATAGCATTTTGCCTCTCCATAAAACATTTGAATCAATAAAATTTTGTTGTAGTCAAAATTTGTTTTTCTGCTTGTTCTATTGTATTGATGTAAAATAGTTTAAATTTGAGAACTACTTGCCAGTGATTACATAAGGAACATGGCAAACTAATCACCTTGAAGGATTAATTTTGTTTCGGGATTCCTTTCAATCTCTTTTCTAATGTGAGCTAAAATATCTATAGAATTAAAGTCCCGGCAATTTATTTGAAAAATATATATGAAAAGTCTGCCCTCTTGTGTCAATGTAACTTACAGTTTATCCATCATTCCAGTGTTAAGTAGTCTCTATTTCCAGTGAAAATGATAAAACTGAATCAATATTTTTGAACATTTTATTTGAATGTATCATCAGAAATAAGTGATAAAAGAAAGGGAACAATCTAATATTGCTCTCTTTTTTCTTTTTTCTCTCATCTTTGTTCAATTGATAGGTCTTGTATCATGAATTTTTTTTTCCGGAAAATTCTTTGTCATTTATAAAAATGTGTTAATTCTACTTTCAATGGTATTGACACATAATACTTAAAAGCACTAAACATCTCACAGTCTTTAAACATGTATATCTGTTAGTCAGGTGTTTCTCTGTGCAGAGCCCTCCCATTTTATGGTTCTCTAGTATCCACAAACTAGGAAGAGGCTAATCTGAAATCCATATAACATGACCTCTAGCTCAAGAGCAGGAAATACTAGTGTTATTGGAGACAGTCAAGCTGGAAACACTTCAGAAGATGGTGAGACTTTGAAAAACAATTAGGAAATTGTTACTGAAAAGTTTGGTAACATAGCTTCCTGTCATAATGTAGAAAACAAAAAGGGTATTTAATGAACTTCTGGGTCTAGCTAGAGAGATTTATAGACAGAATGTGGAAAATCTCAAGAGGCTTCTAGCTTCCTATAACTATATACAAGATGGGAGGAGGGATGGGAAGTGGAAGAGAAACTAAAGAAGGAATTATACCATTTCATTCAGATTTTAAGAATTTAGAAGAGTTATAAGGGATCCAGGGACTTGGGGGGTTGAAGATAAAATTGGTTTTCATCCTCAGCTATTCCCAGAGAAATAAAAAACTTTAGCAAATACAAAATCCAGCACACTAAAAGAAACTCAGGGTAAAGAATGCAAGTGTGTGACTGCTGTAAATTCCCTTATTGGGACCTCAAACAAAAACTAAAGACATGCCTTCTAGGGCTCTGCACGATCATTATAGACGTTGCCCCACAACATTCTTACTCTCTGCCCATGGTAGAAAAAAAACCTGTCTCCATAAACAAACAAACCACAGTGTGTGTATATGGTTTATGCTTAATGGCATGGACTTAGTACAAAATAAAAAGAAGTCTTTGGAAATCCCCAATTTACTATGGGCAAGAAGCAGGCTGAGAAGTACACTTTGCTGCAAAAACTTTGCCATTCCATGTAGATAAGGACCCAAAAGGCAGAACCAAGAACTGAAAAGGCAGTACCAAGAACCAAAGAGAATCATTCCCAGGAGTAAAACTGTCCCCAATTCTGGATCTCAAAGTTACTAAATCTAGTGACTGCTGTGAGTCTAATTCTGTTCCCATTGCACTGCACTTATTTTTGGCTCACCATCATGTTGTGGCAGAAAAACACATCTCTTTAATTCACGGCTTATCAGATAGAGAGGAACCACGTCTGAGGACCCAAAGAATCCCATTCATACCTGGACCTGATTTAGGTGATGACCACCTGAGCATGATACTGTACCATGAGAACCCTACGGGTCATGGAAGGGGCTGAGATGTATTTTCTGTGCAATCAGAGGGCGGGTAAACTATCACACGATAAAGATGACCCTAAGTTCTTTGGATCTCTCCCCAGTAAGTTAGGGGGTATTTGTCTCCTCCTCTTGAATCTAAATGGGCTCTTTGACTGCTTTGGCAAATGGACTGTGGCCAAAGTGATGAGATGCCAGTTTCTAGACCTACGCCTTTAGAGACTAATGTTTCCATTTCCTGTATCTTGAAATACTTACCATTGAAGTCTTGAGTCTCCATGTAAGCAGTTCTGCTGGAGGGACCATGTGTAGACATCCTAAGATTACATGGACAGGGAGAAGAGCACAGCTGAATCCAACCTTCCAATAATTCTTGCTAAGGCCAGGCATGTGAGGGAATCCATTTTGGATCCATCAGCTGAGTAACACTGAATGACTCCAGCCAACATCATAAGGAGAACTTCACAGTTGAGCCCTGCCTGTATTGCTGACCCACATTATCATGAAATATAATAAAATGTCTTGGTGTTTTAGCCACTTAAGTTTTAGCCACTTTGGGATAATTTATTGCACTGCAATAGATAGGTGGAACAACATTTCAGCATGAGTCATCTCAGTCTGCAGTTGGGATACAGAAGGAAAGCATTCATATCATTTTCGAATGGAGAAGAACTGCTATTTCCCTTGATCTTCGTGGGGTCTCAGGTGTAGACATTTTCTGTTCCTCATACAAAAAATTTGATCAGCAGCACCTTTGCTGGGTTAATAAGCTTTTTTTGAATTTTGGAGTTCAATAATTGGGGACTATTTACATGTAATACTCTATATTTTCTACCCATGCTTTATTAATAAAGATTGTTAATGTTTTGTCCACTCCATGTCTTCCCATATCTTTGGAAGTCAGAGGAAGCTGGGGGGGGGGGGAAGGAGACATTTTTTCATCCCTCTCTAAAGTATTTCTGCCAAGCCCAATTTTCCAAATTTTATTTAATTTCCTATTGGTTTTAAATACTAGTGAGATGGAGAGGAAAGAACTGATTTATTTTGTCACATTCTATTAACCAACGCAAATAACTTTCCTTATGCTCACTGAACAATTCAAATGCATTTCTGCAGTCAACCTGACTTTAATCTTTTTGCAACATATCTGTTAACTGGGGAGTTTAGATCCCCATGGCACCTCTCCCTCCTTATGGTTAGAGTAAGTAAAAATACAGACGTCAATCCTTACAGTTAATCTGTAAAATTTTTAATGCTCATTTAATTTAAACCATAAAAAATCCCATTTAATCATATGGTATATCCATAAACAGATATGTTTAAAATCTGGTCTTAAAAAGACTTGGGAAATCAACTTGCGTTAAAGCTGTTCTAAGAATTTTTGTATTCTGCTTATTGTTGACTCTGGGTGTCCTATCTGAGCTGGCCATCTGTATAACTATCTCTTGGCCTTCTTCACATGTAACTCTGATCAGTGCAAGCCACAAAACCTAGGAAAGCTTCAAATCCAGTTTAATCTTCTCATGTGGAATAATATTAAAAAAGCACTGCTTATCTCACTCAACACTTTTCATTTCTTTAGATTTCCTTCAGGGAGACAAAGTCGTCTCCTTCCATCTTCTTTCTCAATCCATCCTGTTTATTCACAGTGACTGTCCCTCAGATCCAGCCTTGTTATTCTCAGGCTTTCTAACTCCAAACAGCTAAGTGGAATATTTCCTTTAACTATTAAATAGGAATCTAGGTATAGGTATAGAATATAAGGTATTCTATAAATAAGAATCTGGATTCTATAGGTGTTTCATGGTTAAATCAGAGTTCTAAATCCCTCTGGAGACTGGATTATTTGGGGGTTCCATCCAAAAGGACCAGCTGTGCACTGACAAAATGTTGCTCCCTCTACCGTCTCATTATTAATAAAGAAGGGCTCCGTAGCTCTGTAATGGTCTGGTAAGAGCCTCACCATTCTCTCTCTCCCCACTTTTAATCCTTTACTCACAGCATCCCCATCATTATTTTCCCTGAAACCATTAAGATAAATCTTATTAAGATGCTCATATTGATTTCCTTCCATTGCTACAAAAAGCATATTAAGTTATCTCTCATTTCCCAGATGATAAGGACCAGAAGGTTTGTGAAGATTCTTCCTCTCACCCATATTCCACCCCTTCGCAATTCCTGAAACTTCCTCCTATGCTTCTAGAATTCAGTCTTTCAGGCTGCTCAGTCGGTTAAGGGTCCGACTTCGGCTCAGGTTATGATCTCACAGTTCATGGGTTAGAACTTCGCGTTGGGCTCTGGGCTGACACCTCCGGAGCCTGGAGCCTGCTTCAGATTCTGTCTCCTTCTCTCTCTGCCCCTCCCCCACTTGTGCGCATACTCTCTCTTTCAAAAATAAACATTAAAAATTTTTTAAATAAAAAAAAAAACTTAAATGAAGAATTCAGTCTTTCAACAGAAAAAATTCCTGAACCCTTAACCTGTTCCATTGCCTTTGTGCTCTAACTGAACCTAGATTCTTTCCTCAGGACACTGGTTCCCTTGCAGGCCTCTCAAGGGGTCACTCTCTCGTCATGCATCTGCCCCTTTCAGCTCGGTCTGGAGGAGGAGTACTTTCTCTTTCCTCAACATTGCCACTTCAAGATCATTCTCCCTTCTCTCTGCTGGAATACATTTCCTGTCATACCTCCTCACTGCATCATTCACAGTGTTCTCTCGTTTCCTGAAACCAATCCCTGGCTCACTGTCAGTGTCTTCAATGCTCTTCCCGCAAACATTTCAGTGATTTCAATGTACATCCAGTGGACCCTTCCAAAGCACTGGTCCCTGAGTTCCCCAAACTCTTCTTGAAGCTTCTCAACTCACCCTCAGACACTCACTCCCACGGTCATATGTTAGACCTTGCCCCATTACCAAAAAATGCAACCTCTCCGTATTTCAGTTTCAAGAATCCTACACTTCACTTCTTGAACAACTCCTGTCTCTCCATTAACAGGTGAGGGCAACAGCAAGATTCTTGCTTCGAATTTTGAGCTAATGCAGGCTAGAGGACATACATTTCATAATATGGGTTGATTACTCTGTTAGGAATTTGAACTGCTTTTCACTAACATAGATCATATTGAGCCAGACATCTTCCTGCAAACTGCTGATCGTTAACGAATTTATTTATTAATATGCATTTCTGGGCATTCATAGATTCAGAAAGATGAGCTCTTTCAGTGCTCCTGCTGCATCAGCTTAAAGTGGTTGGCNTGAATCAGTGATGGAGCTAAAATCTTTTAGTTTTAAAAATAGTGGATGGGGCGCCTGGGTGGCTCAGTCGGTTAAGCGTCCGACTTCGGCTCAGGTCATGAAATTACAGTTTGTGGGTTCGAGCCCCACGTCGGTCTCTGTGCTGACAGCCAGGTCAGAGCCTGGAGCCTGTTTCAGATTCTGTATCTCCCTCTCTCTCCGACCTTCCTCTGTTCACACTGTCTCTTTCTGTCTCTCTCTCTCTCTCTCAGAAATAAATTTTTTAAAAAACAGTAAAAAAATAAAAATAGTGGATAATACTAACCAGTAATTCACAGAAGATAGAAAGCAAATTGCAAATATATATGTGGGGGAAAAAAGTTCCAAAGATGAACTTTAAGGCCAGTATGAGTATTTTCTTACTCTTTGTAGGAAATTTAGCTTTTGCCTCTTTATACTTTTAGGATTTTGCTCTTTACCATTCTGTTATTTTGGTATATTCTGAAGGTATATTCAAGGTGCTAATTTCATCTCATTTACAGGATATTTAAAGGTGTGAATGTATTCTCATTGATTTTACCTGAGATATGCTATACTCTTCTTTCAACTGGCTTTGTTTCTATTGATGGGATATATAAAACCCCTCTTTTTCTCATGCATCTCCCTTTTTACCATGTTTTATTCATCTTTATGCCAACCGGCTCTTTCTTTGTGGTTCTGCCATGTTTAATTAATGTGGAAACCTTTTGTGTCATGAGGTGAATAAACATCATCATTATTACATTGCTTAAAGTCAATACTTTCTGGGGTTTCCTCTTTTCCTGAAACTTTATGAAGACTTCTATTCTGTTGCTTTATCATACATTTTAATTTCTCATTTTAAAATATGTACCACTTGTACTCTCCTCAAACAGTATTTACCAAATTACATGGAATAAGGAATGAGTTTATGTCCACTGTGTGCCAACTTGGGTGCAATTCCCATTTTTGTGTTGGAACTTTATCCAGAACACTGTTTCAGGAGCATGTGCTGAGCTCATATGCTCTTTGATTACTTAGAAGACTTTCATCTATTTCTGTCCTGCAGGAATGAGATGAACCTCTCTGTATTCACCACCTGGTTTTTTTTTTTTTTTTTTTTTTTTTTTTTTTTTTAACATTCTGGACAGATAATGCACACGAATCTGTAAAACCCTCAGGGTGTACTGTGCCCAGAAGTCTTCCTGTCCCCATCCCTGTTTCTAATGCTTTATCTGTGAGCCTTACATCTTGCAGAGAACAGTAAGCTACCACCACCAGTCTTGATTTTGGGTGTCCTCTGGTTCTATCCCACCATTATTATGGGAATTTTGATATCTAATTAGGTGCAGAAAAAGTTGAAGTGGGATGTAGATATTGACATTACAAAGCAGAGGAATAGCTGTTAATTTTCTATTTGATAGCCATCTTCAAGTTCTGAAACAGGAATAGAATGGCAGAGGATGGAGGGAGAATGGCTCACGGCTTTTCACAGCTGAGCTGATTGGCTTCTTCTCATTTCTACCAGCCTGGCAGATGGTAGGAAATTTCCCAGATTCAGACAAGTTTACTCCCGTGGCCATTTTGAGTTTTTCTTTTCTTCTGCTTCTAGAATTGATTATTTGAGTCCAAAGCTGAGCCAGGCAAATTAATTATAGCCATTTTCTTAAAAAGACAAGAGGTCATTAGCCAATTACTTTTTATTCATAAGATGTAAAAAGGAAACCAAACAAGAGGATGGAGAAGAAATATACTGTATAAACTATGGGTCTTATTTTCAAATAATCTTGAAAAAATGCAAACTACTAATACTTTTCTATCATTTACCTTATCTTTTACTAAAAGAAGCATTTAAACACATTCTCTGGACACAATTAATTTAAACAGAAAGAGTAAATATGCTGTAAAATCACATTAGTCCTCTTAATGGAGTATCATATCATGAAAGCAAATTCATCTGTTCTGTTTCCACAGTTTCTGAGGAAGATACAGTACTGTCTACATCAGTGAAGAGGCAAGCTTCAAAATCATTAAAAAAGATGAGCTTACTGGGGAATAACAGAGGAATTGTTAATCCAGGACAAGCAAACTGTAACAAACTACAGGCAAATCTACTGAGGGTTTGGAGAGGGCTGTATTTATGGGCAGGAGTGTAAAGAAGGGGGAGGTCAGTTAGAGTCTGATAAAATCAAAACAAATGCAGACCACCGTTTCTTCAAAAATTTCCAAGCAGCCAAAGCCAGTCCAGTCATACAGACCAAGCTTAATTTAGCTCATTTTGCTAGCCATCCCAACTGGGGTCGTTTCTTGTTTAAGACTCTAGAAAAGAAGCACAATTTTCCAAAATTCCTGATTACTTTTCTATCATTTAAGAAAATCCAGGGATGCCTGGGTGGCTCAGTCGTTTAAGCGTCCAACTTTGGCTCAGGTCATAATATCATGGCTCATGGGTTTGAGCCCCACATCAAGCTCTGTGCTGACAGCTCACAGCCTGGAGCCTGCTTCAGATTCTGTGTCTCCTTCTCTCTCTGCCCCTCTGCTTGTGCTCTCTCTCTCTCTCTCTCTCTCTCTCCCTTTCTCTCAAAAGTGAATAAACATTTAAGAAAATTTAAAAAAGAAAATCCAAATATCACCAGTTTTCTATGTATTAGATCTTTAGGGGAAATCAGTCTCTCAGTTCTTAAGTTTTGCTTTCTTGAGGGCACATGCATGAGATTTTCCAGTTTATATTCTCCAGTTCTGTTTTAGATTGAAATTCGTTCATACTGCCTTTAAATCTGGTGGACTGGATATTGATTCTTCTTACCAATCATTTGAAGATATGATTGTTTACTAATACTTAAGTCACTGTGCATTGATAAATAGTTTGATGGCAGAAGTATATGCATTTAAATTGACTTATATTGTTACTTAGGACATTTTCAGAACTTGCCATATGCTAGTTATCCTAAATTCTTTGTATAACAGACACTTTAACATTTCTTCTAGAAACTGAATGTCTGAAATCTATATCCAATCCAAATCAAATATAGAAACATAGACCATGAAATCTGTACCATTTCTATTCTCAGTTTATTCATTTGTAAAGTGAAAAACAATGATCTATTTCACATGTTAAGGATAAATGCAACTAAGAATGTCTTAGACACCTTGTAAATATTTCGTAAATATTATTTTTCCTTATGAACTACAAAAAATCTAATTCATCATATCTATTGCAAGAGTTCTGTTTGTAATCATGAGAGGGTGCATGCAAATGGACTGATACTTTTCCCATACAAATACAAAAAGGCAAAGCTCTGTTCCACATCAGTGAGAAAACACTCAACACAGAAGCACCATTTAATAGCTTTCAATATTAATACAAGGATACACTATAGCTATGTTCAGTTTTCCATTATCTCTTTGGTTCTGTTTATCCATTGAATCAGATAATTGATACAATTCTCCAATGTAAGTCATCTGTGTAAGGAAGAATTTTAATATTTTTCATCCTATAGAAAACATAATTAGAAGATGAATATATCTCATTTCATCAAATTGTTTACCCATTATCTACCTAGTGTCTTCAGATTACAAGGGATAAATTGCTACCATGTGACATAGCAGGAAATCAAGTTAAAATTCTTAACAAGTCCAAGGCAGCTATTTGGATATTCCAGAATGCAGTTAAGTTATAGAGACAAATCCAGAGATTTGACAGAGAGAATCAATTAGTTATCTATATATTAAGCAAAACCAAAATTTACCTCTTAATTGAAGAATATTTAGACATTGAGCTTCTAGTAAAGATACAGAGTCAAGGGCACTCAGTATATTTTTGGACTGACCAGTACATCTCCTTTGACCCTTTGCTATTCTCTCACTATTTTCTTTCTCAAAAATATCTTATCCATAATCTCTGTGAATCCTATCTGTGGTCCATATTCCAACCCTGAGCTCTCTCCTGAATACCAGTCACTTGTTCCCAAATACTTATAATGTGATTAACTGCAGATATTTGATGTAGTTGATTGTTTTGCAGAAGGAGAAAAGTGGAGTTTATGGCTCTGCTCCAAAAAAAAAAAAAAAAAAAAATGCATCCTCTTGAGATTCAGCAGGGAGCCCTCCTGACTTATATCTTGGGGGTGCCATGGACAGCTTTAAAATATGTAGATATTTTTAATCACACAAGTGTTTGTATAGGTATTTGACTCCTATCTGATCATTGAGAAAGAAAAGTATTATTTTGGCCAACAGAATTTTACATATGGGTAGTAAAAACCAATTGCCAATGCCATTAAATACAACAAACAAGGAGCAAAACCCCACTATGTCTCCTTTAAACCCTCTAATTTTAATTATCTCTTCTGTTACACAAAACATGATGAATTATGATGATATATGGCTCAGTGAATTACTTCTTGGAAGATATTTGTATTTGACATTGACAGACCATTTCTTTTAAGACAAACCATGTGTTTGGCAAAATAAGTGGAAAAATACTCACCACCTTTCTAATCAATTTCTCAATAATTTAAATAAGTTGTAAAATAAAGTTATATAAAAGTTGTGCTGAAAACTGGCTTAATCTATTGTAATAAAATGTTCAAAATGAATTAAGCTTAACAGCTGACAAGCAGTGTCTTTATTTAGCAAAATACCTTAAGATGTCATTGAGGGCAATGATTTAGTGGAAACTAAGAAAAAAATGCCAAAACTGCATAGAAATGATTAGAATTGTGTGAGAGAGAATAAATAAGGGAAATTCAGAAAAACAGAAAGGAGAGCAAGAGAGAGAGAGGACAACTGATCAAAATAGTGTGAGACTGGATCCTTTGTTGGTGGAAAGTACCAGGAGATAATGTTTAATATTCAGTTTCAAATTATTTACAATTTCAAATCACTTTAAGAAATGTCAACCTAGGCCATCCATCCAGATTATCAGTAAAGTTAGCTAGGCCAATAAAAACCCTCTGCGTGAGTGTGTGTGTGTGTGTGTGTGTGTGTGTGTGTGTGTATGAGCATGCATGCACATGTGTTAAAAATAAGAAAAACTCGGAGCGCCTGGGTGGCTTAGTCGGTTAAGCGTCCGACTTTCGCTTGGGTCATGATCTCGCGGTTCATGGGTTCGAGCCCCGCGTCGGGCTCTGTGCTGACTGCCAGCTCAGAGCCTGGAGCCTATTTCGGAGTCTGTGATTCCCTCTCTCTCTGACCCTCCCCTGCTCACACTGTCTCTCTCTCTCTCTCTCCTAGAAATAAATAAAAAAACATTAAAAAAAAAAAGAAAAACTCTGAGTTCAGTGTTTGAGTTAATAAGGTGTAGAGCAGTGTCAACATATTATTTGTACCAATTTAGTGGAATAAGGAATTTCAAGATAAAGATGACTATGGCTATAACTATGTTGAGTATTTCTAGAAATCTTGAGGAGGCCCTTGCATACTTAATAAGACATGGATTTGGGATTTGAATCAGCCTTAACAATATTAAGTAGTAGAATTTAGCTATCACAAAATAGTTGAGATAACACACACATACATATACCTTTTTATTGAGTAAAAGATTAGCATGGAGCTTTTAAGGGGTTACCAGTTCACAGTGGCAAATAAAACATTCTCAGCAGGCAAGTAGACTTTCGTAACTAGTAGATATGTATCTGTACCAACATCTATCTATCTATCTATCTATCTATCTATCTATCTATCTAATCTATCTATCCACCCATCCATCTATCCAACTATCTATCTATCTGCCTGCCAAAAATAAGATATAAAAACCCGTAAGAAATCTTGGAAGAAAGAAAAGCATGGCCCAAACAATCATAGGATATTTTTCTCCTAATAGTAGGATAACAATGAAAGTACTCTAAACTCAGGGTCTATAAACAGCTACAGCCAAAGAAGGTGCAGGTGCAACTAACAGTGTGATCTGTTGGGTTATTTGAAGAAGGACCATCCAGATGGGGTTATCCCCTAGGCCATCCACTGTGAGCTCCTCCTTTGAGCTGCAGCCAAGACCACTGTCTTCTGGTAGCTCTGGAAGAGGTGGGTCATACCTACCAATGGTTTTGTCAACTTTTCTTTGATTCTATTTCATTTATATTTATATTTTTATGACAGAAAGAAAACTATAATGTTAACACATCAGTACTGGTACTAATTCCAATGCTGTAGGTTTTAGAAATAAAGTTAATCAAAACAGTTTTATGTTATACAATTCCTAACATATCTAAAGAGTTGTTAATATAGTTAAAGTATAGGGAGGTCAGTATTTCATAAAGCACTAGGGTGATACTTAGTGCCTTCCCTTAGAAAAATATTCCTTTAGAATTATGGACCATATCTCTCAAATTTGGGTAATGCTCTGTCACCTTGAAATTCACTTTTGGGTTCATTTAATTTTAGCTATCTGCTGCTTGGGAGGAAATATAAACTGCTATGTAATGGGCCTAGGAGATAACCTATAAGAGCAGTGTTAGGTATTGAAGGAGTTGACTGTTAAAGTTGGAAGCTGTTTACTCTGATAAGAGTCAAGTCTCGAATGGGAAATATCCTGTCCCTGATTGGCTATTGACCTAAAGGTGAAACCTAATGGATTAAGAGAATGGAAAGCCTAGGGGTATTAGAGGGAAATATGTTGTTCACTCACTTTCTGTTTTCATCCCATAGACATTTCCAAATAATTCTTTGTGGCCTCTTATCCTATATCTTCTTTACTTGACCCTATGGAGGTGTAGAGTTCTTCCTTGAAGAAAACTGTTAATGAACATTTTCTGATTTTATGAACATACTGATAAAAATTGGAAGTCCTAGTGATTTAACTCTTATCTTCTTCTCCATCTGCCCTGGACTCATGTGAGAGATCACAGTCCTGAAAGCATATGTCAGGTATGCAGAACTAAACTTTTCACCCTTTGGTTGTGTCAGTGTCTACACTTCATAGGAGGTGGTGTTCATAGGTCTTTCTAGTTTGTGTTCGTTCTTTTGAAAGGTCTTTCTAGTTTGCAGTTTTCTGGTGTGTTCATAGGGTTTTTTCACCTTGGAATTCGAAGCTGTTTTACAGGGTCAAGAAATTGAAACTGAAAATGCCAATTCTGACTACGTTCCCACTATGTCCAGTGATGGTCACTAATGTAGACTACAGATCATGAGGACAAGAAGTCAAGTCCTGTTAAGATACTCCAACAATAAAATGCATAAATGCTTCGGTAATAAAGTGCCATTATATGATTTCCCCATTTTAATATAATCGCTGACCATGCTTCCAGGGAAAAAATAACAAAATTAATCTTCTCACCTGAAAGAAATGAAAAGGAAATTAAAATCCCACAGAATGAAATCAAGTAATCTTGCCCTTGTGAGTTAAGGCTCCAAAACTTTAAAAATTTTATGTTAGAGTCCAAAGGCATTAAAATATTCTGTGTTTGGTTTTGTGTTCTTCTCAGAAGCAGCCTCATCAATTCTTCATGCCCGTTTGGAGCTGGGTTTCCTTTGTGGCTTCTGCCTCATAGGCTCCATAAGTTTTCCAGATCCAATAAAAGTTACTAGAGAATACTTCCATTGTCAGATTTAATTTGACAATGTGTTTTAGCACATCTGAAGGAAAAGTTCATCTATATACCCATTTCCTTTCTCAGAGATTCTTAAAGATTGCTGTCTTATAAAATTTAGGAAATCCCTATGGTGGTAGCCACAGTCCCCAGGTTTTTTGACATTTCTTATTTTGGAATTCCTCCAAATATTTAGGAGTTTTTCACCTCAATTTGCCCTCTCAACCCTGATTTCTCATCCTTTAAGCCTGCATGGAAAGTAAGAGCTCAGTCCTACAAGACTGAAAGAAAAGTTTAATGACCTCTATTTTGATCATAGTCTAGTCTGTACTTTCACTGATTGAGTTCTTTCTAGCTTATCTCTTAACTCAGGCAAAAGTCCCGGCAGGCAAAGCATCCTGTGATGGGAACCTGACCTATCCAAGCAATAACTACTGCCCTGCTTCTAACAAGACCTCATGTTTGACCCCAAAACAATGACTTACCCAAATTTTACTGCTCACCAGTCTGTACCCACAGACCTTTGTTTCACATTTGCCTTATATAAAAACCTAGAAGTATGTTCAGCATTTCGGAAACAGTCTTTGAGATTGTAGTCTGCTATCTTCCTGGTGTTAGCCTCACTGAAATAAATTCCTTTCGTGTTTCCATGCCACCCGTCTCTCTCTGCCTTTGAATTTTGTCAGCAGCAAGCAGCTGAACCCGGTCTATCTGAGACTGCTGGAGACAGGTGTTCTTCCTCCCTTAGACCCTGATTACAATAGCTCCTTTCAGACACCATTTGTAAGTTGGGATTATCACCTGACCACCTGAATCTAGATTGGAGGTTCCTACAACTCCTTCCTTGGTTCAGTCAATTTGCTAGAGCAGCTCACAGAACTCAGAGAAACATTTCACTTACTAGAACAGCAGTTTATTATAAATAATGTGTATAACTAAGAACAGCCAGACATACCTTGCATAGGCAAGGTATGGAAAAATGGTGCAGACTTCCATGACCTCTCTGAGCATATCACTTCCCCCAGCTTCCATGAGCTCATCTACCTGGAAGCTCTCTGAGCCTGTCCTTTTGAATTTTTATGGAGGCTCCCTGAATGAACATGAACATGATTGATTAAATCATTGGTCATCAGCAGTTGATTCACCCTCCTCCTCCTCTGAAATCAGGGAGGTGGGATACAAAGGTCTAACTTTCAAATCACAGGGTTGGTGCCTTTGTCACCCAGGCTCCACCCTCAGGTGGGTTCCAAAAGTCAGCTCATTAACATAACAAGAGATTATCCTTTGTAATTCATCTCTTAGGAAATTCCAAGGGTTTTAGGAACCCTATCCCAGAAATGAAGATGAAGACCAAACATTATTTCTTACTACAAACCACAGTATCCAAAGTCATCCCACTGAGTACCCCAGAGTCATCCCACTCACTGGAGGGTGAGGGGTCTGGGCCATTTATCCTTGGACTTCCAACCCCCGTCAGTTAAGAGTTGCCTTGGGCACACTAACTACCCATTCCAGCCTTTCCAGGGCTCTGGAGAATTTTCAAACCGAAAGGAGACTGGGCTCAAGGGAGAAAGTTGTGAGCTGTTGGGTATTGTACTTAACTGCTAGTGAATTCAGATAGACAGGTAACAATGAGTAAAGATGCATCCATAGCATCTGCTTCATACTCTAGTCTGCAGTTTTCCTCTGCTATCCCCCTATTACTTCAGCTAAACTCAGCAGTTTCTAGAAGTTTCTGAGAATTTAACCTTGAAGGATAATTATTTTCCTTATATTAGGTGAACCCTACTTTCCCTTTCGTTTTAGTTTTCTTTTGCTTTCTGGTCCAGTATTCTTGTTTTGAAAGGCCATCCAAAGTATGATAGATTTATAAAGCATACACAATAAATTCTGAGTCTCTAAAAAGCTTCAATAATACAGATCTTTCCCACCTGCACCTCACTGAACTGGATTATGTCAACCAAAATGCATTCTCTTATCAGAACAACATCTAACCCAAGCTTGAACTCTTGCCTTGGACTCTTCTGCTCAGATCCCTTCAATATGTATCATTTCTAATGACACTTCCTTTAGAAAACTATTCTCTTAAATTCTGGAACATGTCTCTAAGAGCCAGGGCAATGCTCTGTCACCTTGACATTCACTTAATAATAGGGTGTGTATATTGTACTGATTTTGCCAGCTTTCCACTTTCACATTTACCCTAGCTTTATACAATCCTTTGATATGGCTGTTCCACTTTTTAAAGGATGTGTCACAGTTTGGATTCTCCAGAAAGTAAGTTTTGAGATGGAGTTTAGTGTGCAAGATGTTTATCAGAGAGTACCCTTGGGATCAACATCAAAGGAGGGAGATCAGAGCAGTAATGGACAGAGGGAGACATGAAAGTCCTTTCATAATTAGAGCTATCCTGTTTTGGTCTGAAATGAGCTGGTCTTTATACCCCAATCCTCACTTAATGTAGGCTACTCCAGAGTGCATGGTATTGGGGTAATACCGTAAATAAACACAGGACAGGAAAACAAAACAAAACAAACAAACAAACAAACAAAAACAAAAAAACAAAAAAAAAGAAAAGCAAAAAAGAATATGGTATACTTAAACCCAAATACATCAACAATAACACGAAATAAAGAGTTCTAGATAAATGACATTTTCACACCATTTTTTAAAAAAGTCCACCCATCTGCTATTTATAATAAACCAACTAATGGCAAAGAATACTTAAATGTCAGAAGTAATAGAATGGAAAATTATACACCATGGAGACATAAAGAAAAAAACCTGGCAAAAATGTATTAATATAGGGAAATAGAGTCTTTAAGGCAAACACTATTATACATGATAAAGTAGGCACTTGAAAATAATAAAAGGTTCAATTCATTAGTATGATATAAATCTAAAACTTTTATATACCTAATATCATCCTGAAAATACATAAAGCAAAAAATTGCCAGAGATGTGAAAAGAAATAGTCACAAATATAGTGAGAGATTTTATACACCTTTACACATAATACAAAAAAGCAGATATACAAATCAAAGGATTTAGAAAAGTTGAACAATGCAAGTATCAAAAATAATTAAAAATAATTGATATTGATACCAAAATATTGATAATTCATATTTAATTCTGATATCAAATGTAACTGATAATTTAATTATTTGACTATTATCTCTATCTCACTATATATCCATCTATCTATCATCACGCCACAAGAACACTAAACAATTAAGAAAGTTGAACTTATACTGAGTCATAAAACAAGTCTTTAAAAATTGTAAAGACTTATATTGCATATATCAGGGTTTGGTAAATTATGAACCACAGGCTACATTCAGTTTGCTGCTTAGTTTCTTAAATAAATGTTTATTGTAATAACATAGTCACAACATTGTTTATTTAAAAAAATTTTTTTTGTTTTATTTATTTCTGAGAGAGAGAGAGAGAGAGAGAGAGAGAGAGACAGCATGAACAGGGCAGGGTCAGAAAGAGAGGGAGACACAGAATCTGAAACAGCCTCCATGCTCTGAGCTAGCTGTCAGCACAGAGCCCAACACACGGCCTTGAACCCACGAACTGTGAGATCATGACCTGAGCTGAAGTCAGACGCTTAACCAACTGAGCCACCCAGGCGCCCCACAACATTGTTGATGGCAGCTTGGATACTTCAGTGGCAGAGTTGAGTAGCTGTGTCAGGGATCTGTGTTTCTGCTAATTTAGCGATTTTGGTTCCCAGTGGAGTAATTCTTGCACTAGAGGACCCAGTAATAAGATGCCATTAATTTGGAAGTTGAGACTACCACCTGGCCACTTAAAGCTACACATGCCAATAAATCAATAGGGGGAAAAGGGGAGTAAGTTTCCTGAGTGGGCAATTAATTCAGAAAAGCTAGAGAAAATGGATTCCTTCTACACAAGGGGCATAAGTAGAGCTGGAATTCGGGAGTTCTCCACTGCTTGTATTGTTTAGGATTCCCAAATTCATAGCAAATGGGATGTTATTTAAAAAGTGTCCAGCAGATGGTGCCTAAGTAACATGCATAGTTGATTTGCCACTCCTGCAGGCTACTCTGGGATTTGATTTGCTTCCACTGCCAACTGCTTTTCCCCTTAGAAAGGTAAAGTCTGTATTTGCGTTGTTAAAATGCTAACTAGACAGCCTCCTGCTTCTATATAGGAGCTGAAGGTAATAGCTTGTTTTACTTTGGGTGTAGAAAGAATAAAGGTTAACCCAATACCTTCTAGTTTTTATACAGTTTTTATAGAATCATAAAATATTCTTGAAATTAAGTGTGTGGGCATAAAGACAATACTTTATAACCATATAGCATATATTGTAATTGAAAACTCATATTTGAAAGGCATGTTCAATTTTTAATCCATACTATGTATACTATTGTGTTCTGGGGTTAGTGTTTAATCCTGAACAAGAACACTTGTTAAGCTTCATTTGATCTTTTATAGGAATTCCCCCAACAGTTGAAGTGAGTATTTGAGATTTTATAAGGGATTTCAATTTGAATTTTTTAAAATGTTTTATTTATTTCTTAGAGAGAGAGAGAGAGAGAGAGCAGGGGAGGGTCAGAGAGAGAGACACACACAGAATCTGAAACAGGCTCCAGGCTCTGAGCAAGCTGTCAGTACAGAGCCCAGCGTGGGGCTTGAACCCATGAACCATGAGATCATGACCTGAGCCAAAGTCAGATGCTTAACCGACTGAGCCACCCAGGCGCCCCAGGGATTTCAATTTAAATTTACAAAACTGCAGATAATCAAAAGTATTTGCTCAACAAAGTTGAATTTATAGTATATAAAGGATTTAATTATTTGGGTCAAAATGGTACAAAGTATAGGCTCTGGAGACAACCAACCTAGGTTCATACATTGGTTCTGTACAGTTTGGAAAAGGTTCTTAGATTCTCTCTGTGCCTCAGTTTCTTCAGCTATAAAATGGGAATAATTATAGTTTTTTCCTCACAGGTTTACTATGAAATAGCATGAGTACAAATAAAGCACTTAGAACATGTCTGGCAAAACTGAAGTACTAAAAAAATATTAACATTATCACTATTATTTAAAAAATTTAAATTTCAGGAACATGTGTCTAAAATATTAAAATTTTACTGTATCATTTGGACCACTCATTTAGGGTGTGTCCTTATTTCTTATTTAAATCCTTTATGTAAATCAAATTTTACAGAATGCAATGTTATTATCTTTCATTTAAGTAGCATGACAGAGTATATGTAATTAAATTTAAATGGATTTTAATTAAATCAGGATTTAATTCAGGGGTCAGAATTAACTTCCTCATTCTATTTTATGAATAGCATATTCTGGTTCAATATGCCAATATTATTTACATGTTTGATAATTAAACTATAGTTGCAAATTTTATACTTAAATGTAATAAACAGTTTGGAATGCACACTTTATACATTTCAAATAATATCCAATTAATATTGGATTCAATAGCTACAGTTAGACACAGTTTTGTTCTAGTCATAACAGTTCATTCAAGTGACTCTAATCGGAGCACTGGACCAAGGTGTCTCTCTCCCCAAGTTTCATGTAGGCACATGGCTGCACCTGTGTTACATTGAGACCCCAGCGACAAGACCTTAACAGTTTGACTTTGATTATATTGAAAATATATCAATACTCCTGAAGTTAACATATACATTTAACCAAATCCCACCCTATACATTTATTTTATGTACATTTATGTACATTAAATACATTTTCTGGTAAAAAATAAATTTGCAAAGCTATGTAACAATATTGTGAAACAAATGAAAACCATGGATTTAGTAAGCCAAAGTATAGACTACCAAAGAATGAGACATATTTTGATCCAATAGTAACTAAAGTATCCTTGTACAGCCATAAAAATATATCAATAAAAAAGAATAGAAATTTTAGAAGTAAATACAATTGTATATGATAATTTACAATATAAAGAAGTACATAACACTAAATAATGGCAAAAGGGATGTTTAATTAGCAATGTTGTGATAAATGAACAATATTTAAAAGGATTATATCTACATATTTTGACATATTAAAAATAAATTCCAGTTAGATTAAATAGGTAGATTTAAAAACTCAAGTCTTTAGAAAACCAATCCTTTCAAAAATCGTGTAAGATTTTTAAGTGCTAATTGCGTAGTATGACTGGGAAAATTTATCTCAAGGAGATTAAGTAAACTACTCAAGGTCACTGAGCTACTTAGTAGAAGAATAAAGAATCAAACACAAGTTTATGTGAATGTAAAATCTATAGTTTTCCATTACAATTCTATATAAAGTGCTTAGAAAAGTACCTGGCATATTTTGAATGAGGCTAGTTTATCATTTTAGTGGTTTTGTCATGTCATGATCACTATTATCCACCAAACTGGGGGAGAACTGCAGAACCACGTGAAATAATGTAAGTTAATAGAATATTTTAGGTATTATTGCCAAAGCTAACTAGAGCCATTGAAATGTTTCAACCTCAAAAAAATAAAATAAAATAAAATAAAAAAAAAAAAGAAATGTTTCAACCTCCTGAACTAATAAATTCTTGGTAATTCATTTCAAGGAAGTAGTGAAAAGAAGTGGACAGAAACATCTTGTGCCAAAGAGGTTATGACCGAGTCCTTTGTGATGGTAAAACTTAGAAAATAATCTAAAATTTGAAGAATCACCATTACATTATTAATTAAATTATGCTACATTAGCAATAGAATATTAGCTGGTTGTTTTAAATGATAATTATAGAATAGTGGTGCCTGGGTGGCTCAGTCAGTTAAGTATCCAACTCTTGATTTTGGCTCTGGTCATGGTCTCGTGGTTCATGAGTTCGAAGCCCACATTGGGCTCTGTGCTGATGGTGCCCAGCCTGCTTGAGATTCTCTCTCTTTCTCTCTCTCTCTGCCATTCCTGAGCACGTACATGCTCTCTTCCTCAAAAATAAATAAATAAACATAAAAAATAAATAAGATGAAATAATAATTATGTAGAAAATGTAGCAAAAGGAAATCATTGTAAGAAAAGGAAAAACATAAATGTAATCCTGATAAAATTTCAATTAAATGCAGTAATGGTGCTTATAGAGAAAATCAGGACATAGAAAAATCATCCACAGAGTGGCCCTCAGGGGAGGCAGAGATTTGGGTGATTTTTTTCTTTGCTCTTTTTAAAATTCTTTTTTATGTTTATTCAGTTCACTAAATTGTGAGATAATACATTCAGGTGACTTGCTTAATATATTCATAAGCATAATTATTTCAAATATGAACATAGATATATTTTGCATTCAAATTCAAAATAATATGGGCTTTTTAAAAAAATTATTAATATTTTATTTATTTCTGAGAGAGAGAGAGAGACAGCATGAGCAGGGGAGGGTTAGAAAGAGAGGGAGATACAGAATCCAAAGCAGGTTCCAGGCTCTGAGCTATCTGTCAGCACAAAGCCCGATGTGGGGCTCAAACCCACAAACTGTGAGATCATGACCTGAGCTGAAGTTGGATGCTTAACTGACTGAGCCACCCAGGCACCCTGAAAATAATGTGAGCTTTAAAGTAGATTGTTGTAGCTATTAGAAAGGAATAAATTTATCATATTAAATAATATATACTTTCACTTTATTTTCCATTTTGTCCAAATTTAGATAATATTTTTCTCTTTAATCCTTAAATTAACTCCCAATTAATAATGAATCACTGGGGAGAGAAACTATGTCTAAATTTTGTAAGGATCTACTACAATTAAGGCTAGATAACCATGCTGGTAGTCTTGGAAGAATCTAAAGGTTTTTCGACTTCTCTCTGCTCATTAATGTGCAGTTTTTAAAAGCCAAATTAATAAAACTCTTGCTTCTATGGCTCATCCTTATCCCACAAATTCATCTTGCTAACGTTAATGGGAAGATAATGACTACATTCTTGTGTCATAACCATCATCTTTCCTTTAATAGCTAAAGATTGATGGCGCTTCTAAGTAGGAGAATATTGGCCAAGAAGGGGACAGGAAAAGAGGCAGAAATTGTGCACAGCCTGTCATGACCCCTTTTCAAGCTTTTAAATACATGTGGTTTTATCATTTCTTCTTCTAGGTACTTGAAAGACATTAGCTTTGGTGCGCCTGGGTGGCTCAGTTGGTCAAGCGCCAATGCTTGGTTTCAGCGCTGGTAATGATCTCATGGTTTGTGAGATTGAGCCCTGTGTCAGGGTCTGTGCCGACAGTGTGGAGCCTGCTTGGGATTCTCTCTCTCCCTCTCTCTCTCTCTCTCTGCCCCTCCCCTGCTTGGGCGTCATCTTTTTGTCTCAAAATAAATTAAAAAAATAAATACATTGGCTTTATTTTTGAAAAATTTTAATGTTATTTTTTTAACTAAGAAGCCCCCTTTGCAAACCTTTATCCTTGATTAAATTCCACCACCTGCTGTTCACAATACTGTAATTCACTGGATCTAAGATGTCAATGATTATAGACTTACCATTATTTCATGAACCACTAAGGAAAAAATAATATTACCAGCTAAACTATGAAACAAGCTTTTCTTACCTACCAGATGTGTTATTCTATATTTCTATAGAGAACTTCTTTAGGCTTTAGACAGAGGTTTTTATTTATCACTGTTCCACCTGCATGAAAATGATAGAACAGAAGTAAACCAAATCATTTCATACACTTTTAAGTTTCTTTGTATTCAGATTCAACTATTATGAATTTATCTTCAAATCAGAGTTGTCATGGTCCTGTTTGTCTGCACCACACTGTCCCCTGTGCCATCAAGAGCCGGTGTAGGTTCATATTCTGAAAAGTGTCCAGTTTTTTCCAAACTGCAGACACCTCTTCTGCAAGTTTTTATGCCAATATCCTTGAATATTGCCAGACACCACATTCCTGTTCCTCTTTTCCCATAGGCATCTGCTTAAAAATCCTTTTTCAGAGAATAAACATTTTGCTGATCACTGCATACAAATTTCAACATCACTCATTTTTCCCTCTTCCCCTCACTGGTTCCCCCCAGAGCACACTGACATCAAAACATTGCTTTATGGGGGTGCCTGGGTGGCTCAGTCGGTTTTGCGTCTGACTTTGGCTCAGGTCATGATCTCACGGTTCGTGGGTTCGAGCCGCGTGTCGGGCTCTGTGCTGACAGCCAGCTCAGAACCTGGAGCCTCTTTCAGATTCTGTGTCTCCCTCTCTCTCTGACCCTCCCCTGCTCACGCTGTCTCTCTCTCTCAGAAATAAATTTTAAAAAATTAAAATAAACATTGCTTTATGTATGTATTCATTGTCTGTCCCCCTAGATGTAAAGTTAAGTTTTATGTGGACAGGATTTTACTTCCTTTAAAATTTTTTGTAATTATCTTACCTAGTACCATAGTGCCTACTTCATAATAGATACTCAATGAATAACAGATGAAAAAATAAGTGACTATTTACCTGAACTGTGGTAAATTTAGGAAAAAAAAAAAAGAAAAAACAACAACAACACTCCTAGTTTGCAGGAATTGTCCTCCCTTTGAAATGCTGGGTATATACAATGATAAAATGTGTTTCTCTCTGAACCCTAGTCTATGGTAACAACCCTACCCCTTTTTGTGGATACCATCTTTCCTTAGCTGTGTTAATATCTCTGCACATAAGCTGTCATAGCTTTTGAGCTTTCGTTGTGTGGTTGGTTACCTTCCATTCTGAATAGCTTGGTGGCAAAGCTGCTTCTGCTCAACTCTTGGCTGATCAGCCATATGACCTTTGCAGTTATTTATTTTCTCAAAAATTCCTGGATCTGGTTGTATGGACTTAGATTATAAATGTAAATAAAACACCAACTAACATAATCAGTGCACTATTAATGTTACTATTATTAAGTTTTTACCTTAAAGTCTTCAGGGGTCTGTTTTAGCATCTTACAAGGGTTTGATAAAAAAAAAACAAAAACAAACTTCAAATCTATTATAATAGATTTGCACTATGCATTAGATGCAGAACGTCCAGAAAGAAAAATGTCCAGATTTGTGAAATGTAGCTCAATAAATGTTTATTTAAATAAGATAAATGCGGACCTTGATCCATAGATGTCTCTCTAGAAACCAAATACTGATTCGGGCAATATTGGAAAAAGACGGAGAAACAAATAATACAGTTCTGCTACGTATTTAGCAATATCTAGTCATGGGCAGATTGTCTGTTTGCAAGTAATTTGCATCATAAAAAGCATGAAAAACAACACACAAAAAGAAAGTCTTTAGGTTTCTGCCCATAGTATTTCTCCACCTAAAATTCTTTGCCTCATGCTATTGTGGTTGGCTAGAGAGTACTTAGTACATTAGAACCTACCAAACTTCCCCAGCTAATTTGGAATAGTGGTCCGTATCTTGATTGACTGTTCTCTATTATTGCATCTTATTCATTTTCTTCATATCACTGTACATTTTGTAGTTATTTATTTTCTTGGTGTACTTGTTTCTTCTTGGTCTCTCCCACTAGTGTATAATCCAGTGAGGACAAAAACAATTCACTATAGCTCCAGCACCTACCAGAATGCCTGGCACATAGAAGGTAGTCACTTCATGCTTGTTAAACACATGATAAAGAGCGGCACCTGGGTGGCTCAGTTGGCTAAATGACCAACTCTTGATGTCAGCTCAGATCATGATCTCATAGTTCGTGAGATAGACTCCAACATCCAGTTCAGTACTGACGGTGTACAGCCTGCTTAGGATTCTCTCTCCCCTTCTTTCTCTACCCTTTCCCTGCTCTCTCTCTCTCTCTCTCAAAATAAATAAATAAACTTTAAAAAAAAAGAATTAACACATGATAAATAAAGCAGGGAAAATTTGAAGAAATTGTCTGGAAAATATTTGGAAATTTCTTTTTGCTCAATGATGAGCATGTAACTTTGGGGTCAAACAAAAATGATCAAAAATAAATTGTTACCATAAAAATGAACAAACTCAATAGCTTCTCTCACACATTTGCAAATCCCTAGTTATCTGAGGTAAAATGAAAGGGAATCATATTGGTATAGTGGAAAAACAAACACAAAGAATCCTGGATTCAAGGAAATCTAATACTTTGCCCTGGTTTTCTTTCTTTAAAAAATTTTTTAAAAATGTTTATTCATTTTTGAGAGAGAGAGAAAGAGAGAGAGAGTAACAGAGGGGCAGAGAGAGACACACACAGAATCTGAGGCAGATTCTAGGCTCTGAGCTGTCAGCGCAGAGCTGAATTGGGGCTCAAACCACGAGCTGTGAGAACATGACCTGAGCCGAAGTCGGATGCTCAACCAACTGAGCCACCCAGGCTCCCCTGCCCTGGTTTTCTTCTAACTGGAATGGTGGGAAAGTCATTGAACTTTCCCCTGGCCTCCTGGTCTCCTCCTCTGTGACATGGTGGATTTGGCATAAATCCTTAGGACCTTGAGTTCTTTTCTAGTATTGCTTTATTTTTAATTTCTCTGGTGTTGATTTTTAACTTTTGTATTGCAGTCTAAAGCAGAGCAACTTATGCTTGCTTTTAATACAAATTAATAAGTGAGTTTATACTATTTAGATTATTGTGAAAATATATAAAAGAAGCCTCATTTAAAATGGAGTCAGAAAAAATAAAAATAATAATAAAATGGAGTCAGGGGGTGCTGACAGAGGTGCTCTCAGGCACTAAAACTCAATGTAAGAAGCATACCAACTGAGTAAAGTAAGTTTATATGTAAAGTAACATATAAAGTAACTTTCTTTATATACCCAGCAGGAGGAAGAATTTCTTTCTGCCCATCAATAATCCAGCCACTGAGAAACTGCCAAGCTCAGCCAATGAAAAGCCATCACTTCCCTGAATTCAGGAAAACAGCCCCTCCCAGCTTTCTCCTTTCCCTTATGAAAGCAAGCCCCTCTCCTGTGTTCTCCAGACTTGCCTCTGGTTTGCTAAAGTTTGCTTGTCCCAAATTGCAATTCCTCTGCTATTCTTGAACTAACTCATTTGGCTAGTGAAATAACTGGCCCTTTTGTTTTTTAAGGTCAACATGTTCTTCTAATTCCATTTTGCTATTGGCTGTCATTTTCGGAAGAATGCGGAGCTGGAAAAGTTGGCAATTTTCTCAGTACTATCAGATTCTGAGGTCTGAGTTTCATGAGAGAAAAACCTGTGCCTACTTAATAGAAATAAACCAAGACATTCTAACCTAAAAAATGTTTGATGTTGTCAAAATCAACACCTGCCCTTTTGCTGCTAACGGCCATTGTGAGTAGTGTGAAAATTCTGAAGAAATTTGGTTTTGCTTAGTACTGGGGGAAAAAAATAGTAGTCATGTTCAATAAAGAATAAAGCTATCAACTCCAAATGATAGGCCTGCATGCGGGTTTCCCTGTAACCCAGTAAAAGAAAGCCAAGTTCACCTTTAACACACCGCAGTCTGTTGGCAGAGTCCATTGGAAAGTTGTTCTATCTGTCCCTCCAAGGGCATATTTTGAATTGTGATCTGGTGACTGATTGTTTAAATATAACTCGTCAAAGTTTATACTCCTTGAGATGTGCTGGTCTCCAGTTCCCTATCACTTTCCCATCCAATCTGGACAGCCTCAGTGACACACTCAAAAGCACTCTCAATTCTTGCATCTTAATATTTTACAGATTCTCTTCATGGAGTAAATCCAATCATTCCTTCAAATACTCTCCTTCTCGTGTGGATAAGCAAATCTGCAAAGACAGCCTCATAATTCTGCTCCCTGGCTGTGCTTTACATTTCTGGTTTCCAATCTCAGCTGGGCCCTAACCTTTGGACTTTTTAGATATGGCTCTAAATGTAGTATGTTTGCAGTGTTTATTGAGTACTTAACTGCATGCCAGATTCGGTGCCTAACATTTTAATTTAGTGTCTCATTCAGTTTCTAATTTAGTACTTTTGGTGCCCTGTGAGGTAAAAATTAGGCTGAAAAACCGAGGCTAAGAAACAAGAAGCTAAGTATTTGCCTTGTTTCACACAGGTCACAAATGCAGACTGAAATTCTACCCCAGGTCTCACGCTCAAGTCTTGTTTTCAACCCGGTCCTCAATCATCTCCTCCTCTTCTATTCTGATAAATGAGCTGTGGAGGTGCAAAGCATGTGCTGAAGAATTATGGGTCTATTTAAAAACACATCTACCTAATGGAGAAAAATCCCTCATTTAACATTTATTTTTGTCTACTTGAAAAAACGAATGCATGTTTGCTATAGAGAATTTTGAAAATACATAAATATAGAGAATAAAAATCTTTCATAATCTCACTATCCAATGGGGACCACTTTTAACATCTGATTATTTGCAAACAGTAAATAATGTAACATTTTTACGTGATAATAATGTAACTAATTACATATACTTTATAGTTGCTGTCACATTTAGACGCTATATCCTTTAAAAGTTGTATAATTATATAATTATATTGTTAGCATATTCAGATGTTAACTTCTATCATAAATATCATGACATAATATTGCATCATGTGGATGTATATACATTAACTCAAAGGTTGTCCTGTTGTTATACTTTAATTTTTTCCTCATTCCAAATACATAAATAATGACCCAGTGAAAATATGTATCAATAAAACATTTGATTTCATTGTTGTTTATTCCCTTGGGGTGGAATATGTACCACTGGTAAATTCTGTTATTTAAAATTAAATTTTAAATTTAATGTAAACCCTCTTCAGAACTTTCCTGAATGGTAATCTTGTTATGCACCATGGATGAATAACTACTCTTAGTACCACGTCTGTTTTCACTTGTCTTTCTCACTCTGTAAATATTTGGACCCATGAGGCAAAAGTAATCATGGGGTAGAGCTGCTGGCTCCCTAAAACAAAAGAATGTAGCAAAGCCAAGTCCAAGTAGTCACCGTTTTCTTTATCATTGTGTGTCACAGTAAATTAAAGTGTGTGTGTGTGTGTGTGTGTGTACAAATATTAAATCTTGACTCTTGAGTATGTATTTCTAATACTTTGGGTGATGAAATTCTAAGTCCACACAAACAACTTATGCTGCATGACAAAGTATGACAGTAGCTTTGAGGAAAAACACTTATACAATGGTCTAAACTGAAGCTGAATTGCCACTATGTCACGGAACACCATTTTTACAGGAAAGGATGACTGAAGACAAACTATGGTTATTCAGACTTGGATATCTGGCAGAATTTGCTCAATAGTAAATAAAGTGATTCTATCATTTCAAGGAATATAACTGATAGTGCTTGTTGCCAATGAAAAATTCAAGGCTTTTAGAGGAAGTTCTATTTTTTGACTACCAGTATTCACCATTATGAGCTTGACAGCTTTCCAATACTTAAAGAATTTTTTGATGAAATTGATAGTGATATCAATAAAAATTTTTTGGATATTGCATAATGATATGTGTCAACATTTGGAAAATATTCATAGATCAGGGAAACAATATATACCAAATAACCAATACATTATGCAGTTATAAAATCATACAGTTATAAAAGATTCAGTCAAAATGCAAGGTAGACCAATGAATTTCAAGGTGGCACAAAAGGTTTGCTGATAGCGTTTCAGGTTCTACACTACAACTAACTTTTAAGAAACTACCAGAGATTTGCTTTTATATCAAAGACAAATATCCAGAACTAACTGAAAAGCAATTAAATTTATCCACCACTTCCAGCTATAATGTGTGTGAAGTGAGATTTTCTTCATCTACTTCAATCAAAAACATATATTGTTATATATTGAATATGGAAGCAGGTATGGGAGTCCCACCATCTTTTACTAAATCAGGCATTAAAATGTAAAATAATGCCAATATTCTCAGAAAAAAAAATTTGTTCTTTAAATATAGCTATTTTTCATTAATCTATCATTAATGAAAATATGTAATGGGCTTATTGTTATCTTTAAACACACTAATCAATCAATAAAATTTTCAAGTCTCATTTTAACTTCTAATATAGTGAATATTCATAGAGATACTCCATATAAGCAAAAGTTATTTAAGTACTCAATAATTCTGAAGAATGTAAAGGGTTCCTGAATCCAAAAAGTTTGAGATCTCTTGATCTAGGAGACATTCATACACCAATCCTCAGAGAGATATTCCTCACAGCACTGACTAAAGGAGCAAGGAGTCGGAGTGAGCCTACATCTTCTTTACTAGGCAATTAGATAAGTAATAATCATCAAAATAATTTATGTAATAATACCATGCGCTCTTGCTGTTCTAAGATCTTTCCTCATTACATGATTTAATTGTGTAATGCTTACGACAAATCTATGAAGAAGGCATCACTTACATTTTATAGATGGGAAAGTGAGTTCCAAAATGTTAAATGACTTACTGTTAAATAGTGGAGTTATACTTCAACCTGAAATCTTACCTCAGAGTCTACGTGCTTAATCACATTTAAGTTCCTGTAAATTGTGGTATTTGCAGAGAACAAAGCACCATGGAGAAGTCAGGAACAACAGGTGAGTATTGCACAGCCTCACATGGGTAGATGCTCTACAAATAATAAGTTAAAAATATCGGGGAGGGAAGGCATTGTATTGCAGTCACTTATAGAAAAATGTCATTTGTATACTTTCATGTTATTACAGATAAATGACTTATGGCGGGTAATAAATATATTGGAAAATGAATCAGTGGGGAAATATCAATAAAACAAAATAAAATAAAAATGGTCTTTCACAAAATGATGGTAGTATGCCATGAACTGAATAGTATTGTTAATTCAATTTTTAATGCCAAGGTTAACAAGAGCAATGAAAATAACATCTAGTTCATACCCCATGCCCCCGATTAAAACATAACCTATGATTGTCTTGAGAATTCTTCCCTCTCTCATGGTGCCAACCATCTGCCTGGATAACTATGGAAAACAGGCAGCTCTTTCTTTCAGCCTTATTTCTAATCAGCCTCAGAGATTCTGACCTGATCTAGGGAGCTTTCAAGGAGAAAGGATGAGGTGTGTGCCAGCAGCATTTGTAAAGGAGAACAGAATCCCTAGAAGGACTAGAACCCAAAAATGAATTTTTTCAGTAACCTACAAAACTGAATACTGTGACCTAAAATGTGTTCCACCCATTACTGAATCCATATGCCCTTTGACTCCATCTCTCTATGATTTTCTTTTTGCTGAGAAGGAAATATTTATTTCACAATTCAGCTAGTGTGAGAATTCGGTGATCGAATGCTAACTTTGTGGCAATGTTTAGCTTATGTCAAGGTCATATTTTCATACTTTTTGTTGCCTAGGTAAATCTAAATATTTTACTGTATTTTAAAGTATTGAAGCAATGAAAATTGTCATTCCTTTCTTAAAAACCTCTCATGCCTTCCATCTCATTAGGACAGTCTTACCATATGTACCTCTTTCAAAATAGAGAAACTTGACCTTAAAATCTAGTTCTGTGGGGCTCCCAGAGATTTCCCCCCAATTCCTTTGAGTGGAGACGGTATTACTCCAGTTTCCCAACACACCTATTGGCCTGATGTTTACTAAATTACTTTGTGAATCTCTTTCTCCTCCCACTGATCAGTGAACTGAGTGTCTCTATGGAGCTGAGGATGTGTAGAAATTTGTCTGCTCTCAGTTGCTAGAACCAGCCTTTTCTGAGGGGGACTGATTCCAAGAAGAGGAAGGAAAACAAATGTTGAATTTAAAGCCTGAGCTATTTTTAGGCCTCTTCCTCCTGGCTTCCTCCTCTATGGCACAGGTTCAAAGTTCCTTCTTTCCTTGTGTCTGAAAAGCAAGGACTAACTCTACAAGAAGATCTTGCACATGGAATCCACACAGTGAGCAGTTTCAAAGCACAGATGGAGAAAGGGCCCCTTGGGCGGAGGCTGATGGATATGAGATATCCCCAGATTGGCACTGAGTTTGTATAAAGTGCTGGAAGAAGTGAGACAAAGTTTCTAAGCCCTGAGTTGCAATCTCATTTCTTCATAGACACATTTGTTTAAAAGTAAAATCTGCGACTTCCTCTTTGCATAGGGCCAGACAAATGTGGTCTAAAGAGAGGAAGAAAGCCAAACAGTGTTCTAGACATCCCCCACTACTTTAATTCTATGACAAATCATTTAGTCCAACTCTTATGTGGAACTTGTCTCGCTCCTTGCAGTTTGAGCCATTCTATGAGCAGGCTAAAACTTTGCCCAGGTATCATCTTTGGGCCTTTTTCTCTTGGAAGCTGGCTTTCTCCAAACCTAAATCTCATTCTTTCTATCTACCTCTAACATTTAATTTCAAGAAGCAGACAGAATTTTCCTTTGTCCTGAAACATAATTACCCATCTTTGTTAAATTATCACATTGCCTTCTTTATCCCATTATTCAGAATGTCTAAAATTACTTCCTCTTGGGGTGCTTGGTTAATTCAGACAGTGAAGTGAGACTCTTGGTCTCAAGGTGGTGAGATCAAGCCCTGCATGGGGGTGGAGCCTACTTTAAAAAAATAAATACAAATAAATAAAATTGCTAAATTTTCAATTAGTTCAGGTTCTAAGTTAATTGAAACACAATATTTCCTCGGACCAATGACACATCCCAGGGATCAGCACATCTTCCTCAAAGTATTACATACACCAGACTTCTTCTTTTTATAAAATGTTTAATTTTATAAGGGCAAGTGTGAGTCAGGGAGGGGCAAAGAGGGGGTGGAAGGAAGGAGGGAGGGAGGGAGGGAGGGAGAGAGAGAGAGAGGGAGAGAAATTACAAGCAGGCTCCTCCCTGTCAGCGCAAAGCCACACCCTGGGCTCAATCATCCCAACCAGGAGATAGTGGCTTGAGCGTAGCAGGACCTTGATGCTTAAGTGACTGAGTCACCCAGGTGCCCCTACAGCAGTACGTCTTTATACAAGGCTCCCCGTTCCTTAACAGTTATTAAAACACAAAATGCCATCCTTAATATTATATTCCCTTTTTTTCCCTGTTTGAGTCCCTACTATTATATTCCCTTTTATATGTCATGTATCTCGTTTAGCTCTTTGCTAATTGTAGTTACTGTGAAGTTTTTCATTTATTACGTTGCTTTATAATTAATTTGAAGAGTAAATTTAGATCCCATATACTGTTATGGTTTTCTAATAGTAAGGGAAGGCTTTCATGTGTTTCTAATTTTAAAACGATTCCAATAAAATTCACTGCCTACAATTCTACTGACACCTGATGTCCTTAACAGTTTTCTGTCCGGTACAACTGCAATATTCTGTTCACAAACATGTCATCCCAGGGAGAAGTGAGCTTTGTGCTTCTACCCTAAAGAAACACAGATTTTATAACAGAGCAATCCTGCAAATTGAAGAGTGGAGACCTTACCGGGTCAAGCGCACC
>NW_027530330.1:4542935-4573666 GCF_008692635.1 Crocuta crocuta | reverse complement strand
CGCTCGCGGGAAGGGCCGGCTCCGGGCTTGGCGACGGCCAACCACGTCCGGGCTGAGGGCGCGCGTCCTTCCACCTCTGGGCGCCGGCCTGACCGACCCCCGCCGAGAGAGGTGACGGCCTCGGAGCCTCTCTCCGCCTCCCGTCGTCGCCCGGCGCCCGCGGACCATGTTCTCCAGCCCGCGCAGGTGGGGCGCCAGCGGCGACTACGAGCGGGTCCCGCAGGGGCCCGAGGCGCAGGTAATGCTTAATGGTCCTGCCGGGAGAGGCGGGCGGTCTGCCTGCAGGTATGGATGAGGAAGGCAGGTAGGTGGGGGGGAGAGCCGCCTGTTCGGACGCTGAAGTGGGAACTGAAGCCGTGTTTTAGCGGTAAATCACCCACAGCGACACACACACACACACACACAAACACAAACACACACGCCGTCTTGAGAGTTGACATCAGTTCTCAGGAGGTTGTGAATTCTGAACCATCCAGATCTCAGTCGAGGTGGCTGCTGGAGAGAAAGAGGCATCTTTGCTTGAAGGGATGAAGAACTCCCCGGAGCAAACAGAAACAAGCATTTGAGAAAGGAATGAATGGACCTGGACTCGCTGAAGGAGCAGAGGTTGGGATTGGAATTCTACAAGCAGTGGCAGAACCCATTGAAGCCGCAGGAGAGAATCGGGATAAATAATACTGTGTTAACTGGCAGACATTGGGAGACAGGTTGGGGCAATCCAGAAACTGCAGACGCTTAACTGTGCCTTACTCTGCTCTCATGACGACACGTGCTTCTTCCACAATAGAAGTCACATGCCAGGGCAGAAGTACAGGGAAATGAACCCTGCAGTTGAGTGTTAGGAGTAGTTTTCTTAAGAAAATATTCCACTTGTTTTACTTTTCACCACTATACAAGATGAAGTCTTAGAAATAGCCCCTAACATAAGTAGTTCTGTAATTCTAAAGAAGAAGAAAAAAATTTTCAGATTCAGGTGATCTTGTTCTACTCTTGGTTTTTGTTAGTGACTCCAAGTGTCAAATAAATATGACAATATTCTTCTGATCACATATGAAATGCAACTATAAATTTCTTTAAAAGTAAATTATATGGGAAGTATTCTTTTAAAAGTTTATAAAATACAAATGTTGAATAAATCACTTAAAAATATGGAAGAACTCCACCAGGACAATACACCTTTTTTATTTACAGGAGAGATGTTAGGCTTAAAGAGAGAAACAGGTTTAACATCACTGATGCAACCACAGAGGTGGCAGTAAATTACAAACTTGTAGGATGGGAATTTATAAAACAAATAATTCTCTTATTCAAAATTCTAGTCAGTTCTTCCCGCAGGATTCTAACAATGGTCATACCCTTGACTGTTACTCAATCTGGATAGCTTTATGGACCAGAAATTCATTTAGGTAGGATTGAAAATACTAGTTTTAATTGCATTGTTTTCGTTAACTTTTGTGATACCAAATTAAAAAATAAAGTTAATGGCTTCAAAGCATATTGAAAACCTTATATGATTATATTCCATTGAAACGACTTGATAGTTTTGACATAATAGATCTTAGATAGAAATCCTACCTACTTATAAGCTAAGAACATGACTTTGTTTTAATTTTTTTTACGTTTATTTATTTTTGAGAGACAGAGTGAGACAGAATGTGAGCGGAGGTGGAGCAGAGAGAGGAGACACAGAATCTGAAACAGCTCCAGGCTCTGAGCAAGCAGTCAGCACAGAGCCCGATGCAGGACTCCAACCCAGAAACCATGAGATAATGACCTGAGCTGAAGTCAGACATTTAACTGACTGAGCCACAGGCATCCCCATAACTTTGTTTTAATGTTTATTTATTTATTTTGAGAGAGAGAGAGAGAGAGGGAGGGAGAGAGAGAGAGAGAACTGCTTGGGGGAGGGGCAGAGAGAAAGAGAGGGAGAGAGAGAATTTCAAGCAGGCTTTGTGCTAACAGTGTCAGTGACCTGTGAAATCATGACTTGAGCCAAAAGTCAAAAGTCAGATGCTTAATCCACTGAGCCAGGCAGGTGCCCCAAAATCATGACTGTGATCGAATTTCTAGGGCTGGCATGGTGACTTGTGGATAGAATGCTTCTAAGTATTTTTCTTGCAGTGATTAGTGGCCATTCATTCATTCCTCTAAAACATGTTTGTTATGAGGTAGGCCCTGGGCTAAAAGTGAAAATATAAAGATAAATCAAATATAGTTTTCTGTCTTCCAGAGCAATTAGGTCTAGTGAGAGAGAAGAATCTGTGAGCAAATGATTAATCAGGAAACAGTGAGGGTATTCTGTCCTACCTGAGGAATGTGTTGAGATTGCTATGGTAACCCAGAGCAACAATATAAGCCTTGAGGGCTGAGATGGGAGGAAAGTAGTTATTAAAGTAAATCTCTTTTTTTTTGAGGGCAATAAATCTTAAAAAAGATTGAAGTACAGTGGGAATTAGCCAGAAGAGAAGTAGAAGGATGTGGGCAGGAGGAAGGGTATCTCTAAGCACCAGCAAACAGCCTGTAATAAGTAGAGTTAAGAGTGTGGAGTTATGGCTGGGAGATAGAATGAACTAAGTAGATTAGATCCAGTCTCTTAAACTTCTTAGTTGGAGGATCTTCAGATAACTATCTTAAACTCTGGGCCTTAGTTTTTGTCTTCTGTAAAATGGGGATGAAAAAAATGGTTTTACCACAAGGATATGCTATAGTTAATAAGATAATATACTTCGTACAGAATCTGGCACATAATAATTGATTAAGACACATAAATTCTTTTTTTATTTCTGGATGTTTTCCCCTCTCCATGAAGCTGTACTTCTACCTCCCCTTAATTTCCCCCACCAATTCCAGAACTCTCCTCCAATATCTGCAAAGAAAGCTCCTGAAGTTAGGGGTTATGAGATGTTGTTAAATGTAGCAGTCACACAAACCATAGCCTACCATGGACCACATCTCAAGGTTGAACCCAAGGAAGATTGAAAGCAACAAAACTTCACTAATCTTGGACTCCACTGGTCTCTTGGTCTAAATACTTCCACTCTTCTATCATAATCTGGAAATAACAGGACCAGTTCAGATGAAAATTGCCCTTAAGTCAGAAATGTTAAGGTATATTTATACCATGTTTGCTATATGCCCAATGGTAGATAAGTACAATAGATAAGAAAATGTCTTACAAAACAAAGGCCTGTACTAGGCTTGGGCAGATAAGGGAAATGGGGAACATTTGGGGTCAATAGATCTGCAGACCAAAAATACTGTCAGAGTGAAGGTAACTGAGTTAGAAGGATTGAGAAATGCTTAGGAGAAGATAGAAGTAAATTAGAACACTGAAAGATACTTTTAGAATTGTCCTGTCTTGGATTACTATATAGATGTTGCTTTGTGGCAATATACCAATAATGAACTCAGTAAGATCCATGCTATGAATTCCATAATTATTTATTAAAAAGTAATTTAAACATTCTTGGTGCTTGGTAAGACTTATTACCTTCACCAGATATTTTACCTGTTTACTGTTTATTTTCTGGGAGGTAAATATCCTTGGAATTTACTGTGATATGTTCAGTGTAAGATGCCTGGCCCACATCTAAGGAGTCTGTTTAGCAGAAGATTCAAAGGGCCTCATAGGAGATGCTTTCCCACAGACAATGGGCTTAGAGGGAAAGGTAAATAAAATACTTAGTTCTTGGTCTGCAAAAATAACCCTCTGTGGAAGCTTTGTAGGACATGAGTGCTGAAACCAACCACCTTTTTTTTTTAATTATCTCCTGATTCCCTGACCATATGGATCAAGACCTGGTTTAGGTCAGCTTGCCTGAGCTCCCCTGAACTCTTTTAAGCACTACTGCCAGTTGAGGGGTTGGCTGGAGGGTTGGCTGGTGACTGGATAGTCTACATTACTCATGTGTCTGGTAGTTTCCAAGCCAGGATGACAGACTGTCAGATGAGCACCTCGGTTCTCTTTTCCGGGGTCTCTTATCCATTAGCAGGCCAGCTCAGGATCAGACACATTGTGCTCTCGGGGTTCTGAGCACACCAAGCATTTTGGGGCTTAGACTTAGAACTCTCTTTGTGTCACTTCTGATTAAAACAAGAAACAATGCCAGCCCAGATTCAAGGAGTAGAAAATGGAGTCTACCTCTTGATATGAAAAGCTGCTAAGAATTTGTAGCCATTTGCAATCTGCCACAGGCATACATGTGTTTGGATGTGAATAAGGTCTTTCCATTGGTGGTAAATGATAAAATTGACAACTCCCTGTGAAATAGAATGTGACCTTCAGGTTAATTCAAGAATTTTCAGAACATTTTCCACAATAATATGTGCTCTTATTTTCCAAATGATATGTTTGGTAATGGTAGTGATGATGATATCATAGTTCACAGGAGTGAATGGTTGTTTTGGGCCACAGTGTTATGATGACTGTTTTACATTTGTCACTGCATTTACTTTTGCATCAATAATATAAAGATAGATAGCAATTGAATAAATTATATATATGTGTATATATATATATTCAATGATTTATAGTATATCATTTGCTATAACTCAGAGAGCAGATTTGGAATAAATAATATTCTCTCCTCCATACTCAGGATATTTTGCTGTATAGGATAGAATTTTGTTGCACTCATTCCTTCTAGGATAAGGATTTTTTATGTATGAAATCAGAACTGGATTGGATTAGAAGGGATGTATGATAAAATTATTAAATATGGGACAGTTTCTAATAATGCACTTTGTTGGGGTGATCAGCTTTACTTTTTAAAATGCAGACATTGATGCTGACTCTAAAAATATAAAATGATTACTTTTGAGGCCTTCGTTGTTAAAGCTTCCTTTTGCTTGAACTCACCAGATCAATAGGAAGAATTTTATGGAAATACTTTAACTTCCCAAAATAATGTGTAATTGTGATCAATAAATAATTGTATATATAGTTATACATTTATGCAAAAATATGCAGTTAATAAATATGTAATTAAACACACAGATGTAAACCAAATGCCTATTAGTCTCTTAGTTTTCATTTTTCCAAAAAGACAAAGCTATATTTAATTTAGTGATTAAAAATTTTTAAATTTAGCTTACATACAGATGCTAAATTATGTGTGTGTATATATATATATATATATATATCTTCACATATATACACAGTCATAGAAACTTGAGAAGATATTTATATATGTGTATATATAGAGAGAGAGAAAGAGAGAATGAGAAGTAGAAATTTCAGAAATGATTTTCCTTTCCTACTTTGTTTTTGCTGTGTAAATGAGTCAAAATGATAATTTTGGGAGAAATATTAAAATGCCTGTAGTCCAGCCACCATTCTACTATCTTAATTTTAATCCTTAAGGATTATGAAACCAACATAGCTGCAACTATTAGTAGATGAAATTATTTCATGTGTACTTTTCCACCTGCTGACAAAGATATTTCAAATATAAAGTAAAGGTATATTCTTCATATATCTACTTGTTATATTTTTCTTTCTAGAAATGCAATCCAGAGAAAAGTGCTTCATTCTTCAGTAGGATGACATATTCCTGGTTTACCAGGTAGGAATTTTACTGATTTGTTTGTAACATACCACCCTGAGGAAGATTCCAAGGGAAATGACACCTAAATGTTATTCCTCTAAGCGTGAATATTTTTATAAAATGACTATGTAAAGATTTTTTCTCATATTATTTTATTATAGAGAAATCACAGATAGTAACATATAAAGTGGTTCACAGATAACATTGTTAATAGTCCTACTATATGGCTGTCCCTTTATAGGATTTGTATCATATTAGCACTATGGAGGGGCAGAAATTTGAATTTTTTTTAATATCCAGTATATATGTGTGTATAATTTTATTCAATTCTCCCTCAAGTCTTATGAGATAGGCATTTGCAGATGAGAAAATTGAAAATTGAAACTTAGGAGGGAGAAGAAGTAACTTGTCCATTGATACCCAGGAAGGAGCACACCAGCACACCAACTTGATGTTAGAAGTCAGTTTCTTTGAGTCCACGTTTCATGCTTTTTTTTTTCATTTTGTTATTCTACTCTTTACTAGGAATGCTCACACAATTATATGAGATCTATCTATATCACAAGCTCAATTTGAGCTTATATATATTACATATACACATATGTAATATATAATATATATAATTACTAAAATACATACACAGTCATTTTTATAAGACATATAATGTGGTTTATCTAAAATTCAAACAAGAGAAGAGCTGAATTTTTCTAATTTTATAAATTCAGAAGCTTTCTTTAGAAGTGTATTTCTTTCCCCCATAACAGAAAAGTTATGATCATATGAAACTAAATTTATTATCTTAACTTTATGCCCCTTCTTCTATAATTGGTAGAAATGAAATTTCCCAATTGGATGTACAACTATGCTCTCATGAGTCAATGAATCCTTAAAGAAACAGAAAAGTTTGATTGTGGGCCAGATACCCTGCATTATGCTAACCTTTAAAAATGCAGAGAAAAATGACTAGTTCCTATCATCTAAGAATTCATAGTAGATTTATATATATTAAAAGGTGCTCTATCAATTACCCAAAAAGGCAAAAGGCAATATAAGCATTGTAAAGAAACACAATTTTCAGGAGCGCCATCTAACCACATTTGCACAGTTAGGGAATATTTTGCAAGTATTTAATGCTTTTAACCCAACATTTGACAATGTTTAAGATTAAACCAAGTGGCGTTCCAAATTGAGCAAATACTGTATGCAAACCAGAGGGAAGAGAGAACTGATGCCTCCCACATTGCAGCACGTTAATGTGTCAAGAGTTCAAGCCAGAAGAATGGATCATAAGGAGTTCTCTAGGTCATTCCCAAGATAATGAGAAGCCACTGAAGAATTTTAAGTAGAGAGTAATGTAATTTGTGTTTGCACTTGGGAAAACCACCTTTGCAGTGGTGTGGATGTGGTATGTACCAGGTGAAAAGGGAGATAGAGGGAATGGTTAGAAGGTTCTTCAATTATCCTGGTAGATTTATGGTTAAAGTCTGAACTATGGTAATGATAAAGAGGGTGAAGCGGAAGGAACAGATTCAAAAGCTAATTAATAATGTTGATTAGATAAAGAAATTGAAGAACTGGGAAAAATGTTAATCATTTTCTGGCTCAAATAACTGTCAGACTCAGGTGTGGCAAAAAACTTTATGTTCAGTTTAGAGAAGCTTCAATTTAAGATGTCTAACTCATTCCCATAAAAAGTATTAAATAGGTGTTTGGATATATAGGCTTTTGATCTATGAATATGGACTTGGGAGTCATTGACTATATGTTAGTAGTGGAAGCCATGAGTATGAATGAGATCATCTAGAAACAGAGCCTATTGAAAGGGATGAACAAATGGAACATTGTGATTCTTCAGTATTTAAATGGTAAAAGGAGAGGTAATCTACCAAGGAAGGTAAGGAAAGGCATTCAGAGGATAAGAGACAAACCAAAGACTGTGTTTGAAAGTTATGGAAACTGTCAAAAAAGGAGGAAATGGGGTGGTCAGTAGTGCCTAATACTGAAGAGAGGTGAATTAAAAAAAAAAGAATTGAGTATTTTCATTGAATTTGTGAATGTAAAGTTCATTGGTGATTTTTATGAAAGCAGTTTAAATAGAAAACTGATATACTTGGTGAGCAAATAATTGGGCAGAAGCAAATAATTGGGTTGAATTATAAGAATTCCGAGTTAACAGAAATCTAGGAATCACTTAAAAAGAATGGCAAAAGTTTTACACCAATAGACTACATTAAGTTATACACTATGAAAAAAGAAAAGTTAAACAGGAATTATGTAAATGTGGGCTAATTACACTTAATGATTTTGATTTTTCAAATTTGTTTATGTATATTTTTCGAACCTGAATTATATTTCATTTGTGTGTTGAGAGAAAGAGTGATATCTGTTCTGGCTTTAAAAATTTCAGACTGTCATTTAAAAAAAAATTTTTTTTAATGTTTTATCAATTTCTGAGAGAGAAATAGACAGCGTGAGCAGGGGAGGGTCAAAGAGAGAGGGAGACACAGAATCTGAAACAGGCTCCAGGCTCTGAGCTGGCAGTGAGCACAGAGCCTGACTTGGGGCTCTAACCCACAAACCATGAGATCATGACCTGAACTGAAGTTGGACACCCAACCGACTGAGCCACCCAGGCACCCCTAGACTATCATTTTTAAGTTACAGGGAATACCACAGAATTTAAATAATGCAAATAAAATTAATTTTAAGTAACTGTACTTTTAAAACTTAATTATCAAACTATAAAAACTATATGCATTTATTTTAAATATTATAAACACCATTTTATGAGGCCTAAAATATGAAGCTGAAATTAAACTTAAGAAGCAAGATAAGGCACATCAAATTTTAAAATATGGCAACTCAATATCTTGAAGTCCATATCTTAGATTAAACAAACCAATAAGCTATAATTGTTGACTATAACATTTATTTTCTATTTAAATTTAACATCTCAGAACTAGATAGGAAATATTTTTATAGCATGCTGCTTTTTGTAACTGTCATTGGCATGAATCTAATTTGATTTCTTATCTGGTAATTAAACAATAGCAGCTGAAACATAGCTATTGTTTCAGAGAATGTCTCTTTGAAGACAGTGGCTAATTGTTCTCAGATCTGTTCTTGAGTTACAGAATAAAGTCAGAAATTATTTCCTAGGCCAAATTCAAGCTCCCATAATTATATGAATAATTCAATTAAAATGTGCTCAGATGATACAAATAATTAGGGAATTATATGCTTAGGAACCTTAATTCCTAAGGCAGTAGCTGTCTAGTTTTGATGATCAAATAATTATGAAGGCTTTATTAGCAAATATAATCTGTCATCAGTGTTATAATAATCATTGTCATAGAATAATCGCCTTGACATACATAGAAAAATCTAATGAAAGTTTTTACAGGTCACAATTGAATCTCTATTTTAACCAGAGATCACTATTCAATCTATCCTATCCTACCTTTTCCTCACATGTTAATAAAACTTCTACATTTGCCTGATTTCGTCCTATCCTACAACTGTTGAACAGACTTTTTGCCTTCTCCCGTGACATAATCACCGCTTTCCAGAAATATTTAAAAAGGTGATTGATAACAATGAAATTGATAATTCAACTGTGTCTCTATACTTCTCAAGTTTTCCAATATTATACATCTACAAAATTTCCACTCTTCTTCCTAGCCAACTGCTATTGGGTTGCTGCTCTTAATATCAGTTGGATGAGATGTTTACTCACACTCGTTAATATGAAATATACTCAAAATTCTAAGATAACAAAATTGAAAACAGAGTGGAAATATTACACTTAACGGCATTGTCTGCCTTTGGTTATGTTTGCAGCGGTTTATGTCACATTTAAAAAACTCTGACCAGGCTCTGGAGTTCCTGGTGTTTAACTGCCTGTAAATATGGGAAATTAATACTGCTCTGCCTGCTTCAGAGAGTTGTGAGGATCAAATTCACTTAACTGAATGACCTTTGAAAAGCACTATCAGTGTAAAACATACAAGATGCATGCAGGAACTGTATTACTACTTAGGAATCAAGTCCACGAGTTTATGGGACCCGGTCCACTATTGGGAGGGAGGGTCAGCTGTTAAGTCCTCGTTGCTTCCCCAAAAGCTGCCTTATCATTGGATTTGAAGAAGCACTGCTTCTTCTTTTCCTGGATGCTTATATGCTAGAAAGATGAGCCAGGGTGATGAGCATATTTAAATATACACAAGAGAGCAAAAGAGGTGGAAGAAGCACACACCTGGGAAAAGGGAAGTCACGGTGGTTAAACAACTGAGCCATGTGCATCATAATCAATTCAGTATAAGTGTCACTTTTAGATGCTGCATTATTTGGAGACTCAGCATGAAAGTCAGGGGTCACATCCCTGTGAACCAAAACCGTTGAGTTTTGCATCNAAATATACACAAGAGAGCAAAAGAGGTGGAAGAAGCACACACCTGGGAAAAGGGAAGTCACGGTGGTTAAACAACTGAGCCATGTGCATCATAATCAATTCAGTATAAGTGTCACTTTTAGATGCTGCATTATTTGGAGACTCAGCATGAAAGTCAGGGGTCACTTATCCCTGTGAACCAAAACCGCTGAGTTTTGCATGGTTCTAACTCAAAATGCTGAGACAGTAAATGTTATTAAAATGCTTTTGTGAAAAATCAAATGCAATCTTATTTTGAAAATGAATATTTATTTTATGGAATGGAAGAGAAAGACTTAATATGACTTAAAGGTAGTTTATTGCTTAATATGTTTTTGAAAGTGCAGTGCAGGAAGATGTCCAGCATATTTGAGCCAACAGAAACGTGATTACAGAAGGTCCTTTCTTATTACATTTAAACCTTTTTGTTAAATATGAACTGTAGTATGACATTATGTAGTATAATAAAAGTAAAATTGAATCCCATGGAGACTCTGGTTACTATAAAGTTTAAATCCATCTCAGGGTCAATCAAAAGAGATTGTTCAGTAACAATGACAATGAAACAGTCCCAATTTGGGATAGTGTAACACTTTGTTATGGTGTCTTGGAATAATAAGGTACTTTATAATGGAAAGAACAGAAATTGTTGAGTCAGAAGGCCTGAGTTTAAATGTGGGCTTAATTTCTTACTGAACAAGTTATGTCGCTAAGCTCAAACTGAGTATATCTGAACTACATCACTTGGGAATATGTTTGGCCTCAAGCAACAGAATAGCCAAATGATTATAGTTTAAACAAATAGGTATTTATTTTTTTATATTACTGAAAAGAACTCTGGGAATAACCTGGTAAACTAGTAAACTACCTCAGAAATGTTATAAAGGTCCCAGAGTTTTTCTGTCTTTCTACTTCCCATCCTTATTATTTGGCTTTTCACACATGGTGACAAAGATGGCTTCTCTGTATCAGAGCATTATGCCTTCAGTGCAGGCAGGAAGGAGGAAGGAGGAGGCAAAACATTTTTTCCTCTTGAAGTTTTGAGCCTTCTTTTGAAAAAGAAAGTTCTGCTCAGCAGACTGAATTATATTGTTAATGTCAAGCAAAATGTTGTCAGATTACTAGGACTGCATTAGACTGATCATAATTATGACTCTGGCTGAGGTAAGGACTTACCCTGAGTTCAAGAGATTTTCAACTGAATAAGTATCAAGATTCCTGGTAGTAGGAAGATGATGGGGTAGAAGGATAGCTGTAAGATATGTATAATTTATTGTCTGCCACAACATTTGTGGTGTAACTAGATCATGCATCTTAGTTTTCCTGGGACAGTTCTGATTTAGACCTATTGTTCTTTCATAATTTATTCAGTGTCCCTTGGGGCAAGCTTGTTGAATGAGGGAGAGTGGAAGTTCTGAGACTAGTAGTAACTTGTCGTACTTCTTAAGGCATTGGCTTAGAAATGGCGCTGTCACTTTGACTCTATTCTATTGGTCAAGGTAGGTCATATGGCCAAAACTGAAGTTTATGGGGCACAGACAGATACTCCACATCTAGTTGGACAATTTGTAAAGTCAAGTGGCAAAGTGTATATAATGTCCCTGTGGAATAGGAGAAGTTGCAGATGCACAGGTTGGATCCATATCTCCTCTTATTCAAGGCTATAGAACAGCAAGTTTTGGGTTTCAGAAGTTTTCAGTATTCAGTGAATACTTTACTGTGAAAGTAAGATATATAAATTCCAGTAAGGTAGGTAAGTAGTAGGTGACTCAATATGAGATGAGTAAATTCAATGTTTCACTGAATAAATGGATGTCCCAATAATTCTAAAAGCTACAAATGATTATTATACATTACTAAACTACAGGATAAGTTGTATGACTTTTCAAAACACAGTCTAAGCATTCCATTTTGATTAAAAATGATTTATAAATCAAAGAATAAAATAAATGCATGCAAAATTCTTTTTAATTTGAATATTAGTTTTGCTGAATATTTGCCTTACTCTTTCATTTTTAGAATAATTGTTTTAGGCTATAAGAAACCTTTGGAAAGAGAAGATCTGTTTGAACTAAATGAAAGTGATTCTTCCTATATTGTGTGTCCCATTTTTGAAAAACAATGGAGAAAGGAAGTTTTAAGGAATCAAGAGAGGCAAGAAGTAAAGGTAATTAATTCTTAAATCTTAAGTACCTAATTATTGCCGAAAACTAGTAAAAGCTTCTTCCAAATATGAGATACTAGTAGTATTAATTTAGAAAGTTCCTAAAATATGTGAAATGACAAGCCATTTTCATAAGTACGATAGGTTTTTATTGCAACTAATTTATGTCGTCAAGTTATTCAGCATCTCCTCCCTTTAATATCAAGAACAATGTGCTGATATGTTATCTTTGGCTTTTCACCAGTACTTTTGCTCAATTATCATGGCAAAGATGGTTTCTATATCTCATGGCCTCATATATGTTTGTCCAAGTAAGCAATATGGTGACCACGGCCAAAGTTTTTGGTGCAGAGACAGGTACTCCATATCTTGTATCATATATGCACACATATAGATCCTCTTTAGAATTCCCAAAAAGAAAATATAATTTGAAGATAAAACTTCATTTATATTAATTATATTAATGAAAGAGTTTCAACATTCACAAAAGTAATAAAACATAACTATTTCTTCTATACATTTATACCACATGGTATAAATAATATCAGGTGTTCTGGAGACATACTTTTCCAATGATATAGGTCATATTTTCAAGTTTAACTGAATTTGTCCCTTTCTTATTACTTTATCTTTGTTGTATTTATTTATTTATTTATTTGAGAAAGAGAGAGCATGAGTGGGAGTGCAGGGACAGAAAGAGAGGGAGAGAGAATCGTAAGCAGGCTCCATATGGAGCTCCGTGCAGGGTTCAATCTCACAACTAGGAGATCATAAGCTGAATTGAAATCAGGAGTTGTACACTTAACTGAATGAGTCACCCAGGCGCCCTACTTTATTATATTTGAGTTACATTACTAATTTTATGGTTGGTTTATAGATATATTTTATTTTTACATGTATTTGCTCTGTCCAATTTTCTCATGGTTTCTTATTTTCTTTCATTATGTAGGCCCATGCCAGGAAACCATCTCTGCTGTATGCATTGTGGAACACCTTTAAGTTTGTCCTGATCCAGGTTGCTTTATTCAAAGTGTTTGCTGATATTTTGTCCTTCATTAGCCCACTCATAATGAAGTAAGTTGTAGTCTTGTTTTTTTGTTTTTTCAACCTCTTCACAGTTAAATGATAAGCAAGTGTTTCACGCTAAAAGTTGTACTGAAAAGAGTAGGAAAAGTCCTTACTGCAAATTTTATTTAGGTCATGGACATTCTGTTAGCTTTTCCTGTAATACAAATGTGAATGAAGATAATATAGTCTATATTTACTGAAGCCAACTGTGAACTAAACACTGTTCTAAATTCTTTATATTAATTATCTTATTCAATCTTTACAACAATCCTATGAGATAGGAAATATTATTACACTCATTATCAGGATGCAGGAATAGACAGAGAGGTTTAAGTAATTTGCCTAATTTCACAGAGCTAGAAAATGTCAGAGTTATGACTAAAATCTAGGAACTCTGTCTTAAATATATGTTCAAAAAATGAAATGATATTTACCTTTACTATTTTTCTCAGCTGTGGATTTTTGGGAGTTGAACTGTATCAGCCGGGGAAATTAAATATAAATGTAAATATAAATATTTTCTTTAATGTCTATATGCAGGGATTTACAGGCAGACAATGAAAGCAGTACCTTGACTCTGTGGCACCTTTTTCAAGAAGATATTGTCCTACCTTTAGCTCTTATATGAAGGAAAAACAAATTTTTTTATTACCCTATGATAATATTTTTGTATTGAATTACGTTTCCAAATTGTTGGAATTTTTAAGAACTATTTAATTCATGAAAACAGAATTAATCCTTAGTTACTTGAATCCTAGATAATGTCCAGGCATGTATTTTGTCCGGTATTTATTGAGTACCTACTACATGCCACTGTTCTTGATAGACCCTGGGGAGAGACAAAAGTCAAAAAGTCCCTGCTCTAATGACACTCAGAGGGGTGAGATAAATAGTAAACAAATGAATAAATATAATGATATTGAGAAATAATCTGCATTAAGGACAAAATATACAAGGAAGGGTAGGAAATGCCACTGTAGGGAGATAAAGTACTGTTTTATTTAAGAAGTTAGGGAAGACATTGGTGATAAGGTGACATTTGAAAAAAGTCCTGAAGGAAGTCAGAGAGGAAGCCAAGACCATATCTGTTGCAAACAGGAAGAACAAGGAGGGCAAAAGACATGAGGCAGGTGCATGCTTGGTGACTTTGAGGACCCATGGGAGGTAAGTGAGGCTAGAGCAAAGAGTCAGAGAAGAAATTTGAGGTTAGAAAGGTCTGAGCATGAAAGAGATTTTAAAGGGCGCTATAGAATGTAATGGGGAAATAGGCTTTTATTCTGTGCTAAGAGGGAAAACGTTGGAAATTTTGAGCAGGACTTGATATGATTAGACCTAAGTTTTATAGGGATCACTCTGCTGCTATGTGGAAAATAATATAAAGTGATAAAAGTATCAGCAGTTGAAATACTAAGGTAATCCAGGCAAAGGCCAGTGGTAGCTTCACCTAAGTTGTAGCAATGAAGGTGTTAAGAAGTGGTCAGATTCTGGCTCTATCTTAAATGTAGAGTCAACATCATATACTGATGGGTTGAATGTAGGCTGAGAGAGAAGCGAAATCAAGGATGCCTTCAGAGTTCTTGGTTGAAGTCATAAGGTAAATAAGGCACCATTTACTGAGATCTAGATGGCTCAGGAAAGAGTAGAGTAAGGTGTGGGGTTTCCTTTTGGACTTGCTAAATTTGAAATACATATTAGCCATTTTGCAGGAAGGAATGAACTGACTGACTGCTGTCCGTTGGAAAGCCTGACTGCTATTCTTTGCGAGGCCTGCTTATAGGAATGACTTCGGGCAGGCAACTAGAACTTACAATTCAGGAGGGTAACTGCTACCACAACTGTTAACAGTGGCTCAATATGTCCACACTGGTTAACAATCAATACTATTCATGCTGAATACCTACTTTCCTTCTAGGAGTTTGGAATTTTGGCATATGTTAGAAGGCCACCCTGGATAATGAATCTCTAATGAGCTTATCTGGTAGACAACATTTTACATATGTTGCCACAACTAGTTGCTAGGGTAATTAAGTGTGTTTTGTGTGACCTTATTGAGAGAAGACTTTTGGAAGCTTATGTTTGTTTTCTCCTGGACTTTGCTCCGCGTATCTTTTCTCTTTGCTGATTTTTTTAATACTTTCACCATAATAAATGATAGTCATTAGTATGACTAGATGCTGACTGCTATAAGCCCTTCTAATGAATCATTTAACTAAGGAGTGGCCTTGGGGATCCCTGACAGCCATTTAGCCAATCCAAAAAGATTGAGTAAGCTTAAGTCTGGAGTTAAGCAAAGTATTGGCTGGGATAATACATTTGGGAACTGTTCCAACAAATTAGATTGGGTATGTGAAATCATTTTTCTGGATGAGACCACCTTAGCATAGATAAGGAGAGGTATATACCTCTATAGACAGTCAGCTGTTCCAGTGTTTGGAATTAATGAAGACAGAGAAATCCACCAAAGGACAGTGAGAAGGAGTGCATAGTGCAGAGAGACAAGAACCAAGAATGGTCGGGGGATCTAAGGCAAGATGTTTCTTTGCCGTCAGAAAACAGGTCCTGTCATTTTCTACCCCAAAGTCTGGCTCCCTTGCCTATGGAAATAGAAGCCAAATGTCTGCTGGATTAAAACCCCTCACAGACAAGGCAACATACCTCTTCTTCCCTCTACCTCTGCCTCCCCCCTTTGTATATGCCAGCTGTTTTTAAGCAGTTGCCATAGAGTTATCTCCTCTTGGCCAGAAATCTATCAGAAGTGTATTGACCAGCATCTTCCTCTCCTGTCCTGTTCTGGTGATCTATTGCTTAGTATTAAGCATGTCAAAATTTATTGGCATAAAACAATGATGATTATGTTCACAAATATCTGTGAGACAAACAATAATCACTACACTACAGAAACAAAGCATAATTTTGTGGGTCAGAATTTCAGAGAGGGACAGATTTTCTTTGATCCACCATGATGGTGGGTTTAGTTGAGAAGCTGGAATGGCTGGGGAGAGCTGTAGCAACTCAAACAGAGACATATTTTGGGGGCCTTGGCTCTGGCTGTTGGCTGGGTTACTTTTATCTTTTTTATGTGTACTAGTGCTGGAATGTCCAGGATGGCTTCTTAACTTACATACTGATTCCTGGGCTAAGATGGGTAGAAATGGCCAGATATCTACCTTTTTCCCTCTGTCGGTCTGTCTCTGTCTTTTTCTCTCCAAAGCTTCTCCAAATGGTTAGCTTGAGCACAGAAATCTCATGTAAGTTGAACTTCTTACATGGCAGCTGGATTTTTTCAAAGTGAACATGCCATGAGGCTCAGACAAGTCTTGTTATGACTCAGACTTGGTAAGGTCAAAGTGTCACTGCTGCCACATTATTTTGGTTAAACAAGACCCTAAATCAGCCCAGAGCCGAGGGGAGTAGAATTAGAATACTTAGGTTTAACTCTCAGTGAAAGGAGTAGCAAGATTTTCCCAGCCATTTTTAGTCATGCACTGATTCCTATTTTCCAATGACTACTGCTCAAAAACTCATTCTAGAATCTCACTGTGGTCACTGTTTAATAAAATAGCTATAGGACATGGCAATATGTGGTCTCTATCTTCTCCAAATACTTGCAGTTTATAGGGTGCTAAAGAATTGCTAACTTCTTGGCTATGGGTTAGAGACTGGTGTCCCTAATTTTATGACATACTTTAGTGACATACTAGCTTGACCTTACCTGCAAACAGTAATGTCAATATTGCATTGAAATGAGTTGATGTGTATTTCTTCTTGCCTAGACTCTGAGCTCCTCTAAAGGATCCTCTGTTACTCAATGTCTATGTCCTTAGCACCTAGTACAAAGTCTGGCACATAGAACTCAGATACATTTCCTGAATGGAATACTAAATAAATGGGTTTATCCAAAGTTATACTTTTTCAAGAGATTCTCATTCTAGGGTAGCTGAATAGCTTTAATATTTCTACATTGAGGAATAAATGATCAGAAAGAATTTATGGGTTTAACTATATGTTAACTAACTAGAAAGTAAATAACAGGTCGAAACATAAAAAAAAAGAAAGGATTTTATGAGTTTGTATGATCATAATCTGAGCCTGGGGAAGCTAATTTTTTTTTGCCAATTTTGAGATGTGTATTTTTTCTTTTGATAAGGAAGATTAATAGATAGGACTGATTATAAGGCTGAAAATACATTGTCCTGTTATCATAACTCATGTGTCATGTTATGATGATATGATGACACATGGTATGTGTAATAATCAAATATACAAAAATAATACTTTCATGTTAATTTACTATTAGAAGGAATATCTTTCTTGCTGATTGTTGTGGTTACTCTTTTCCCCTCTTTCTATGAATTTTATTATATTAGTCAAACAAAAATGACTATTCAAATCTGATATGATTAATATGGTTTTATGGTCTTCACCATGTATTGATGACAGATTATTTTTAGTTCTTCCTGATTTATATGTGTAGAACCTCTATGATACTTATTGATAGTCATTTAGTTGTTTGATTTTATGAGAAAGGAAAGTCTGATTGGTAGATACATCCACAATAAAAATAGTGCACTTCTTTCAGGAAATTTAATTTGTAGACCCAGAAAACATTTAGTACATTGCTCTTGTAAATATAATGTGGTGTCCCAATAAATAGCATCTGATAGAGATCCACTGATAAGTACAGAACCTCCTATTATTTTATCTAGGTGGGATATCGAATAATTTAATAGTGTCATTGAGAATATGCAATGCTCCAAATAGTTTTCAATGACTACAAGTTTTAATAGTAATTTTAGAATCACTGGTATATATTTGATTCCAAAGTATAATTTTAATCAAGTTAATATTTTGAAGTACTTGATTTATAAAGCAACACAGATTGCTTTTAATTTTTCACCTGTATGCTGTCCAAGATGTGAATAAAATAGATCAAGGCTTAGACATTAATTTTTTATTTTTTAAAAACATAAACTTTAAAAATGTAAACTCACATAAAGAATGAATGAGAAAAAAAGAGAGGGAAAGAGGGGGGAGGGGCAGAGATAGAGGAGACACAGAATCTGAAGCAGGTTCTAGGCTCTGAGCTGTCAGCAAAGAACCTGACACAGGGCTTGAACCCACAAGCTATGAGATCATGACCTGAGCCAAAATCAGATGCTTAACTGACTGAACCACCCAGGCACCCCCAAAGAATTTTTAAATTCAGTGTCCTTAAAATAATTTAGGTATAGTCTTACCTAATTACATGTGGTTTCCTCTGATTATAATCTTACATTCATTTAAAATGGCTATTTACAATGACAAAGCACATTTCTGTATCTCCAGAACTCAGAGTAAAAAAAGGAGGCAAATCATGAGAGACTCTTGAATACTGAGAACAAACTGAGGGTTGATGGGGGTGGGGGAAGAAAGAAAAGGGGAAGGCGGGGTGATGGGCATGGAGGAGGGCACTTGTTGGGATGAGTACTGGGTATTATATGGAAACCAACTTGACAATAAACTATGAAAGAAAAAAATAAATAAATGTAAAAAATAAAGTAAAATTAAAATTTAAAAAATCATACAATGAAAAAAAGTATATTTCTAAAACATCTAGTATTATACTCTTTACCTACAAAATAACAGAGACTACTTAAACCAAGAATTGAACCTGCAAAATAAATGATATATTAATCTGTATTCGAAAGAGTATATCCAAGTTGTTTTCACCATTATGTAGAATATATGTAGTATTTTTAAATTATTATTATTATTATTATTAGTCACATATATGCAGTTTAAAAAAAGTTAAGAATACCACTATATGTTATTAACAATGACATCGGGCATTCTGAGTTTTAACCAGTGTATAGCTGAAGAACAATAAGCAACCAAGACAGTTATGATTTGAACCATCCCCACTGTCTAGCTGTATCCCAGAATTGACCTGACATCATGGCCCTGCTGTCACCAAACTTAAGAGAAAATAAGGGAAGATCGAGTAGAGGGAAATTGGATATGGATAAAAGTAATAATAGAAGGTGAGATAGAATTCAGGCCTTTGAAAAAAAATTGTGTGGCATTTTAAGAGATTCAATACTTAAATTTTAACTGTCATGTTTCCCCATATTTAACAAAATGCATGGTTATGATAAAAAAGAAGCTTTAAATGTCTATGTCTCAACTTTCATGAAGTTAGACCAGAACAGTTCATTGATTAGATTACCATTAACACACTAGAAAATAATCCTGTACTCAAAAGCCTCTGAAAGTAACTGTTGATTCTATTAATTTTATTATATAATACTTGAATTAAAAATAAACAGGGCAATTGTGATGAGCATTGAATGTTATATGTACGTGATGAATCACTAAATTCTACAAGAATAAGAGTGTGTGTGTGTGTGTGACAATTTGATGACACTTAACTCTCATTAGCATTTAACTGCTTCAGATGTTTAACAGTTCTTCCCCTTTTTCAATTTTTATATGACATTCAGGCAAATGATTATTTTCTGTGAACATCGCCAGGATTTTGGATGGAGCGGCTATGGTTATGCTTTGGCACTTTTTCTTGTAGTCTTTTTGCAAACCTTGATCCTTCAGCAATATCAACGTTTTAACATGCTCACTTCAGCAAAAATTAAGACAGCTGTAATTGGACTCATCTACAAAAAGGTATAAAAATTAAGGAATTCTCAATTTCTAAATGGATTCTTTCCTTGTATGGTTTGAAATAGGAAATTATATTAAAAGTTCTTAGGGTGCCTGTTGAATATACATTTACTTTGGTTTAAAAGAACTTTGACTCGTCAATACTGGTTGTATTAATTTTTCTATAGGGTTCTGCCTAGTCCTTACAGCCCCTGTAACTTCTAGTGAGCCCTCGTCCATGGTACTAGATGATAGTTTCTGTCCACTGTTGTGTCACTGAACTCCTCCTCACAAAGTGAATAGCATTCAATGTCTTCGTGTTTGTCTATGTTTATGTATGAACATTTCTTCCTTCCATGATCATTTTCATTTTACAAACTACTTTTTCCTTCTTCCTGTGTTCACTCTACTTTGCTTTCTCATGAAACAAAACCATTCTTCTCTATGCAATCATTATCTGCTTCTCTTGCCTCTGCACCCCCAGAAAGAAACCTGGCTGATACTTATGCTTATCATAACCCTGAAGTTAATTTGTTCTTTCTTGAAAATACAATTTTAAATGCCACCTCATTACCATCCAGAGCCTTTTATTTATATTATAATTAAAAACCATTAAAGAATTTCTTCCTTCTCTTAGTTATCACTTGAATTACCCATTTAAAGATATTTTGTATTCTTACTACTCTTTTGTAAATTGCGGCTCTTTAAGATTTGGAATAGAAACATGTTTACCTGTTGTACCTTTATTACCTGGGAGAGTGACTGTTATATACATTTTTACAAAAGCTGGATGTCTGGGGCACCTGGGTAGCTCAGTGTGTTGAGTGTCCAACTTCAGCTCAGGTCATGATCTCATGGTTCATGGGTTCGAGCCCCGCACTGGGCTCTGTGCTGACAGCTTAGAGCCTGGAGCCTGCTTTGGATCCGGTGTCTCCCTTTCTCTTTGCCCCTCCTCGGCTTATGCACTGTCTCTCTCTCTCAAAAATAAATAAAAACATTTAAATTTTAAAAAAGCTGGATGTCTGAGTAAATAAATAAACAAGCCACTTCTTCAAGAAATTAGGGGGAATTATTAGCGTATATAATTAATGTGTGGAACTAAATGCAGGTTTTATATGAGGTCAAAAGAGGAGGAAATCTACAATGATGTTGTGCAGTTAAAGAAGGTTTCACGTAGAAAGGAAGCCTTGAAGTGGTCCTTGGGAAAGGTCTAGGATATTTATGAATGGAAGGAAGTATTATAATTTGGGCTGAGCTGGGCAGGAACCATTACAGGCCATTTGGCCATATGGGGCCAAAACGGGAGTATGGAATGGTTTTAGCCCAAGTGGCGGGTCATACTGCCACAGTCATAATTCTAGACGCTATAAATTATGAGAATTCCTAATAGGGAGGAAAGATATCAATGAGTCTAGGGATTGATTTAAGGGTTAACACTTGTTTTTGATATACAGTCCATAGGAAACAAGATTTCATTCAGTGATTAAGGCATTGGAGTTTGGGTATAGGATTTGGGTGGATTTACAAATATAAAAGAGGGGAATGTGGTAGAAATTAGAACAAGCTGTCAAATAAAAAAAAAAAAAGAAAATCAAGCATTGTGGGTGACTCTATTAAGGGCAGAGACCCTGGAGATAATAATGTAAAAGGTCACACTGACTACAGGGATGAAACCATAGATTCCTTAGAGGGACTATTTAAGACCAAAGAGCACTCAGGATCAAAGGACTATATCAATCAAACCAGCTCAGTAGATCTTGCCATAGGCATGACAGTTTAATTCCAAGTCCATCAAACAAGCAGCAGAAGACATTACAACCTGTTGTTATAACCTGCATTGATGCGCTGATGTAGCATGTGCACCTACCACTGATATAAGGCTGGCTTTTTTCTGAGTCTCCTGTCCTACACCTGCTTTTCAGAGGGGGTCTCTCTCCATGGGACTAACTAGGGTATTAAATTTCTCTTCTCTCTCTCTTTATAGGTTGTAGAATTCTGATTTTCATCATATTTAGATACCTTCAATGTCCAAAATGTCTCTCATAGTGGCACCAGATACCCACATTAATCTGGCATTGGCTCTAGTTCATCAAGGACTTGTTTTTAGAGTGGGGTAAACCTGATCTCAGACCCTGTTCTTGCTGAGGAGGGGAGCTGTTAGGACTTTCTTCTTCTCTGTCCATTCACATGCTGCTCGTTTGGAATAAAGGTCAGGGAATACCATTTTTAAGGTTTGTGGAAAAAGCAGGAGCCTCTTTCTACTTTATCAATTTAGGAGGTAATGAGTCTCAAAGCTCAGATACCCCTTAGCTCACAGGTAGCAACTCCATGACAATTCTCGACTAGGAAATAAAATATGCTTCAAAAGCAGTGTCAGTTAGTCCTGGGTTTAATATAGGCAGCCTGGGGGCATTCCTGCACCAAACACTGTCCAGTAGAATCTTTGTGATTTTTAAAAATGGGTGAAGAGGATCAGAAGGTACAAAACTTCTAGTTAAAATTGTTAAAAAATAAATGTCAAGGGGATATAATGTGCAGCATGAGGACTATAGTTAATAACTCTGTATTTTGTATTTGAAAGCTGCTAAGAGAGTAGTTATTAAAAGTTCTCATCACAAGATATTGTGTAATTTTGTAACTATGTGTAGTGATGGATGTTTAGACTTGTGATTATTTTGCAATGTATACAAATATCCTATCATTATGTTACACACCTGAAGCTACTATATGTCAACTAAATATATATCAATTTAAATTTTTTATTAAATTTTTTAATGTTTGCTTACTTTTGGGAGAGAAAGAGAACGAGAAATAGAGAAAGAGAGAGAGTGGGGGAAGGGTAGAAAGAGAAAGAGACACAGAATCCAAACATGTTCCAGACTCCGAGCTGTCAGCACAGAGCCCAATGTGGGGCTCAAACTCACAAACCGTGAGATCATGACCTGAGCCAAAGTCAGATGCTTAAACTGACTGATCCACCCAGGAGCCCCAGTAGATCTCAAATTTTAAGAGGGAGGAGAGAAGGAAAAACGAGAGATTTGGAGCATGGAGTGCTGACAAAGAGAACAGGTTTGAGTGAGAAACCAAAGTATTATCTTCCATTGAAGGAATAATATGAGGATTTGAGATATCTGAAAAAAATAAAGTGAAATAAAATAAAATAAATAAAGGGAAATGAAATAAAACTTTCAAAAAAAGATTTAACTAAAAAAGTACTACATCCACACTATCTGGTTTGGCAGCCACTAGTCCCATATGATTATTGAGCTCTTGAACTGTAGCTAATAAGATTAAGGAAGTGAATTTTTATTTTTAATTAAATTTAATAACCACACATTGCNAGCAAGAAAATTGATAAAATTTAGATATATATATATTAAAATTTTTTTAATTTTAATTTATTTTTGAGAGACAGAGACAGAGAGAGAGACAGAGACAGAGAGAGGGAGGAGAAGTCGTAGAGAGAGGGAGACAGAGGATCTGAATCAGGCTGTGCACTGACAGCAGAGAGCCTGATGTGGGGCTTGAACTCACAAACTGTGAAATCATGACTTGAGCCGAAGTTGGACACATAACTGACTGAGCCTCTCAGGCACCCCAGATATATTTTTTAAAATAAAATAGACCCCACTCTAGTGTGATCAGGAAGAGGAGAGGCAGAATCCAAATTCTGCACTTAAGAGTCAGAAAGAGAATTGTGGCATGTTGTTTTGCATGTAGAGGAATTGAAGGAGAATGGGGTCTTATAAATGTTAAGAGGGTCTACCTTTAGGTACACCGTATCTTATTAGAAGTATAGTAACCTTTGGTTTAGAATCACTGGGTGAGGAATTTTGAGGGTCCTTCCAGCTCTAAATTATGTGATTTATGTGACTTATAGCAGTTATGATCAGGAGAAATATCATGTTTAATATTGCATAATATTGCATGATGTAGGCATGAAGGATGAACTGCATGAGGCAGAGGCTCTACTGTTGGAAATATATGATGGGGGAGAGTCCATGGGTGAATACATGGCTTGCTCAGAGAATGATGAGTAGATTAATTTAGCTAGAGATAATATTTTATGAGCAGGATGGTGAGGAGGGTTAGGATGATAAAAAAGAAGGGATTGTAGCTCATTTTTTTAGAAACTTGAAAAATACATTGTAAAAATGTACTTTAGTTCTAGAGGAAGTTGGGATTCATTTGAGCCATAGGACAGATAGATAATCAGGAGAAAGTAATGAAAATAGGTAGGGTTCGAAATAAGGAATACATTAGAACTATTTCAGTAGTTCTAGAAATAACGATATGAACCAAGACCATGACAGTGAATCTAGAAAGGGACAAACATATTAAGAGGGAGAATGTGAAATGGCAAACAAATTTCACCATCAGATGATAAAATGAGATATGAGTGAATTAAGTTCAGTGATAATCAAGATCACTCTAAGTCAGTAAGAGGTTTTAAAGGCTAGAGCCATATCTGACCCATCTGGCTCTTAGAGTATAATTCAATAGATGAAATCAATGAAGTTTCAAAAAGTGACGAGTCACCTACCTGTGGTGTGTGTGTGTGTGTGTGTGTGTGTGTGTGTGTGTGTGTGTGTGTGTGTAGATTAGGTAAAGAAAATATTCTAGAAAAGAAATCTGAAACTTGGATGGAGTTTAAAAATAACAGAGCTTTGTGAATGTGATTATGATTACAATATGATTGGTAAATGAAAATTGGCTAATTTTCATTTTGATTAAAGAGTATTTATAAACTCCCAACTTTTTATATGGTTTTAGATTTTACAGTTGGGTTTTTTTTTCTTTTTACCTCAGAGTTGCTTTCTCTCTTTTGTCAGTTTAAATGCTTTTTACTGGACAATTCTGCAGTATGTTGCATCATCCAGTGTAATTGTGGTGTCATAATGCAGGATTTTTCCAAATTGTTTCATGTAACAAAGAGGCAGTTTAGACTGCATAATTTAGGAATAAAGGGTAACTAAATTTCTCTTCATGCCTTGTGAATTTTGTCCCTCACAGAAATATAAAAGTTTAGTTTGCAGAAAAAAATATTGAAAGAAAAAATCAGTGCTCCTAATGTTAAAAATGCAATGCAGAACAATATCCAAGTATATAGTGACCTTTAATCTTAATGTTTTGAAAGCAGTTAGTTTTTAAAGATAATTTTCTTTTGTATATTGAAGAAAATATGTGTAATACATAAAATTGGGAAGAGAAAATGACGGCAATTCTCATAATTCTAGATTGCAAAGATAATTATTGATGTTAATTTCTTCTCATAATTATTTTACATGCATACATATGTATGTATAATACACTTTTTAATAATCTATTATTTATTTCATAATACATCATTACCAAATATGTTGAGAATATACTTTGTTATATGATTTCTTTATGATTTCTTTTTTGTATTTAATCTGACTATATATTTAAATGTTTTATTCTTATATACAAACAAATTTAAATAAATGCATAGCAGAAACTTTCATATATGCATACACTGAATTTTTTCCTATTATTGTCACTTTTTGCCTGTTTTGTTTCCTTGTTTGCCATCTTCACTCATAATACATATGGTTTACTCAATACATATCAAAGTGCTTTTTCCATACATTCTTTATAACCATAGTAGTGTTGTCTTCTGACCGTAGGTTTGACAGTTGTTGCCACCCCCCACCTCTTACCCCAGCATTTCTGGATAACCTGTTTTACTTTAATTTTACTATTTTTGGGTGCTCGTAAGTATTTCTTTTTAAGGATGGTTTTAACATTATAGAGTTTGAAAATTTTACCAGGATAAGAAACGTATTGTTTTCTAACTAAATTGACTGGTACTTCTTGACTGCTTCTGGTTTGAAATCTTTTCTTCACTCAGAGAGATTGTCTTCTATTTTATCTTTAATTATTTCTTATCATTCTTTACTTGTAAAGTAATTGTTATGTATTTATGTATATATATAAAATATACAAACACATATAATAAACACATGCAAACATATGTATCTGTTGCACTTTGTTTTAAGCATTATTATGTACATATAAATAGATACACAATCAGTTATAAATATAGATGTAGCTGTAGATATATTGCTTATATATGCTTTAATGACTTAAAGTCACAACAATTAACTTACCCATTTTCAAAGAGTTATGAAAGAGAGTAGCTGGCTGGTCCTGGAACTCAGGCATTTCACCCTAGAAGTTGGTTATTCATTACTCTAAATGTANAAATACATTAATATGAATATAACATATTTAATATAATAACATACATTTACACTATGTATTTAATATGTTAATATAAATATACTACACTTAAAACATATTTATGTAATATATACATATATGTGTGTATATTTATATCTCATGGATGTATAGCTTCCTGAAACTCCTCCATGCCTTTAATCATTTTTTTAATATTTCATTTTTTAAAAATGTATTTTTTCTAATATCTGGGAAAAGTTTTTGAACATATCTACTAGTTTAAGAATTCCATTTTAGGGAATTTTGCTGTTAGCACAGAGCCTGCTGCAGATCCTTTGTCCCCCTCTCTGTCTCTGCCCCCTCCCCTTCTGTCTTTCTCTCACCCTAAAAAATAAACACTAAAATTAAAAAAAAGACTTTCTTTGTTGTAATATCCATTTGGGCCTTTGGTGCCTCCATTGCATTTTTAAACAATTGACAGTTGTATTTTCAATTTTAATTTATTTTTTTGTTTTTACTCATTTTTAATTGTTATCATGTTCTTTTACTATAAGATTACAAAGAGATGTTCATATATTTCTCATATTTCTTGTGATATTTTCCCCCCAATAGGTCATTTATTTGATTCTTTGGGTAATTTAGGTACTTTGAACTATTCAATCTGCTAGTATTTTCATAAATACTAAATACTATTTAACTTTTCCTTCAATAAATGTAGAGAAAATAGTTTATCACTTTTTATAATTATAAGTTGCTGGTGGATTCTATTAGAGATCAATGGACCCCTCTTAAGAAATGTTATAGACTTAATGAAATGAGAGTTACAGTTCTTGGATTTCCATGGATTCACTTGGCCATTAGATGATCAGTAACATATTAGTGGGAGGTTAAAGACCTACCTTTGGGGGAGACATGGCCAAAACTTAACTGTCATAGTGACTAGTATTTTTTCCTTTTATCCCCCTCTTGTAGCAATAGTAGTCATTCTGTTTTATCACTAACACAACTGTCCCCCTCTTACTAGTCAGTAATGGAACTGTTTCTAATTTACTGTGCAGAAATGTAAACAAGGACTGAACACTGTAGCAGCCATGAAGGTTAGGGACATTCTGGAACCTTGTGACACTCCCAGCTGTGCAGACCACTCCCCATCCCCCAAGGAGATTGTACCTCCCCCTTGCATGAAGAACTCCTGCTTAACCTCAGGAATATTAGCGAGTTCCACTGAAAATCCTACCGACTTATTTTCCAGATGAGCCTTTTCTTTGACTTTTTATTATTTGTTTATTGAAAAAAAATGGACTTTGAGTGCTTCCTGTATCACATTTACTCTTGTTAGCCCCCGCCGTCTATCCTGTCTTTCTTTAAATCAATGCAGACATTCCTTAAAATTCTTGTTATATGAATGGACGTTTGTCAAGCTTCCAGTCAGTATAAATATCAATTTCCCACTACTTTTACAGTTTATTTATTCATTTCACTGGGAGTTTTAAGTCAGTGGAGAATTAAAGAAGTGAATTTCTAACATTAGTTAGAGTTACCAATAATTAAACTTGGGAATATTGAATTCAGTATACAAATATTAAAATAACGTGCATAGAGAGAAAGTGAGAATTGGGCCTTGGAAGAAAAGATGTATTTCCATCTGCTCCATGAAGTCTTTCCAATATTTTTATCTTTCTAAATTCCCATAACCCTTCTTAGCTATTTTTATACTTACGATAATTCTGTGTGGGAGGTATATGTGTGTGAGGGGGTGGTAAGCAGACTCCACAACCAGATTATAATCTTCTTGAGAATTAGGACAGTGTCATTTATAAATTTTCTAGTTTCAAGTATAGTACTGTTTATCAGCATTCATTAGATATTTATTGATTCATTTATGTACTTTGTATTGATAAAATATAGATGGTTTAGCATTTTAGGGGTGTCAATGAATAGAGAAGATCCTCAATGCAAAAATATAGAATAGATTCTTTTTTTTTTTAGTGAATTCTATGCTCATTGTGGGGTTTAATCTCATGACCTCAAGATCAAGAGTCACATGCTCTACAGGCTGAGCCAGCCAAACACACCTAGAACAGATTTTCTTTTTTTTGCAATTTTATAATCAGCAAAGGATTCTTAGTGAAGATATTTGTTTGGGAATCCAAATATGCAGTGAATTTCAAAACTATATGTTTTGATCAATAATTATATTTTCCTCCTGTAAAACATTAAAACGTCTCACTATTTTATAATCCTAATACATAAATAATCTTGAACATGTTCCTAAATATATTAAAAATTAATATTAAAAGTTACCATTGTTTGACGATAATAATGCCCCAAATTCTAAGATTTCTAGAACTCTTTAAATATTTTGCTTCTTTTTTTTCCTAGGCCCTACTTTTATCTAATGTGTCTCGAACGAGGTTTTCAACTGGCGAAGTTATTAACTTGATGTCAGCAGATGCGCAGCAGCTCATGGACTTGACAGCAAACCTCAGTCTCCTCTGGTCGGCCCCTTTGCAAATCCTGATGGCTGTATCACTGCTTTGGCAAGAGCTGGGTCCTGCGGTGCTCGCAGGGGCGGCAGTCCTGGCGTTGCTTATACCGATAAATGCTTTAGTTGCAACTAGAGTAAAAAAGCTAAAGGTAAGAAGAAGACTGCCTCCTGTTACGGGTGTCAAACTGAGGCCAAGTTTTCTGACTTGTGTTGACAATAACCATCTAGCAAATTCTGTATATGTGGATAATCCAACTTTATCATTCGTTCATGGAACTGGTATTGATTGGACATCTGTTCTGTGCCGAGGTACTGCAGTGAGAAGAACCGATGAGTTCCAGCTTTCACTGGAGGAGATGGGCATTCAGAAATGAATAAATAGGGGTGCCTGGGTGGCTTAGTCGGTTGAGCGTCCGACTTTCGCTTAGGTCATGATCTCGCGGTTTGTGGGTTCGAGCCCCGCGTCGGGCTCTGTGCTGACTGCCGGCTCAGAGCCTGGAACCTGTTTCAGAGTCTGTGACTCCCTCTCTCTCTGACCCTCCCCTGCTCACGCTGTCTCTCTCTCTCTCCTAGAAATAAATAAAACATTAAAAAAAATAAAAAAAAAATGAATAAATAACATAGTGCCTGATGTTAATTTGTGTACGAAGAAATAGGAATTAGGCTAGGGTGATACAGTAACAAAGAGTGGCATTCACATACAGGGTTAGTGAAGTCCTCAGGAAGGATATGATATATCAGCAGGATAAGGGAGCAATCTATGTGGATGTCTGAGAAAAAGATTTACTAAGCAAAAGGACAGTGTGGACACAGCCTGGAGATAAGGGTGTGCTTGTTTTGTCTGAAGAGTGGCAGGGAGGCTGGTGGGTTACAGTGAGCAAGGAGTGACTGCATCCAGAAAGTAGATAGTAAGTGCACGATCGAAATAATTTTAATATTCTTCCTTTACATTCAGTCATCTTACCATCAATACCTTATTCAACATCTGCCATATGGCAGACAGTGTGCACCATGCTGTACTGTAGAAATGGAGAAACAGGATATAGTTCATTGCACTAAAAAACATAGTGTAAGGGGAGGGACGAATGGTTTCACATTTAAAGTAAACACACACATGCAGGTGTATTGCTTATCACACTTATTTTATATTTTCAAATGGATAAAAGATTAACAGTACCTATGTATTGACATGGAGATGTGTCAATCATATGTTAGGGAGAAAATAAAGAAACCCATGTATGCATATATATTTGTGTCTTATGCCTACATGTACATATATATCCTTAATCTAGTTTTTAAATTATGAATATACCTGTGCACATCGGTGTAATAGAGATGTGTAAACGAAGTGATACAGATGTGGATATAAATGAATTTGTATAAGCATTGAAATAATCTAGAAATGAAGCACCATTCTTTTAAGAATAGTTATCTGTAGAGTAGAGCTAGACGGAAGGGGGCGGGGGGAATTTTTCACTTACTACTTGAATACATTTAAGTAATGAGGATTTACACCTTTTATATTTTTCTGAATTTTCTAAATATAAATCAATCATCAAATAATTACTGAAATAATTACCAAATAATTACTAAAAAGAATACTAGTCTTAAGAGGTGAAAACTAGAAAATACCATATAACTATGAAATAATTATGAGTTACTAACACACTAGTATTTAGAATAACAAGTTTTTAATTATAATTAATATTTTTAAACTAGCTTTTAAAAGTTCTAGATTTTAAATAATTTAAATAGAAACTTTTAGGAATGGAAATACATTTGGGGGACCTTAATATAGAGCCCTAAAACTTTCAAGGAGACTACAATTCTATGTATAAATATAATAAACAGAAAATATGCCTTTAATCACACAAACAATACTATGGATATTAACTTGAAATGCATATTTTGTTAGATATACTAACACTGTACTTATTATTTATATCATAATTGTGACAATATTATTGGAGGAAATCCTTAAGTAGCAATAACAAAGCTATGATAAGTGTAAAATATATAAATGTTAAATGTTTGAGTAACTATACGGTAATTATATAATATTTGCCAAAAAAGAGTATTTGAAAATATCATTTTAATCACTTTAATTTCCAAAGTATTAATGCTCAAGATAGTTTATTTATACTATACATACCTTTATTTTTATTTTTATTCCTGATACTTATTATAATATATATGATAAAA
>NW_027530330.1:4427488-4542692 GCF_008692635.1 Crocuta crocuta | reverse complement strand
TGGGGAATCTAATCCCATTTTAATAGAATATGGGTATTATTTTTTTATTCTATTTAAAACATATTACATCTAAATAACAATATTTTCTTCTATTTTGTAAAGTATGTATCTTGCTCTTATTCTACTGCTGGCTACTTTTAAGTTTTAAAATATCTCTTTATAATTAATTTTTAACTTTACCAATGGAATAATATATGAATATTTTATGATGGTTTTCAACTAAATATTATATAAAATAGAGGAAAGAGACTGTATTTTTTTAAAAAGCTGTAGCCGTATAAGTTGAACTATTAGCGACCTTTGTCAAATATGCTATCATTTTCTTTCCCTTAAATAGAAAAGCCAAACAAAGAACAAGGATAAACAGATAAAACTCCTCAATGAAATCTTACATGGAATTAAGGTAATATAAAAGGAATGTGATTTTAATTTCACTATTTAGAATACAGTAATGGTAGTGAATAAATTAATTTTTTACCATTCGTAATATCAAAGAAATATGTATTGTTGGCAGAGTATTTCAAATTTCATATATAGGAATTCTTATTGTTAAAAAAGCATTTAAAGGGGTGGCTGAGTAGTCAGTTGGTTAAGCCTCTGACTTCAGCTCAGGTCATGATCTCACAGCTCATGGGTTCGAGCCCTGCTAACAGAGCACAGAGCCTGGAGCCTGCTTCGGATTCTGTGTCTCTTCAGATTCTGAGCCTGTGTCAGGCTCTGTGCTAACAGCTCAGAGTCTGGAGCCTGCTACCGATTCTGTGTCTCCATCTTACTCCCTGCCTCTCCCCTGCTCATGCTCTGTCTCTCTGTCACTCTCAAAAATAAACATTTCAAACAATAGCACTTAAATAAAACCAAATAAAATGCAGGTGTTTTCTTTTTGTTTCTCACCCAACAACTAGACATAAATAGCCCAAAAGACACAAGAGAGAGCGCTAGAGAGGGACAGAGAAAGAGAGAGAGAGAAATCTCAAGCAAGCTCTGCACTATCAGCACACAGCCTGATGTGGGGCTGGAACTCAAAAGCTGAGAGANGTCACTCTCAAAAATAAACATTTCAAACAATAGCACTTAAATAAAACCAAATAAAATGCAGGTGTTTTCTTTTTGTTTCTCACCCAACAACTAGACATAAATAGCCCAAAAGACACAAGAGAGAGCGCTAGAGAGGGACAGAGAGAGAGAGAGAAATCTCAAGCAAGCTCTGCACTATCAGCACGCAGCCTGATGTGGGGCTGGAACTCAAAAGCTGAGAGTTCATGACCTGAGCCAAGAGGAAGAGTCATGTGCTTAACTACTCAGCCACTCAGGCACCTCTAGATTTTTTCTAAAGGGCAAAGTTTGTAAAGCCCACATGGAATTTCCTTCTGGAATTGATGGTTGCAGAGGAAATTTTCTCTGTCTTGTGCATCTATCATTATGAACATAGGATATGCTATTATATGTACACATAGATTCACTTTAGGAATCAGTAAAAATTCTGTATTGTGCTGTGTAGAACTTTAACAAAATTGAAAATTACTGAAGTGAAAGACATAGTTAAGGATACCTTGAGATGAGACTGATATAATTCACTTACTTATCTGCAATTAAGAGTAGCCATAAGTAGCTCTGAAATTTAACTCAGTTTTATTGAATAATTGATATTCAGTCAGTTAAGTGCCTGACTCTTGATTTCAGCTCAGGTCATGATGTCACAGTTCATGGGTTTGAGCTCTGTGCTGGCAGCGCAGAGCCTGCTTAGGATTCTCTCTCTCCATCTCTCTATGCCCCTCCCCCTCTCACACTGTCTCTGTCTCTAAGTAAATAAATAAACAAACAAAGATTGATATTCATGAAAGGAAATTTGTATTATCGTAAGACTAGGACAGTATAGATAAAATAAAAGAACATCTCCTAGAGATCTGAGCAAAGTCGAAAATTTAAAATAGCAGTCCCAGCAGTGAATATACTAGAATACTGGTAAAGGATCAAGTATAGGGAAGTTTAGAGTATAGGGTAGTTTACAGGTGTGGGCAGTCAGCATCCCTGGGGCTTGGGGGAGGAAACAGATGCCATCTCTCTGATAATGATAATAGTTATCATTTAGTGAACAATTTCTGTGTGTCACATGCCATACTTATCTCTTTGTATCTGTTTCCTCATACAATTCTAAGGAACCTCAAGAAAATAACTTCTCCTCTTCATTTTCCAAATAAGGAAACAAAGTTGCTGAGCAGTTAAGTGTCATGTCTGAGTTCACAGAGCCAGTGAGAGATTTTTAGAGTTCTCCAGAGAGACGGAACCAAAAGGATGTGTGTGACTGTATATATTCCAATTTACAATCTCAAAACTCTAGTCACCTTTCAGAAAATGGCAAGCCCCATGCCACAGTCTTCAAGAAATTGGGAGGTCATGGAAAGGAACATACATACTGAGAAATGGGGAGTGGACAGGCGTGAGAGCTGAACCAGCAGGAAACATTAAAGATTAAACTAGACATAAACACTATGGGGCTCATGCCCAGAGCTGGGATGTTGCTGAAGTATGGCTCAAGAATAAGCTATTGGTGGGTGAGAAGGACATAAACCTAGAGAGATGATGATTTTCTTCTCCCAGACCTCTACTCCCCTCCCCCGCCAAAAAAAACCCATAATACAAGGAAATACTTTTTTATGTTTATTTACTTTTAAGAGAGAGAGCATGAGCTGGGGAAGGGCAGAGAGGGAGGGAGACAGAGAATCTGAAACAGACTCTGTGCTGTTAGCACAGAGCCTGATGTGGGGCTCTAACCCATGAACAGTGAGATCATGATCTGAGCCCAAGTTGGACTCTCAACCAACTGAGCTACCCAGGAGCTTCAGGAAAAATTTTTGACTCAGGTGAAAATAGGAACATTCTTGCTTTATGAGTTTAATGTCTTTTTTTTTTTTTTAGAAGCTTTTACAATTGTGTGTATGTTGGGGGCCAAGGGGAGTATATTGTGTATATTTGTATGCGTGCATGTTTTTATTGCTTATATGATATTGATTTATCAAATAGTCATTGCCTCCTTTATAGATCCTCAAACTTTATGCATGGGAACCCTCCTATAAAAAGAAGATTGCTGAAATTCGAGAACAGGAGTTAGAAGTTCAAAAATCAGCTGGGTATCTTGCTGTATTTTCTATGCTGACATTAACTTGCATTCCATTCTTGGTGAGTGTGTATAATATTTCCTGTTTCGATTTGCAAATTTGATTTGTAGATCACCTCCAAATTACCTAAGGTGTCCAGAGTGGAGTCTTTTGTATCTGAATTAACATTTTCATGAAATGCAGTCTTTGATTTATGTAGATTAGAGAATGGAAGTTTTAAAGAAGAGGAAAGTATATGTATTCTCATCGGTCTGTATTTTTTACATATAATAAAATGTTACTTCTTTATAAATTTCTCACAGATCAAACATGTGCATTTATATCCTTAAACAATATAACTTGCATTTCAGAGTTTAATTTCAGGTATAAAATTCCTTGATTGGTGTGATTAAGCATGACCCAAAGGCATACTATTTGGAGTTGGGAAGGGAACGGACATTTATTGAGTGCTGTTCCTGCATGCCAGACAAGTTAATAGAGGTTGCCAAGTTTCATTCTTGCAATGATAAAGCATTGCTTTTCTCATTTCACAATAGGAAATGGAAGTCCATTCTACTTTGGTGATATCCTCAAAGTTATATGATTAATATTTGGAGGCACATTGATATGACCTGGGGGCATTCTCTTTCTGTCATACCATGTAAACATTGGGAATCCCATGCTATTTAAACTAGAATATAAAGTGCCTTGAGGTATGACGCAATGAGTGAAAGCCAAAGGAAAACCAAAGTACATAGAGCTGAAGCATCAGTTTTAATCAAAGTTACCACTCCCGGTGGTGATGGAGATCAGGAGAAGTTCCCTATGTCTCCCTGGCTGTCAATCTTAAATATTATTATTTTTTATTTAAATAAATATATGGGTATTATGAAAATAAAAGTGATATTTACATTTGGAATCCTTTGGCAAAAATGTCTAAGAAGTATTTGCTTAAGCTAAGTTCTGTGTACATGATAGTATATTCTCATGCGTATGTGAACTTTTCTGCCTTTTCTGAATGACACAAGAGTAAATATAAATGTTATGAACCATGATTTATTCATACTTTCTTCAGTTAATTTTATGACTCACAGAAAGTATAATCATTACATATGAGTCAGGATGTATATATATACCATTGGAAAATAAATTTACATAATACTCTATCTTAAAAATAAGATGTATTAGTACACATTTTACTTATTTTTTTTTTACTTTTTAAAGTTTATTTACTCTGAGAGAGAAAGAGTGGGCCGGGTGGGACAAAGAGAGAGGAAGAGAGAGAATCCCAGCAGGCTCCACACTGGCAGTGCATTAGTACACATTTTAAATGGGAATAAAAACTAGTAAGAACATGATATCAAAAGAAGGGACTTGGACCACACGGTCTCAATGATGCAGTGTTATAAGATACACAATGTATGATCTGAACATTTATTTTATATTCTTCAGCAATCATACTGAATAATACTGGATTTTGGTAAACAACAATAAAAAAGGATTTAACATTTTTCCCCTAATTTGAGGGACTTTAACTCATACTGTTGTTAGCACTGAGTAATTGAAGAAAAGAACATGTCTATATTTTTTAGGTGTCCCTGGCAACGTTTGGCATCTATTTCCTATTGGATGAAGGAAACATTTTAACAGCCACTAAAGTGTTCACATCTATGTCTTTGTTTAATATTTTGAGGCTTCCTTTGTTTGATTTACCAATGGTGATCTCAGCTGTGGTCCAGGTACATCCAAAATATGCTTAAACTAAGAGTCATTCATCTACTGAAGTCTTTGGTTTTGCACATTTTACCTCAATGTCTTTCAGTATTTATTTCACTTTTTGTGGTTGTTTTACGCTGTTTTCAGAATTAATCTCCCAAAATTAATGAGTAATAGAGAACTTTAATGAATGGAAAAAATTTTGTCTTTTTGCCTATCCTTTTCTTCTATCAAAATGACTTTTAAGTGTTTCAATATAAGATATTGTTTTCTTTGCTAAGCATTTCTTTTATTTAGCTTTTTAAAAGGTGGTGTTAGACATGACATCATCAAAAGTCTCATTTTCTGTTTTCAGTTGAAAAATGTTTAACTAGGTGCTTTGTATGGAACTGGATATGAATGTTTCCTCAGGGTTCAGCAGCATTTCTTTTCTACTGAATGAATAAAACAGGGAAACAAGTACATTGAAAATATCAGTCTGCCAACAAACCATGTATGAGGTATCTGCTTTAGCAGGTCTTTATTGTAATCTCTATTCGCTGGAAGCTCTTTGAATATTATAATGAGTAGAAAGCTGATAAAATCACAGGGAATGTGGAGCATGATCCCTTTGCCCTGAGATTTTGTTAAATTTTTTGAATGTCAGGTGTCGATTGATGGGTGCCTGGGTGGCTCAATCTGTTAAGCATCTGACTTCAACTCAGGTCATGATCTCACAGTTTGTGAGTTTGAGTCCCACTTCGAGTGACCTCCCTACCCACTTTGGGTGAGCTTGAGCCCCACCTCTGTCTTTCTCCTCCCTCTCTCTCTGCCCCTTGTGGGTTTCTCTCTGTCCCTTCCTCATTTGTGTCTTCTCTCTCTCAGAAAATAAACATACATTTTTTATATTGTTTAAATAAATAGTTACTTATAATTACTAACAGTAACTATGATGGCAATAATTATAGTAAGTCATATTAATTATATTAAAATTACAGTACTAATAGCACATTATTTGAATAAATATGTAGTGAATACCAAGTAATCCATTTTTGTTATATCATACCTGTTTTGGTTGTTATTTTACTAATAATGACCAACAGAGGGCATAGAAGTACTATTGATGTGATGCTTCTAACAACTTGTTTCATGACATTAAGAAAAAGCCATTCTTAGAATAAGTATTGTTTTCCTTTCAAAATTAGAATCTAGCTAACGGTCTAGTATCTCAAAGTGTTCTCCAACTCCTAGTGGTACACTGCTGCCTTCACTAAATAAATATGGAGAGCAGTTGTCAAAAGAAAGAAAGAAAAGGAAAGGAGAGGCAAGAAAAGAAAAAGAGATGGCCCTGCATACTAATATGCAGCACTTGGTAAACAAAACCATGGCCCAATTACATCTTATCCACTAACAATAGATGTCTTCTAGCATAGTGTGAATAAAAACATCCTAGAGATTTCATTTAAGTCAGTTTCAGGAAAACAAAATTGATTTTATTTATCTTAATTGTAGCTAAGCATTTTATAGCTTTTTTACTAAAACTAAATGTTATTATTGCCAAAAGTATCATTTTATACTCAGAAGCAGAACTCATCCAACAGTTCTGAAGCTGCTTTTAAAAACGAATCTTTCTATAATTATTAATGACATAGTCATTATGGCTTTATTAGAGTGTTCAGGAGTAATATTTGTTTCTTTTTCTCATGGCTTCCTGTATATATAACATTTGTTTTGGTCTTTGATACTTGATGCTGTTCTTTCTTTTTTAGGAATGAAATTACTTATAAACCTGAAAACAATTCAAACTATGCTTACTGAAAATTTATATCAGTGTCTTCAATTTGCATCAAAAATTTTTAATCGTGCTGTAAAGTCACAACAAAAATTTTTTAGTTGAAGTTCTCCTTGACCCCCAGATAAATTCCATCTGTGTTTATTTTATAGACAAGAATATCATTGGGTCGGTTGGAAGACTTTCTCAACACTGAGGAGCTTCTTCCTCAAAATATTGAAACAAACTACACAGGAGGTCAGCATTTCCCCTGCCTTCAGTATTTATTTGACTTCTGGGTTGAAGATAATTGGCTACAAAATGCACCATTGTATTTATTTTTCTTCTCAGATCATGCCATTGGTTTTACAAATGCTTCCTTCTCCTGGGATAAAACAGGGATTCCAGTACTAAAAAAGTAAGTCATAATTTGGGAATAATTAAAAACAAAAAAAGTTTTAGCATTGAATTCTATAATATTCCATATTTTTATTTCTTTGAGTTTTTAAAACAGAAGATGAATATATTGAAATTTACAAGAGTTTTTTTAACCTCTCATGATACCTTCCATTTTTATGGATTATTTTTTTCCCTCTCTTGCTTTCAATTCATTTCCTCTGTTTCCTCTGTAGCATTTGTTGTTTGCAGTTTGGAAGGTTAGGTATTCATAGAATGATGTAGTATCATACGAATAGAAGCGATTTCAATGATGATGCTCTAACTTATCTAGGTATATACATTAAAAACTGTAACAAGAACTTGCTATATCAACTCTCGTCTTTTCTTTATGCAGCTTGAATATAAAGATTCCAGAAGGAGCTTTAGTGGCTGTCATAGGGCAAGTTGGATCTGGAAAATCATCTGTGATTTCTGCAATTCTGGGAGAAATGGAGAAACTTACAGGAGTTGTTCAAAGAAAGGTAAAGCCAACAATACATTCATTCTATATCTCCTAGTGTATATAGCCTACAGCCAACACATGGTTAGTGTCCTAAGAATTTATCAAATCAAATTGAAGATTCAAGTATTTAATGGGCATTTCTAGTTTGTAACAAACATTTCAATTTCCACAAAAATTGATTAGCTATGGATGGATTAGTAACAGCATTCTGTCCTCCAAATACTTTAGCAAATCATTTATGAATGCTTATGGTAGTGGTTTGATGATCTTAACTCAATTGCAACCAATTATAGAGAAACTAATGTGATTTATATTTTAATTTGATTTGCTTTCTAATTATCATTCATTGCAAAGTTCCCTAAGTAATTACAGCCACATTTCTAAGAAGTCTTGTAGTTGCTCATCAGTAGGATCTTTGACCTAGAAAAAAATAAAAATAATAATATTGATAGATTACTTTTAAATTTCAGCACTTGAACTAGGGAGAGGATTACTCCAAGCCTTTTGTTCTATTCTTAAAGATCAATAGGAATAAGAATTCAACAGGTTCTTAATCAGCTGTTTCTTTTTTGAAACACTCCACTATCTAATGAGTTTTTCCTTAGCTTTAACTAACTCTTAGGTTAAATACTAACCTAATGCTAACCTACTCCTCACTTCTGACAAGATGGAAAAGTTTTATGGATGTGAGACCAGTTTCTTCACAGTTTTGTCTCTAGAAAGAATCAATTCTAACTCTTTTATTTTTCTTCATAATATATATGTCTTCGTATCCTTATATATTTCCTAATTCGAATCCTCCAATGAGTAGCTCTTTATTCTTTTCTGTCTCAGCATTACTGTTACTTATTTTAGGATCAAAATCTGGGACTTTTTCTGATATGATTATACTGAATGGAATATCCCTACTTTTTAACCTTAAGTATATTGTGTTTATAGCCTTATGCTCTTCATAATAATTGCAGTCAGCCATTCGTCTATAGTTGAAGATAATTGTACCTTATCCTAGACCAATGAATATCCTTTTAAAATGTTATGATTATCATATTGACTTTATTTTCATTTAGTCACTTCAGCTATTTTTACCATGCAATTATTGCACACATACTGTATGCTTGATACTTAGTACCAGGGAAACAAACATGAATATGATATACCCCTCTTTTTACAAAGTTCATAGTCAAGTGAGGGAGATACTAAAATCAATTGTAACGAGTGTTTAAATCAGATATAAAAAAGTCAACCAAAGTATAAAAAACAACAAATTCTGCTTTGAAGAGTTAGAAAAATTATGGAGAGAAGGTAGCCTTTTATTTGTTCTTGAAAAATAATTAGGAATTAATCAAGATAACAACAACATCAAGTCTGGGTTTCATCTGATGCATTAATGTGCAAAGACCTAGCCTGGCTCTTGGCAGAATCAACTAGCTCCCTGTGAATTTTAATGGTTATTTTTATCTTCATTATGATTGTTGAGGCTCTTATGGTAAGATTTAAAGATAATTTCTGATACCTTTGAGGGTTTGAAATTAAGAAAGTGTTCATGGTGATGCAAGAAACCATAACAATGCTGTTCCTAATTATAAAGCAGAGAGAACACCCTTTGTTTAAATTAAGCTAGGGTTGTGGAAGAGAAAAGATATTCTCTGTCAATATCATTGACCACTTTGTCCTTCAGGAAGTTCTTTGGTCCAGAGCAATGGCAGGACATAAGGTGTCATATATGAATTATTTCCCAAAACATTTTTAATACTAAATTTATAACTGTTGTTCTTATTATCTCTGATTTAGTAATAATAATCATAACAATGGACTTGACACTTTGTATTGCTTTTGTGTTTTATCTTTCTGTTCCTCAAGGATTCACATGAGCATTTTCTTGAGGAATGTTATGTTACAGTGTTCAACCTCCAGTCTCCTGGTTCTCAGTATCAAAGGTTCACACCAGGCAGTATTCATTCAGAGTATTTAGTATCCCGTGTTGTTTGATGGAACATTAGAAATTTGGAAGATTATTTTTGAATTAGCAAATCTTCTTTTGTGGTTTCATTATAAGAATAAAATGAAACAAAAACACATTTTCATTTGTATATAAAATTAAAACAATAATTACTATAAAAATTAAAGGAAACATTTACACCTTTGTGAAAATGGATCAACTCTTCTTCAGCTCCAGTCATACCAACACATCGAGTCTATACCTCTCAATGTAGTATTTAGTTTCTGTTTTATATTTTGCACCATTTTGGCTGTTATTCAGTCTTTTCTCCTGTGTTTTTATCCTCTGTTCCCTTATCTTACCAAATACATAGCAAGTGCTCAAAATCTCTATCACTTATGAATTGATTTAATATTATTTTAACCAAAGGTTATTCACTAGACAAAGCAATTCAGGAGCAATTACTTTTGTGTTCAAGATTGAGTCAGATCAGAATTCTATTGTTTTAGATCAAAAGCCACTCCATGTCTTACCTACTCAAAAAAGAAGAATGAAAGTTAATCTTTGATCTTTAAAGTACCTGACAGAAATCAAAAGGCTAATAGTTATATGCATATACATAAGTTCATAGGTCAAAAAGTAAGTTCAGTGTCTTGTATTGTTACACAGTGCACAGTAGTCAAAGTAAATTTTTAAAAATCAATGTTTGGATAGAGTCCTGTGGTAGATTGAAACATAAGTCTCTAGTTCAAATACTGTGGGTCCTTTCTAAGAAAGGAAGGGTTAGTTAAAAGGATATTTTATGCAACAGACTGTCATATATTCAGGAATCATTTGGAGACATAAAATCATCGAAAACTAAACTTAGGAACAGTGAGTATGTGGAAGACACATTTGTGTCATCCAGTTCCCTCTTCTAGGAAAGGCTTGCCTCCCAGCTGTGGGAATACATACAGCAAGTCAGCTCCTTCAGGGTTGCCTGCTGAGAATGGCCTGGCTAAGGCCCCACTCCTGAAGGTCAGGCCAATTGAGCCTAACACAGAACAAGTCTGATGGGTAATACTCCTCTGTGTCTCTCTGGAAGGTTGGCCAAAGTGTTATTGGATCTGGATCACAGAGTAACTTCTCTATCTACCCAATCCTCCTAACTTCTTTCTTCCATAAGAATTGATCCCAAATAAACAAATTGGGCTTCAGGCTCTGTGTTGTGGGCCAAACTATGCCCCCCCATTCATATGTTGAAGTCTTAATCCCAAGAATGTGACTGTATTTGGATAGAGGGTCTTTAAAGGGGCAATTAAGTCAAATAAGGTCAATAGAATGGGCCTTATTCCAATATGACTGATGTCCTGTGAGAAGAAATTAAGACACACATACCCACACGGAGGGAAGGCCATGTGAAAACTTGAGAAAAGGCAATCATCTACCAGTTAGAGATTTAGGCCTCAGGAGAAATCTTGCCAACAACTTGTTGTTAGACTTCTAGCCTCCAGAATTGTGAGACAAAAATGGCTGCTGGAGTTGACTAATTTACTCAGCCTTTACTTCTAGAAAACTCCAACAAAGACACATAACTTCAATGGAAACTACAGAGAAAGCAAATAAGAAGCACAAAAGTAACTCATCTGAAGGGGCTTGTAATAAACATATATAAAATTAAAATGTGAATAGGATATATTTGTATTTAAGAAATAACCTCGTTCTTTAACAATTCAATTTAAAGTTAAAGAAAACAAAACCATGGACTAAATATGTTTATGTTCCTTTAATGTGGTACATGGAATTTTTTTCTATTCCCTTGTTAAGAGTATTTCCTTTATTTCTCTCTTTTTTAGGGTTCTGTGGCTTATGTTGCCCAGCAGGCCTGGATTCAGAATTGCATTTTACAAGAAAACATTCTCTTTGGCTCCACCATGCAGAAGCAGTTTTATGAGCGAGTATTGGAAGCCTGTGCTCTCCTTCCTGATTTGGAGCAGTTACCAAATGGAGATCAAACTGAGATTGGAGAAAGAGTAAGGAAAATATAATTCATCATATGCAGGGACAAAATTCCATTCAGCCATGCTAATACAATATTTATAGTCTTTTTTCTGAAGTCTTAAAGAGGTATCTACAACTAACATTTTTAAAAATCATTACAGAATTCCTTTGAAAGAGATGGCAATATTAAGGACAAATAATTATCTATAATTGACTATTTGCAAAACAGATTTAAAATCAGCAGGGAATGCTGTCGTTAGTATCCACGTGGGGGAACAAAACCCCACCAACTGGATTATAGCACTTTGTTTTTACTTGCTCGATAATGCTGTTCACTGTCTAATGAGTGAATGATAGTTTTGTTTTTTTTCCTGTATCTTTTGTGTGCAAAGTCAAGCTTAGGACAGTAGCAACAGAGCACCAGTCTCCAACAGTGACACCGAGGCCAGGTTCTAAAAAGACTCTGAGACAATACTGTTGTTGATGTGCCTTCTCCGTGTTTGCTCATTCTTGCTTAAAAGGATCTTGCTTCCCATATTCTTTGTTCTATTTTATTTTCATTGCGTTAATGAATAGTCATTACTCTGCTCAGTGTTTTGGAGTTAAAACAAAACAAAACAAGAGAGCATGAGCCAAAGTATGAACCCCGAGAGATTATCTCTGACCCGTGACTAAAATCTCCATTAATTAAACATGAATGCAAAAACAGCCTCTGCCTATGATTCATGGTGCTGTGAAGATGGGTAAATGATCCTTACCAAGTGCTTTGAGTTTCTGAAAAGAGAATCAGCATAGCATTGTTAGGTGTTTTTAACCCTGGCCCCAAGTTGTTTAATAGTCCTGTTATAGAAAATGATAAGTAAAATAATTAGAGAACAAAAAGATAGAAAGTAGAAATATTTAAAATTCTAGAATGAGGCAACATTTACCTTTTAACTAGACTTATGTTGCCTATGTTCATAGCCTGTTACTTTGCAGATGTATTTTCTCAAGTTATTAAATAGATTTCATTTTTTCTACCACTTCTGTGTTTTTTTTTTTCCTGGTGTCTTTGCTATCCCCAGGTGAAATGACACCATAGCTAAAATGATGCAGAAATGTGACTTCTTCAAACTTATTAATACATATTAAATATTATGATGATAAAGCCAATCCCTAATAATGTGAAATAGTTGATGGCATGTAAGTAAAAAGAATTTAAAGAAGAAAAAAATTCAAAATGTGAAATATATTAAATATAGGCATAAATGTCATTGTCATATACAACTTAGGCTTTTTGTAATTAGATGTCTCCCAATCTGATGATGTGATTTAAAATAAACATGTAATTGACTATTTCTTTTTTCTTTTTTTTTATTTTAATAGTTTATTGTCAAGTTGGTTTCCATATAACACCCAGTGCTCATCCCCACAAGTGCACTCCTCCATGCCCATCACCCCCCTCCTCCCCCACCCAGCAGTCCTCAGTTTGTTCTAGGCATTCAAGAGTCTCTCATGGTTTGCCTCCCTCCCTCTCCCTTTCTATTTTTCCCCTTCTCCCCCATGGTCCTCCATTAAGTTCCTCCCAATCTCCTATACGTGCAAACATATGGTGTCTGTCCTTCTCTGCCTGACTTATTTCGCTCAGCATAACACCCTCAAGGTCCATCCATGTTGCTACACATGGCCAGATTTCATTCTTTCTCATTGCCATGTAGTATTCCATTGGACAGATAAACCACATTTTCTTGATCCATTTGTCCGTTGATGGACACTTAGGCTCTTTCCACGTTTTGGCTATTGTTGAGAGTGCTGCTCTGAACATTGGGGTCCATGTGCCCCTATGCATCAGCACTCCTGTATCTCTTGGGTAAATTCCTAGGAGTGCTATTGCCAGTAATTGACTATTTCAAAAGGAAATCTGTTTACAGCTGTTTATGAGACAACTAAGATAACAGATATAGAATTTTCTTCACTTTTATTCATCTTTTCCTTTGGCATTCTTCACTTGACCACAAATATTTATTAATCTGTTATATGATTTTATTCTGCTATGGGATACATAATGGTGAGCAAGGGAGCTGTCCCCCTACCTTCAAGAGATTTGCAATCCAGTGGATCTCTGCCAATGACATTATCAATCGTCTTTATTAATATTTAGTAATTACCTAGTGTCAGACACAATCTATGTGCTGGGAGTGCAAGGATGAACTAGACCATAGGCTTGTGAGGGAGACTGATGTGGGTATTACCATTTCTGATAATGGGATGAGTAAACTGAGCACCACAAGACAGGAATGGAAGGAACGATTCACTTTACTTGGCACAGTGGGTAGAAGATTGCTTTCGAAAAGGACCTCTTAGAGTGAATAGCTTTTGAATTAGAAAGGGAGGATATGGGCTCTGAGCAGAATGAACAGCCTGGGCCAGTATGCCTGGCAGGCTACGGTCACGTGAGGGCAGTATCAGGAGAGTGGTTGAAAGATGAGTTAACACCAGAACGTGAGTATTGGAGATTTATACTAAGGAATTTGTTGTTGCTCATGGATGATGGCAGATGAGATGTGGGTATCCCAGGTTTTTAAACAAAGTGATGACATAGTCACAGGGTATGCAATGACAAGGCAGAGGATGAATTGGAGAGAAGAGTGATTGGGGGAGAATAGCTAACTAATGTTGATTGTGTCTGCACTTGGTGTTGGATTTGTTATAAGTATCTATTGTAAATGTCTTATTAAATACTCATGAAAAACCCATGAGTTGGGACTGTTATAATCACACACAGACACACACACACACACACATTTCTTTATATATATATTTTTGCATGCCTGTCTCCCCTGCTAAACTGTGACTTCCTCGTGATAGAGGCTCAGTTTCATTATTTTTGAATCTCAAGTGTTAGCATACCACCCAGAATATGATTACACAAAGGAGGTATTTGTTGAGTAGGCAGAAGATGAGAAAGTCAAGAAAGCAATGACAGTTTACAATTAGAGGTAACTGGCTAAGTTCTGTGCTGCAAGGAAAGCTTTCAAGTCAGATCTATAAACACTAAATATAAAATAAATCAAGTAAATTGGGCCTGGCCCAATAATTCTCTATACGGGGCTGTACATGTCGACTTTAATTCTCACATGGAATGATGTATATTCCTTATTCTTGCTTCTTAGAGTTGTACTTTTGCCAACAAGACTTGTACTAATCTTTCTATAGAATAAAATAGGACATGATGATTACTGCTTTAGTAATTTAGCTATTATTCTCAATTTTCTATGTGTCAATTTAAAAATGATCACTGGTGTCAGTATATGGTTGGCAGCCAAAAGTCTTATTTAATATATCAGAGGCATGACTTTTCAGAGTTAGGGGACTGGAAATTCTTTTCTCCTTAATTGTTAGTATCTACTTTTGAGAGTAAGCCATTAAGAGAAAGCTGATGTATCTGTTAATTTGCACAAGTTAGTAGCAATTGGAAATAGGGGATGGGTGTAGGAATTGGGTGTAGGATTTGGGAAGAAAGAAAGGTTTGAGGGTTAATCTTGAGTTGTCATCTGTCCATGCTGCAGAAGGGAAATTGAATGTCACTCTATGCTTTGAGATTTACCTATTTTTGGTCATAGTTTTTTCTCCTGCTCCATTTTCAGGGTGTGAATATAAGTGGGGGCCAGAAGCAGCGAGTGAGTCTGGCCAGAGCTGTGTATAGTGGGGCTGACATCTACCTCCTGGATGATCCCTTTTCTGCAGTTGATGTTCATGTTGGAAAACAACTTTTTGAAAAAGTGATTGGGTCTTCGGGAATTTTGAAAAACAAGGTAGCCATAGTGTTATTTATGCTTTTGGGGGGTAAAGGGGGTAAAAGGAAGATAATCTGACTCACATTGTGCCTAAAATTCCACTATTTTGTTCATTTGTTGAAGCAAAGTAGTGAAATGTCACATGAAAAAGAGGGTGTTACATTAATCATTTTACAGGCAAATTTTAATGAATATTTTTAAAGTTTTATTTACAAGTTTACTCTGACAACAATTTATGTGATTGTTACCTTATAGACTGATACCATACTCTTAAGGGGGTTGGTATGTCAAAATGACTTATTTTTAGTTTAGTTGATTTTTTGAAAAATAGTATTCTCATATGTAGCACTTTCATAAAAAGTATTATTTTACCAATTATTTATTACTTAAAATTATGATATTATTAACACAGTAATAACAATTCAGTTCTTTTGTGAAAGGGCCAAGAAGAAGGGTATTAATATTTACTGAGTGCATTCCATGTCTGACACTAAATTAGTTCATTTAGTTCTTATATCAAGTCTCTGAATAGGTATTGACATTATTCCTGTTTTACCTCTGAGGGAACTTGTGGCTCAGAAGAGTTTGATATAGGTTGCTTAGCTTAAGAAGAGCAGAGATTTTAATAACATTTAGAATTGTTGAATCACTATGTTGTACACCAGAAACTAATGTAACATTGTGTGTTAACTGTACGTTATTCTTTTTTACTTTAAAAAAATTTAAATGTTTATTTATTTTANGGGGGTGCTCTGTGCTGATACCAGAGAGCCTGATGCGGGGCTTAAACTCACAAATCTTGAGGTCATGACCTGGGCCAGAGGTTAATTGGTGATTAACCAACTGAGCTACCAGGTGCCCTGAACTGTACTTTAATTTAAAAAAAAAAAAAAGAACAGAGATTTAAAAAAGTCTGACCACAAAGCCATACTCATTCCTTCATAATACGCATTTATAGATTTGTTAATATAAGGCACTCTGGAAACCTTAAATAAATGTGTAAAATGGTAAAGTATATATTTAAGTAAATAATAGATAAATACCTTACTTATCAAAACAAACCCAAGATAAAAACTTCTGGTTCAATCCTACATGTGCATATAAAATAATATGGTAAGATTTAAAAATAAATATTATGAATTTTGATAGGAATCAAATACTTTATTGTAATGCCCTAGGACCTTTAAAAAACTAAGCCATGGATGACAGATATGAAATTTTTAAATTTGTTATGAAATTGATTCATTCTTAATGAATGAAGGATACCTGAACTAAATGGTTAAAAACTTTTGCAATCCAGGGTGCCTGGGTGGCTCAGTTGGTTAAGCGTCCAACTTCAGCTCAGGTCATGATCTTAGGGTTGGTGGGTCTGAGCCCCATGTCGGATTTTGTGCTGAGAGCTCGGAGCCTGGAATCTGCTTCAGATTCTGTGTCTCCCTCTCTCTCTGCCCCTCCCCTGCTCATGCTCTGTCTCTCTCTTTCTCAAACAAACAAACATTTAAACATTTTGCAATCCTTTTTTTTTTTTTAGTCTAGCAGCATATAATCATTCATTGTGAAATATATAAATGGTGCCTTAAACTGGTACCAAACAACAATTACAATCTGAAATAGTAAAAAACAAAAACAAAAACAAACAAAAAAACAACAACAAACTACAGCTTTCTTTAAAACAGATTATTTTTGCTATATTTTACTATAATGCAAGAAATAAAACACTCTGTTTTTCAGACTCGTGTTTTAGTGACACACAACCTCACACTTCTGCCACAGATGGATCTGATTGTTGTAATGGAGAGTGGCAGAGTGGCACAAATGGGAACATACCAGGACCTGCTGCCTAAAACTAGAAACCTCACACATTTGCTTCAGGCCTTCAGTGAACAAGAAAAAGGTGAGACACAATGAAAAATATGCCTAAGACACAGTGTGCCTACCCATTCTGAAAGTCCATTAATTGTGTGATTTCTTACAATGCATTTTTCTTTATTCATCCTGCTTAAGTAAGGAGCTGGGCACCTTCCTTTCTCTAGAAAAGAAACTAATACATTGGGACACATCAGCTAAAAATTAACCTCATTTATGATTTTTAACCAAAATGTTATGCCCCAAGATCTGTTTGTTCATCTATGAAATAAGAGATTAGATGACTTATAAGCTCTATCGCAGGTCTAGAATATAATGGGTCTAAACATTCTACTTTCTTTTAAATTAGGACCAGGGAGCATAAATCTATGTCAAGTAAATAATAAATATTTTAAACACATTGTTGCATGTTGAGGGAGAGAAAACTAAAAGGAATCTGAGGAAAAACAAAGGGGAATGATATTTGTCTAACTTTTATTATGAATTAAAGATTGAGTTTATTTACTACTTTTCCTTACTATACTCCTAGCATTTTAAATTAAGGTTCATAAATGTTTATGGAAATGAGGTGGTTTGACCCTTACCTAATTTAGACACAGGGATGTTTGAAATCAAGCATTCTAGGGATTCTTTATTTCCCATCTCCAAAAGCTTAATGCACATCATCTCTTTTTCTACCTAAATGGTTTCTCATGTAGACCACGATGAGTGTTGTCCTGTAACTTCCCAGAATACTACCGAAAATATGACTATAAAATCAGTTAACTATTTCATAATTTGGGGGTAATGGAAGAAGTATAGAGCTATGTCTTAGTATTTCCTATATGAACTGGGTAGCCACTAACTCACTTAACATTGTACCTAGTTATAAAAGTCATAAAAATGCATAACCAGTTTATAACAAGATCGGTGCAATTTATTATTCGAATATTGTGAAATCAAAACACAAAGCAATTTTGCTGATGTGTTTCCTTTTCAGACTGGAACAAATTCCTATTAGTTATGTACCACTGTTTTTTTATTCCTTGTCTTTATTCTTTCTCAAATTCAAATATTCTATTTGTAGATGCATTCAGAAACATCTGATGCATCATCAGATATCTGTGGTCATTCTTAATAAAAGAAGCACCTCCTATTCTCCTAGTGGCTAGTGATTTGGGAAGTGATCTCTTGCCTACTCGGTGAGGCTAATAATTCATGTTTAGTATATGTATAGGAAAGAGATGTCTGTGAATGTCTCCTAGGACTAGAATAAGAATGTGGTCTGTCATTTTTTTTTCTTTTCCCAGCACTTAGGTGTTCTCATGCTAGGCAGATTACAGGTACTCAGTAGCTGTTAAACAAGTGAATCTACCGGAGGTACGTCTCCTCAGGAGTAAATGGGATGATTTGGAATGCTATGAACCAGTGTATTTTTAATGTGGCCATTTACTTTAAAGGCCACATGAAATATAAGTTATATGACTTTGGAAAATACAGCTCTAAAAGCAGGCCAGCCAGGTGACCCCCAATCTTCTATCTTTTACCATTCTGGGTATTTTGGGGTTCCAAAATTCTCTGCTGAGATGACATAAACTCTCTCCACAGTAGCCTTCCCAAAGGAAGGCTGATCTACTGGCATTTGCCACTCTTTGGCTTGAGGAATGGTTTTCTTTCTTGAAAGGGTTAGAGTGAGTAGAGCCTAGACATGTGGGCTGAGGTGTCAACAGACATGGTGCAGGATGGGGTCAGGGTAGGAGAAAAGGGGACAGGAGCCTTGATTGAGGCCATGTGACCCAGGACTGTCGTGTTTCCAGAGGAGCTGTTAGGGTTCCAAACACTCTCACATGGACCTTGCCTTGTAGGTGGTTGGGGAGATGTATTGCTCAGGATAAAAAATAGAACTTATTTGTAAATCGGTTAGTTCGATCTGTACCTATTAAATAATTAGTAATATATCATGTGGGGCCTTCATTTATACTCCTGCCCTGGTTCCCACTAATGTGAGGTACAAGCCTGTCCCTGTGGGGCCTTTCTTTTTTTTTTGTTTGCATAAGTAGTAGGGAAAAACCCAAACTATATATGAGAGCATTTTCATTGGGATTTAGAGGAAAAGGATTGTCTGGACAGGAAGTGGAATTTGAGAGGTACAATCCCTAGTTTGAAAACACCCTGTGATCTATCATTTATTTCATTTACCTTCTTTGATCTTGAGTCTGTTCAAGAATTCTTTTAAAGGTACACACACAGTCCTTCCACTTTAAAATCCATGTTAACTTATATGACACCAGGGTGGGAGCAAATGTCAGCACAACTTGGTGGGGAAAACGCTGGGTTGATTTTCGGTGCCCCAGGCACTCGTTCTGACTCTGAGTAACTAGGTGAGTCTTCATAGAGATGACTTAACTCCTTTGGTTCTTTCCATTTATGAGAAATGGGACTTGAACTAGATCCTTTTTTCCTGGTGGCTGATGTGGAATTGAACGATGCACATCTTTATCACTCCAAAAGCAGCCAAAACTGCTTATGACTCAGCCACTTTTTCTCCTTATCATCCTCATCTTTACTATTGGGGTTGATGACAGATAAGTTAAAAAGGTATTTTTTACAGTACAATTTGGGTTGGGATACATCAGACCTTTAAGAATCTATCCAGCTCTGAAGTCTATAAATCTCACCTTTTGTAAATATTATATTAGAGAATCAATCAGAGATAAGAAGAAAGGTCATGAAGAAAGAAGGATATGAGGACTAATGATAAATTTACATGGAATCCCATGTCTCGTAGAGACAGTTGATGTAAGTCAGATTCTTCCGCTTAAGGACTAGTAGAGGTTTATTTCTAGAAATAAGAAAACATAAAATTCATGTAAGACATTGTAGAAATTCCCAAGTCCATTTCCTTTCTTCTAAAAGTGAGAAGTCTAAAATTCAAAGAGTTTAAGTATCATACTATAAAAAAAAGACAAAACCCAGCCAAGTTCTGAGATATTCCTCATTAAATTCACAAACAGTAACTTGAACCTCTCAGTCTTGTAGTTCTAGATGTGAGATTTGGTTTGTGTGACTTGCTTAACTTCTCTCTGTCTGTTTATCTCCAAGATAAAGGGATAATTATAGTATCTTCATCATAGGGGTACTCTTGAGAATTAAGAAAAAATATATATGATTCAGAATAGTGACTGCCACATAGGAAGTTAGTATTAGTGACATTAGTAAGAGCATGACAGAGATTTGGGGAACTTACTATTGTGTTTCATTAGTAATCTTTACGTTAATCACAATTGTCTATAAGGCCTCATTAAATTACATTTTTCTTTTAGAGACTAGAGTCATGTTCCTCTTGAGCAAATACCTAGCCCTTCTGTGGAAGATCCAAAACAAATTAGCACTCTTCTCTAATGTCCAAAAATATATTTTCTGTGGACTTTTTTTATTATGAAATCTCAGTTGTTATGAAGATATTACAAGATATTTCAGGTGAAGGGGAAATAATGGGGAAAATGAAAGGGCTCCCTAAATATCTATGGATCCAGAACACAAAAATTTCTTCAACTGGTATAATCTCTCACCAAATTTCTCACTATTTTAGGCATTGTTTGCTTATATGTGTATGAAAGCACTCACCATCTTCCTCTCCAGCTCATGCTTTAAAGCGACTCAGTGTAATCAACTCCAGAACTAAACTGAAAGACCAAATCTTGGAGCAAAATGATAGGTGAGTATTAGGATGATACCAGGCTCACTGGGATGATGGACTAGTTATAATTTTTTTTAGGATTTAAAACACATCCTTAATAAAGGATCTACACATGATAATGGCTACATATTGTACTTAATGGTTTCCAAATTTTGAACTATAGTTTAGATGGATGTGTCTGAGTTTTTAAGTGAGATCGATGTGACTTAGTTTGGGGAACTTATGCTCATTAGACTTTCAGTAACTTCTAGCTAAATTCTAGTAGAAGAATCTCGTGTGTGTGTGTGTGTGTATGCGTGTGTGTGTGTGTGTGTGTGTACATGCTAAAAATATCTCCAACCTATGGCATTCATATGCACTGCTGATGTGAATGTGAAAATAAGCTTTAGACATGAAAATTCTATAATGAACTGGGGTGATTATCAGTCCAGGATATATAACCTAGAAATATAGACTTGGTGTAGGCATTGAAGAATCTTTTTACTAAGACAAAAGTAAGGAAATAAGGAAAGAAGAGAGGGAGGGAGAAAAGTGGGGAAGGAGGTATGAAGGGAAGTAGGGAAGGAGGAAGTGAAAGAAGGATGGAAGAAAGTGAGAAAGAAAAATAATACAACATTGACCCTAATTGGATTTTGTTATATTACATATCTTTTTTTTTCTTTTGTAAGTTTCTAAAATGAGCAGTAATTGAAGAAAATTACCTTAATCTGTTATTTGCTCCAATGTTCCCCACAGCAACTGCAAATAGGAAAGAAGAAAAAGAAATAATAGGAATAAAAAGATTAACAAGTTGGTGCCAGAATTATAAGGAGTGGTCACTCATCAAAATTGCTAAAATGGAGAATTGGAATGGATTACGGGGAAGCAAGCACTTTGGGATCCAATAGCTTAGAATTCTGTATATTTGACTTTGAATGAAAAATATGGACCTTAAAATGAATTGAATTTATTTATTTTGAAAAAAAGTGGATATCCCTAAGGATGTGTGGATGGCATGGATGTTACAGGTTTGAGTTTTGCCTCCATGATAGATTCAGCTGACTCAATAGATCAAATAAACCATTCTTCCAGGTATTCTGGATTGCTCACCCACCTTCTATAGGCCTTGCTCCAATATTCCCTTTCAATGAAGAGTTTAGGTTTAGCCACCCTATTTTAACATAATACTTCCTCCCCCTTCCTGACTTAATTTTCCCCCCATAATTCTTATTAATTTTCAGTACACTGGAAAACTTACTTTTATTTTGTCTTTACATTATATACTGTATTCTTATAGGTTTTAAGCTGTAGGACAGCAGAAATTTTTATCTATTTGTTCATTGCTTTATTGCCATATAAACAAGTTTCAAGTAAACCCTGAGTAGCTTATAAGCTGATGTGGAATAAATATCTTGTTGGATGGATGAATAAGTAACTAAACTCTGAAAGAACAGTGACTTTAATCCATCATTTATTCTATTTTATTTTTTTGAGCATTATAGCAATGGCTTTTATTAAATGAGTGTCCATTTTAAGCATCCCCAAGAGAAGCAAATCCAGGAGCACTGAATCAGACTTTGAAATCTGTGTGCTGTAGGATCTACACGTCTCTGATCATTAGAAGAGTTTTCACCTGTGTGTAGTTTCACTGGCAGTAAATTCGTAACTTGTTTCAAAAGTTAAAACTTAAAAATCAGTAGGGACTGTTTATGTGATGCTAACTTAATCGTACCCTTCTCTCTGTAATAAATCAATTTCTCATATTTATAAAATCATTGTCAGTCATAATATCTAAATTGAATCCCTCAAAATTTTTGTGAGTCACCTTTGGGAACTTTCTACTTAAAATAAGAATACCAACCCCTATAAAATATACTTACAGATTTGTTTTCTAAACATTTTTCAAGTTGTGGAGAATCAGACTGAAGCCAGAATTCTGAAACTTACTTCTGCAGTAATTGAGAAGCTCGCCTCAACTCTAGTATGTCAGATTTTTGTCAACACAGTCCAGCATCAAGCTTACTTTTTAACGACAGTGATAAAAATGTAATTGAAAGTCCATAAATTCCCCTAAGCTAATCTTTTCCTGTTTGTCATCAGTAATTAAATCATTTTTATTTTGTGTTTGAAAGGCCAGATGCCTATTTTAATTTTCCCAAAATATGTGCATGTTTGGCTACTACCTATGTATTTCTTAGTTTATTATTTTCTGTGCTACTTCCCATCCTCGTTTTAATTTTTTTAATCTGCTTTACTATTTGGTAAGATAATAGTACATGGAGAAAATTTTCCTCTGACTTTTTAACCTAATTTTCTATTTTTAAGAAGTACCCAAATTCCCATTAGTGCAGCATTAACATAGACCACGGGTTAGAAGATACAGCAGGCAAGAATTTAACAACAGTGAGAGACTGTCCACAGTGCTTGGAATGTACTGAGAGGGAATACAGTGAGTCTTCTTCATGGGGAGAATTGCTAACTGCCCATCAGGAGGGAGATGAGAAGGAAGGGAGTTCTACTAAATGATGTCTGAGAATCCCTCCCCCTGAAATTTAAGACTTAGAATCACTTTATGATGTTAGTTCAGTTTTCCTAATAGGGACTAAGATAATTTTAACTGTTTACACATTTTATTTTTTTCACTTTTTGGTTTGAAGTTACATGGTATATATTAATTATTTTATATCTTTAAATATTCATTAATATCTTCCTTGAATAAAATAAATTAGGAGTGTTATTTCAGTATCTAGACTGCCCCCTTCTGTCTTTCATATCAGACTCTTTTAATCACTTTAATTCTCCCATACATATTCCAGACTTTGCAACTGTATGCTCAGTTCAGGGATAATGGTTTCAGTATGTTAATTTTGTATCTTTTATACAAAAATATGCAGACGGGTATTGTGCCATCTTTCCTGAGGGTTTCTGAAGGACAACACAAGACTCATTTTTGAAACTTCTCTACCAACAAAATAATTTTCTCTTTTAAAATTCAGATAGAACCTGTTATTCACAACAAAGCTCCCAGAACTAAATGCAGTATTTTGTGGAAAAAAGAATAAATAACATTGTAGTTTGGAAAAGCAATACCCTTCTGTACAGTGTCCAATAAATTCTTGGTTTTTGTTAGTTGTGTCTAATTAGGATGCTTTAATTCCCTTTTAACAGTTGGGTTTCATAGCATTTCATATCCAGCTACATTAAGAATTAATTTTTTGGCTTGACACCAATGCTGAATATGCTTATCCAAACAGAAGCCATGCCAAGGGCTTGAAGGATGATGACAGTAATTAACCCAAATCATATACCAGGAGTTGTTCCAATGAAAGTGTCTGTTAAATAGTGTATCTTCTCCTGATGGTGAAGCTGTATCTACAGAGGCCATGTATTGCAATCTCCCATAGAATATTTCTTGACAGTAGAGCCAGAGACCAAAAGGCAAGACCCACTGGACTGATCAAATAAAGCCTGTCTTATTCTGGTAAATAAAATGGGAAACGTGGAGAAATAGGGGCACATAGCTCAGTTCAGTATTTCTAGAGGTCAGTTTGATATTAGATATATCAAATGACTTACAAGTTAGCATACCTCATGCTTCTATGTCCCTCAAGGGACAATGAGAGATGTGTAAAAACCATGATCATTGAAGTAAAAAAAGTAGGAAAAAAATGCAGCCACTGTAACTACTAATGTTGTTAAGTTAATCTTAATAGAGTAAAATGATAAAACATATCATCATATGATAAAATATAATGCTGTTACAGAATATTTAGATTCATTAGATACTGAGCCACAAAGACCATGTATAAAGTTGTTTAAAACTAAAAATCAGTTTTAGAACATTTATATTATGATACTACACACATGTGGGGAAATGGCAATATTCACAAGCATGTCAGCACCGAATATCTCTGGAGCATAGGATTATGAATATTCCTTCTCCCGCTTCTCTCCCTCCTCTGTTTTCCCTCCTCCTTTGCCATTACTTTTCTTCATGCTGTTAGGCATTTTCCAAATGTTTCTCCAATAATACAGTTTTAGAGGAATTGACACGTACTTGGTGACTGGTTAGAAATGTGCCAAGATTGAGACAGAGGAACTATTTGTAGCCCTTTACAAAGCCAGAGAAAGCTTTAAAGGAGGTAGGAAAATAACTGGTATAGAGATAAGCAATGAGATGAAATAAGCATGTCAAATAAGCATTTTACTATATAGATCTGGAGTTCAGGGGAGAGTTATGGACTAGAACAATCAATCTGAGAGTCACCCACAAGGAAGAAAGTTATTGAAACTGTGGGTGAATGAGATTTCTCAGGAGAGTGTGGAGCGTACAAAGGCAATACAGCTGGCCCTTGAACACTATGAGGGGTTAGGGGCACCACCTCTATGCCTTTGAATATCTGAGTGTAACTTTTAACTTTGTAAAAGCTTAACTGCTAACAACCTACTGTTGCCGGGAAGCCTTACTGACAGAAAACAGTCAATTAACACATATTTGTATGTTGTATGTATTATGTACTGTATTCTGACAATAAAATAAGCTAGAGAAAAGAAAATATTATTGTGCAAATCAAAAAGAAAAGAAAATATATTTACAGTACCATATGTATATTTACTGAAAAAAAGTCTGCATATAAGTGGATCTGTTCACTTCAAGCCTGTGTGGTTAAAGGGCCGACTGTAATGACTAGAACTGAATCTGAGGAAAAATAAACATTAAAGGGAAGACAGAGAAAGGAGCCCAAAGAGAAACAATGGGGGGGGGGAGAGGTGTGAGGAAATACAAATGCATGGTGGTAGGGAAGTAAAGGGAAATGTTCCTTAAACAAGGGAGTGGTCAGTGATGATAAATGTTATGGAGCATTTGAATGAAATGATTTTTAAAGTATTCCATGAATACAACAATATGTATTTTTCTTATTTCTTTAAGATGTTGATGGAAACACTTTCAGCCAGGTACCAGATAGTTCAAGGAGGAAAGGTGGTTTGGTGGAAAAATGTGTGGCTATAAAAGAAAGTCAAGAACTAGGAAAGTGAAAAGGGCTGTGGCATTGAGAGAATCATTTTTGTGGCAATGGTATTGGTTTTAAGGTAAGAAGAATGTGAGGTGCCTGGGTGGCTCACTTAGTTAAGCATCTGACTTCAGCTCAGGTCATCGGGCTTGTGCTGACAGCTCAGAGCCTGGAGCCTACTTTGGATTCTGTGTCTCCTACTCTCTTGGCCCCTGCCCCATTTGCACTCTGTCTCTGTCTCTCAAATATAAGTAAACATTTAAAAAAAGATAAGAATGTTATTCTCCATAGGCTGATGGGAAGGAGTCAGGAGAAGGGAGGAAGAAAATGAAGATTAGAAAAGATTGTGAACAATTCTGGGTTTCTTAGATTTCCCTTAAGAGGCAAATCCCTTGGATCATTTATTTGAAAGGTGAGTTTGTAGAGAAGAATCTTATAATCTGTATTTTTAACAAGCATCAAGTGACTCATTAATAGGAAAGTGTGGAAACACTATAAATAAATGTTTTAGAGCACCTGGCTGGCTCAGTTGATTAGGCACCCAACTTGCTTTCAGTTTAAGCTGTGATCTCACTGTGAGATGGAGCCCTGTGTCAGGCTTCATGCTGAGTGTAGCCTCTGCTTGGGGTTCTCTCTCTGTCTCTCTGTCTCTGTCTCTGTCTCTCTCTTCATCTCTGCCCTTTCCCTGCTCATATTCATTCTCTCTCTCTCTCTCCCAAAATAAATAAATAATCATTAAAAAATAAAAGTGTTTTGAGTAAATGGGACAGACTGGGATTCAGATCATCTGGCTATTCTTGGATATGAAGAGAGAATTTCCTTTGCTCTAGGAGAGAATTAGAAAAGGCTATGTAGAGATGAAGATAAATGTAGAGATTTAGTGACTGACTTTCCTGTCTTGCCTTTACTTTCTCCATCAAGTAAGATGTGAGGCCCCTTTTGAGAGTCATTTAAGAATTTCTAGGCACTATTAAGAGCCCAGGTGGAGAAAAGATGTTAATTCACGGTGGAACCAATTTATACAGCTGTATGATCTTTTGAAGCAAGTGTGATGAAGACTGACATGTGAGTTATAACATGAAGGTTTAATGGAAAGAAAGCAGAGCTTGAGAGTTCAGAATATTTCCATTGTTTGGATGATATAGTAATCACGGAGTACAGGCTGGATATCAAAGGGACCAGAGCAAGATAATAGGTTTGCCTGCGACTGAGAGTATCCTGGAAGGTGGGACAGTTAATGCTGAAACCAAGAATATCTGGGGAAACCAGAATCATTGGTCATCCTAGAAAGCAAGAATGATAGAAAGCTGGATTCAGGAACTGGAGTCTAGATGGAATAAAAATGTAGTGAGAGTAATTTAATGCACAATTTGGAATATAAGAGGTGATGGCCAGAGATTGAAATGTTTAGAGTTGAGTTTTCCAGGGTGTGTTAGGTTCAGATTATAAGACTCATGGCTTAAGGACCTGACAGTTGATAGTCAAAGTGGAATGCAGATGACGGACCCTAGGTGTATGGTGGCTATGAAGTTGAAAACAGATTGAGTTTAATGAGCTGTCTCCGTAAGCTATGACATCACCCGGGATGGTGGCTGAATAAAGTGGGGTGGTGAGCCTGATGTCAATTTTGATTGGCGGGCCAGGAGGCAAGTAGATGAAAAAATGGATTATGGTACAGCCACGTGGCATTAGCTTAAGTAACCTAGGGTTAGCTCAGGTTTAAAGGATAATTATCTATAAAAGGAACAATCAGACTTAATGTCCTGGCTTTAAAATATATGCGATATCAGAGAATAAACTATCTCCATTTGAAGAGGTTAAAGGAACAATGCTATCATCAAAGCAGAGGAATATGCAGCAAAACAGTTGAGAATGTATAACTTAAAAAAAAATGCTTGGTTGATCTTAAACCTACAAAATGTATATTGTCTTGCTTTATCAGGCCCTCATTCGCTCAAGGAAAACAATTCTCAATGAAAAAAGAAAAGATCCCTATTGGTGGGGTAAGTACCAGAATAATAATTGTTATTTGTTATTAAATTATATAAAAGATTACATTGTGTTATTAATAAATGCATATTTTTCATTGAATTTGAGGAGGTTTGCTATATGATAATTTGAAAAAATACATTAAATGGAACTGTTGAATATTATAGTGTTGTTTAATTAGGATTACATGCTACTTAGTGATATATATTCTTGTTTACTAATGATAGTAACTAATATTATTTGAATATTTATTTTTAAGTGCTCTGGACTATGCCAGCTCTTTACATGTAACTTATAAGGTGGCTACTGTTACTATGCCAAGTTATAGATGAGTAATCTCAGAATTACAGGGGTTAGGAACCTGACTAAGATAACAAACCTTAGGAAATGTCAAGTAGGATTTAAATCTACCTTGTCTGATTTTCCAGTTCAGTAACCTAATTTTATATCAATTTTGCTTTTAGGTGAAGTTCACAATCATTCTGAAGTACCTCCAAGCCTTTGGCTGGCTCTGGGTGTGGCTGAGTGTGGCCACTTACATAGGGCAGAACTTGGTAGGCATTGGACAGAATCTCTGGCTGAGTGCCTGGGCAAAAGAAGCAAAACACATGAATGAGTTCACAGAATGGAAGCAAATAAGAAGCAATAAATTTAACATCTACGGATTATTGGGATTAATGCAAGGTAAAAAAAAAAAGAAGTCTAGCTGCTTCTCTTTACTCTTTCTGACCTATTCTAATATAAGCATAGGGCATCGTTTTATTTCAAATGAAATCTGTGCCATAATTTACACATATTTTGAAATAATTTAAATACATATGTTTTTAATTCCCTGTATTTGAGAAAGTATACCAAAACTTATGTGTGTCAGCTATATGGCCACACTAAATAATGTGTTTGTCTCATTTAATCTTCACAAAAAATTATTTAGAAAGGTGTTATTATCCCTAATTTGCATGAGGAAACTGAGGCTCATATGCTAAGTCATTCAGGACTCAAAAGTCTTGTCTACATGGCTACTCCCTATATGTGCTTAAACTAATTCATTAATTCATTTAACATACATTATAATGAAGAGATTCCTTAAACTTGGGCATGTTACTTAAATTTTTAGTTTTATCATTTATACAAAATAGATAATCTCTACCTAAACATTGTTCCAGTGATTAAAATAGACATTATGTGTAAAGCTTATAGAAAAATGTTGAGTGTATACCAAGAGTACAGTGTTAGCCATTATTTAACAATAAACAGAATGAATATTGTGCACAGAGTCCTACAGGTAGAAAGTTTCAGAGCCAAGATTTGAATTCATGTCTACCTGATTCCCCAAACTGTGTTCTTAACCACTAAATTGACATTTCTGAAAGAGTTTTACATGAAGCAATAGAGATGCCCCACAAATATAGGATTCTGTACTCTAATAGGTCTGCAAAGCAGAACTATATTTTTCTATGCATCTGAAATCCTTTTTCTTTCCTTTTGCTAAAAATTTTGAGATATTCTTCAATAAATTGACTCATTTAATTATATTTAAATCAATGTTTCTCAAATCCATTTGACCATGGGAAAAAATTATTTTCTTTGTGTTATCCATTAACACCTTGAGCAATTTGTTTTCCACAGATTGTATTTTGGAAAATTCTATACTATGATATACTCCTTTCCAAGTGCAAAGTGTGATGTAACAAAAGCTAAAAAAAAAAAAAAAAAGTCCTTCAAAAATCTTTTCGATGGTTCTGAAATGCTGTAGAAATGTTAAGGAGAAGGAAAATTGAGAAAAGACCCATGATTGTAGTTAAAGATGCATAATCGAGAAAGAGGTGGGAAAAGAATACAGATTGTAGGTAGTTGAATAACTGAGGATTAAGGAGAAGATACATATTGTCCTTCAAAGAAGTTGGGTGATTTGAAAGAGAAAACAAAAGGATATTCAAAAGTACAGTAGACATAAAGTGAAGATTTTTTTAAAATACAGACATTTTGTATGTGTTTATGAAAAGAAAGTAAGGCACCTTGAAGGAGAATGATAGCAAATTCAAATTAGAAAATAATACATGCAAGTAGTGCTATCTAAGGATATTCATAAGGGAAAACACAAAGAGAGGTACATGCATTTGGTAAAAGAAAATAAAGATAAAATAAAAAATATGAAACTTAGAGCTTTGCTTCTTTGGCCCTTTTCCATCTTTATTGTGTGGCCAGAATATTGCTAATAGTATCTCTATCAAAAAGTAAGCAAATATTATAAGAGAGATTTATGTTTATTTTCTCATCCTGTTAACAAAATTTATGGGGGAAAGAGATATTATGTGAATGACTAAAATGATATATAAAGATTAGCTATAGTATGAAAGATACAGTGTGTTTGCTTTTGAATCAGTAAGAGGCAAGTTTATTGGCTTGTAGTTTACAATTCATTGAGGAAAGAATGGTTATAGTGGTCTAGAATGCTACGCACCAAAGAAGATTCATATATACGAATATCTCTATATCTGTGTCTGTCACGTGTATGTATGAGAGTTAAACCCATACCAATCCAGGAGCTCCTGTTAAAACTTTTGGGGAAATTCAGTATACCTTGAAGAATATTTTAAGTGAGCAAATATCATTTCCTATACTAGACAAGGTATGCAGGTTTAGTATTCACAATTTTATCATTGTAAAATGAGAATTGTTTAATTTTTTATTTAAATTCTACTTAATTAACATACAGTCTAACATTAGTTTCAGGTGTAGAAGTTAGTGATTCATCACTTACATACAACACCCAGTGCTCTTCACAATAAGTGCCCTTCTTAATCCCCATCACCCATTTAACACATTCCCCCCACCCCTCCAGTAACCCTCAGTTTATTCTCAACAATTAAGAGTCTTTTTCCTGGTTTGCTTCTCTTTTTGTTTCCCCCCTATATTTATCTGTTTTGTTTCTTAAAGTCCACATATGAGTGAAATTATATGACATTTGTCTTTCTCTGACTGACTTACTTCCCTTAGCATAACATTCTTTGCTTCATCCACATCATTGCAAATAGCAAGATTTCATCTTTTTTTATGGCTGAGAAATATTCCATTGTGTGTGTGTATGTGTGTGTGTACACACCACAACATTTTTATCCACTCATCAGTGAATTAACATTTGGGCTCTTTCCATAATTTGTCTATTGCAGATAATGCTGCCATAAACATTGGGATGCTTATATCGCTTTGAATTAGTACTTTTGCATTATTTGCATAAATACCTGGTAGTGCAGTTGCTGGATCACAGGGCAGTTTTCTTCTTAACTTTTTGAGGAACCTTCATACTGCTTTCCAGGGTGGCTGCACCTGTTTGCATTCCCAACAGTGCAAGGGGATCCCCCTTTCTCCACATCCTCACCAACACCTGTTGTTTCTTGTATTGTTGACTTTAACCATTCTGGCAGGTGAATTTTATATTTTTTAAATAATTTTTAGGTACTAATCCTTTATCAGATATGTCATTTGCAAATATCTTCCCCAATTCCATAGGTTGTCTTTTCATTTTGTTGATTGTTTCCTTCACTGTGCAGATTTTTTTTATTTTGATATAATACCAATATTTTATTTTTGCTTTTGTTTCCCTTGCCTCAGGAGACATATCTAGTAAGAAGTTGCTATGGCTTATATCAAAGGGATTACTACCTGTGTTCTGTAGGATGTTGATGGTTTCCTGTCTCACATTTAGGTCTCTCATTCATTTTGATTTATTTTTGTGTATGGTGTAAGTAAATGATTCAGTTTCATCCCTTGGCATGTTGCTTCTAGTTTTCCCAGACCATTTGTTGAAGAGACTGTCTTATTTTTAATTAACTACCAATAGACATAGGAAATATTTTGTAACAAAGGCAATAGATTATGCACAGCTTTATTAAAAGATTTTTTCCTGTTTTGTGTTTTGTCTAAAGTGGTCTTCAGTCATTAAAATATGAATCTTCTCTATTTTTTCTTATTTTTTTAATTTTTTGCATTAAAAATTAAAATTTTCTGAAGATTTATTATTAGATGCAATTATAAGTCATCTCTAAGTAGGGTGAACCTAAGAAATGAAAATGCATAATTTCTGGTTTTTTCAGTAGACCATAGCTACATCTTATGGAATTTTGTCCAATCAAGAGCAGTCTGTATTCCCTGACATCATCAAACTCACAAAATTAAAAAGCCGGCAGGAGGGTGGGAGGAGTGAAAGCATAAACAGCATTGTCATATGTTAATACCGCAGGCCTCTTATGAATTATGTAAGTGTTAACATTCAAAATAAAGTAGAATTCAAAGCATAATGTTAGATATATATTTTATAACAAAAATAAAAATCTTACATTGTTTTCTAAGACATAGTTCTGAACATTTTTTTCCCTGGGTCCCAGCTATTTGCCTAGAATCTCTAGGACATTCTGAACATCTTGTATCTATTGTGTTTTATGCCTCGTTGTTAGGAACTTCCTTTCTCCCATACAATATGAAATTATAGTGGGGGAGAGAGAGAGAGAGAGAGAGAGAGAGAGAAGAGATTGAGAGAGAGAATCCCAAGCAGGTTCCATGCCCAGCATGGAACCTAACTGGGGCTTCATCTCATGACCCTGGGATCATGACCTGAGCTGAAATCAAGAGTCGGACGCTCCACTGGCTGAGCCATCCAGACGTCCCCAAAGCAATGTTTACAGTACACTGCTGATTCTAGTTTAACATGAGTGAGTAGATCATCTTTTTTACTTACCTCACAAAATTCCACTGAAATGATAATGAATAAATATAAAAGGAAAGACCTCAGAAGATTTCAGAGTGATAAATTTTTACATAAGCAGTTATACTGATAGATAATTAAGGTAGAAGAACCTGTAAATATGGGGGAAGCTGTAACAGAAGAGGGAGTTGTTCATTTGAGCTGTGGAGAAACAATAAACTCATGGTCATGGGTAGAGAGTAGACTTGAATTACATGGAAATAATCCCAATAATTCACCAGACCATTGTTCTCTTCCCATTGGCCTCTCCTACAACACCCACCACCATCACCAATGTGCACAGCAACCTTATTGTAGTAATACAATGAAAACTAGAAAGCTGACATCTAAAGACGAAATGAGGTTTTCTAGTGTGTGTGATATACATAGAAGAAATTCTCCTTAAATGGCTTTTGGAGAAGCTTTAGCCTACATGTCTAGATTCCAGTATTCCAGATTCTGTGTCACACCTACCCACTTTTGTAGAATTTGAAGCAATCTCTTCCATTCAGAGAACAACAACAAACAAAAAAAAATGTTGGAGGAAATTAATGTGTGGAATAGCAGAAGGAAGCCATATCAGTTACCTCTATTCATTAACCATGTGTTTATTTCATATGTTTAAACTGATAATGATGGATGGTTTTGCATTTTAATCAAACCAACAGTATAAATAAGAGCTAACAAATAAAACAATGACATTCAGCAATGAAACAATCCTTTTTGAAATAGAAGCTTAAATGTCAAATTAGTATCTTCAGAGATTCAAAATAGTATATCCACAAAGCCAGTGCAAAAATGTGCTGAAATAAGTTCAATCTTAGACAAAATATACTTGAAACATTTAAAGAATTTAAAGAGATTGTACAAATGGAGAAGATATATTAGAAGACATTATCCCAGGAGTACAACATAAAAAATATAAATGGAAAATGATAAATAAGAAAATTAAAGGCATAATTCAGGAAGTCCAACATTCATATAAGTGTTTCAGTAAATTCAGGTGAAAATGATCAGATTCATAATATTTAGCATTTCCCATAAGTGAAGAATGCAAGTGTTCTGATCTTGCAACCATTCAAGTTTAGAGTGGAGAGAAAGAGGGTTCCAAAAGAGTAGATGATGCTGCAAAAGAGGAGGGGGCTAAATAATAGAATAAAGAAATAATAGAATATCTGATGAGTTTGAATATATTCAGAAGAGATTTGCTGACTCTTGAAGTATTTGGGAATAAATTAGTGCGTGTTGCATAGAAAACTAAGAATATGAAAAAAGAGTGGCACAACCATAATAAATTTAGTGAACTTCATGCATAATGTATGTTTGGTGGTAATATAAATATTGAATATTTATTCGAGGAAAGAGGGTGATAACCTGTTTTTGAAAGAAAACGAAGGACGTATGGGGAAGTGAGGTAGAAAAAAAAAGAAAATATTTAAGGCTAAGAAATCACTTAACAGCAGCATGTGATATTATTTAAAATATAAAGGAATTAGCAAAAATAATTTAAGATGATCAGTGTTAACTATCTTTTGTTTCATTTAAACATACTTATAAGGGAATAAGAATTATGCTGGCATCACACTTTTGTTAGCAAATTTTTTATATTAGAGAGCAGTGGAGCAATTGTGTATCCCCTTTGACTGAGAGCAAACTAGCACAAGTAATATGGGAATTTATTGACTCCCCAAACTGAAAAGTCCAGACATAGGTCATTATACACACTCCATCCCCATGCTTAGATGAAGTGTCCACTATTCTTTATCAACTCTACTTGTTGTCCTCATTGGCTTAATTCTCAGGCTTCACGTGGTGATGGAAATGTTCTCTTTCAAAGAACTTCCTTCCATAGAAATCCATGAAATGATATTCCTTGAAACAATTTGAATCACATATCCATCCTTGACCAATCACTGTAACATACCATGTCTTCTTTTAGCCCTATCAGTTCTCCGATCTGAGAGAACTCTTTGTCCTTTCATTTCCTCTCCCACATGGATAGCTCTTTTTATGAGCATGTCTCTTTCTTGTCATACTTTGTCAAATGCAGCTAATAATAGTCAATAGATAAAGCTAGATGTTTATTATATATGTCTGCTTTTTCAGTTGTTGCAAGAACAACACTTCCTCCAACCAAATCTCAGGAGCTTAATAGACCAAAAAAAAAAAAAAAAAAAAAAAGAAAGTGTTCATTGTGGTTCAGGTAAAGGACTACACTTGTTCTTGGACCCAAGTTGAAGAAGCAGTCCAACCACCATTATAAATGTTAGCAGGCACTCTCCAAGGAATAAACTTTAGCAGTTTCTGGTACCAGCAATTACTTAACCTGGTATTATGTGTTGTTTCTCCTTCAACTTGTTCTTCAGAACTCTTAATATGGTCCCATACATCAAGGAGGCCAGGAAGAACAACTCTACCATGGACTAGAAGCTAGGAGAACTAAAATTATTTGGCTAGCAGCACCAATGACTACCATATTGTCCCATGAGACATCACAAATAGGTGCTTAGAATTCTGTTAACCTGGTTGATCTGTTACGTTTTGTGCATTCCTCTAGAATCTATGCCTATGAATAAGGAGAGTTCTTTTTTGATAGGATTGCAACCCATCAGACTGTCTGTATTCATTATCAGTGAACCATATAAATTTATACTTAGTTTGATCCACAATTACACATTGTTAAGTTTGCTTCTTGAGTTTTCCATTTTAAAAATGCTATGATAAACAACCTTTGAGCATTAAAATATAAAATTATTTAAAGAGGTTAACATGTCCTTGATAATAATTTGGTATTTGTAACAATTTTAGGTCTCTTTGTCTGTTCTGGAGCCTATGTACTCACTAAGGGATCCCTGGCTGCCTCTCGAACTTTGTATGCTCAGCTATTGGATAATGTGTTACACCTCCCACTCCAGTATTTTGAAATGAATCCTATAGGCCAGATCATCAATCGGTTCACCAAGGTAAGTAGAGCCATACCTTATTGAATAGCATACCTAAAAATGATGAACCATATTTAATATCTTGCAATAGCATTTGTTAAAAAAAAATCACCCTCGAGAGATGGGATTATGTTTTGTATACATTTCCTTGTTATTTTACTTCTCATTCTTGGGACATTTATAATTGATGTATAGCAGCATCACATCTTACACATATAATCAAAATAACCCTTGAAAATTTCTGGAAGAACACCCTCTTAACAATTACACCTGACCACTGGGGGAAACTACTTGGGGGTAGATTGGGAAGGGCAAAGACCATGTAGTTAGACTTATTTAATCATCATCTTGTCACATCCAGGTTTTTATTTTTTTTTATTTTTACATTGAATGATATATTTCTTCATCTCATTTTAAACCGTGAAAAGTTAAAAATATAGTGACCTGATACCAATTTTTTTAGGACATGTTTATAATTGATATGCGTTTCCATTATTACTTACGGACCTGGGTGAATTGTACACTGGATGTTATTGGAACCATTTTGGTCATTGTAGGAGCTTTACCACTCTTCATTCTGGGGGTTATTCCCTTGGCTTTCCTCTATTTCATTATACAGGTAAGTACATGAACTTTTATGTGTATTAATAACAGAAGTCACAGTCAGTTACAGATTCAGAGCCACTTAAATTGCCTGTTAGTTCAAGTTCTCCAAAATGGAGATTCCAAGAAAGGATTCCATATAGTAGGGTGTTACTGGGGAATGCCTGCAAAAGATAAAGGAAAGGGAGCCAGAGAAGGCTGTGAGCCCTCAGACAGCAATGCCGGTCTGATTCCTGTGAGGGAGTAAAGAGGATTGGGTGGGGAAAATCTTGGATTACAGGACATTTCCATAAAGATTCATCGAATGGATGGGAAGTCTACAACCAATGTCACCCATTGAAGTATTCCATGTGTCCCCAAAATGGGCCTGTGTTAGCACCCCTGCCATGCACTGTCATTGCCTGTAAACAACCTGTGGGAAACATGGCCTCCATGCTAATAGAGTAGTAGATGTTCTCCCTGCAACAGGTGAACTGAGCTGTGCATTTTTATGGTCACCACAAAATCTATATGGTCTTTGCATTTTAGCAGAAAGTTAATTTGCTTGTAAATCCAAAAGACAAACAGATACTGCTTTTTTGTCCTGTTCTCCCTGATATCAGCAAAGTACTCCTAGAAGATCTAAAGAGATCTCTCATGATATATATCTTTATATTCCAGTTACAATGTGGTCAACTTCATTCTAAAATTATGTCACTGTAAGGCTATAGGGTAAAATGAAGTTTATTTTTTTAATGAGATGTCTTAACACATATTTGATTTAAATATGAAAGTATTTTGAGGCTGTTTACATAAACAGATGCAGTTATTATAGTTCAATGCTTTCCCAAAACCCAAGTTTTAAAATACATATTAGAGTTTAATCTGCCCAAACCAGAATGTTAATCATTTTCTCATTTCTACACCTATGCGATTATTATACATCCTTCTTCCTATGTTTTTTCCCTATTTTCTCTGACTGACTGGATCTTACTTACCTTTCATGGCCTAGGTCATGTTTCATTTTCTGTGCAAATGAAGTATTCTCTACCAAAATAGTGCAAAGAGATCAGACTCATTCAGGTATTATGGGTTTATTATACTGCTAGTATTATAGGCTATTTTTAGACACAAATTGTCTCCCCAGTGAAATTGTAAGTCCTCCAGGGAAGACAACTACATCTTAGAGCTAAAAGAAACAAATCTACAAATCTAGAACATGAGGGATGGTTTTGAGAATCAGTTGTATCTGCTTAAAAAAAAAAAAATGCCTCATATCAAAAATGAACATTTATGTGATAGTCTTGTGGTTGGTAAACTATAACAGGGTGACCAGAAGTGGACATGAGTCTAGAAACCACATCTTGTTAGGGAACACTGTATGGGATGAGCCCTGAATGTGAATTCAGGAGCCTCAAATTCTAGTTACTTTCCTGACTCTTATGTTTGGCACATCACTTCCCTTCCTAGGCTTCATTGCTTCTCCCTATAAAACCGGAGGTTTGTTTTATAGCAGTGCTACTCAAAGAATGGTCACTGGACCTATGGGCCATACCCCAGACCTACTGAATCCGAATCTCTGGTTGTACCACTTTTTTTAAAAAAATCACATGTTAATAAATATGTATATAATTTTATTTGGTAATCACATTCTAATAAAACTGGGAGGAAATAAAGAATATATCAGGGCGAGGCCCACAGTCTGTGTTTTTCTTAATTTTTTTAATGTTTTATTTATTTCTGAGATGAGAGAGAGAGAGAGAGGCAGCGTGAGCAGGGGAGGGTCAGAGAGAGAGGGAGACACAGAATCTGAAGCAGGCTCCAGGCTCTGAGCTGGTTGTCAGCCCAGAGCCCAACGCAGTGCTCAAACCCATGAACCGTGAGATCATGACCTGAGCCGAAGTCTGACGCTTAACCAACTGAGCCATCCAGGCACCCCCCACAGTCTGTGTTTTAACAAACCTTTTTACTAAAGGTGATTTTTACTAAAGTGTGAGAAGCATTGATCTATATCAATAGTTCTTAAATGAAATATTCTGGAGAGATTTGTATCCTGAAGGACTCCAGGGCTTTTGCAATTCATTGAAATTCCCTGAAAATTTCTTTATGACAGTCTCTTAAGTCCCCTTGCAATTCCAGAATGCCATAATCCTCTGAGTTCTCCAGGGCACTTAGCACAGAGCAGAGCTGGTAGACTGCAAGTCGACAGGCCATATGTAGTTTCAGATATGTTTTTGCTTAGCCTGCTCAGTGTTTTTAGCAAAATGAAGACATTTGATAATCAGTGAATATATATAAAACTCCAGGTCCAAAGATTTTCTTGAAAAAAATTGCAAGATGTGGTAGTTCTCAATTTTCATTTCCAGTGTGTTACAATTACCCGGGGCTGGTGAATGATGGTGCAGTTAACTCAGGACACGCTCCCTCCAGCACTTGTCTTGTTCATCCCAATTATTCTCAACCAAGTTGGAGGGGAAGTAGCCAGTTATACTTGTGGCTGCACTGGGGTGGGGTGGAGGTGTAGACCAAATATATATATATTCATAATTATATTTAGGAACAAAAATAGTATTGTCTGAACACTTGATTGACTTCCTTCACTTAATGGGTTAACTCCCTGGTCACATTTCCAACATGGGACATAGTAGGTACTAAGTAATGGTTGGTTGAAAGGATGATCAAAGTGGAACTTTGCCCACCTCTGTTCTAGCTATGCTCTCCAGAATCTGGGCTTTTTACTGTGCCAAGGATGTATTCGTTAGGGCTCCTGTAACACATTTGGTAGCTTAAAACAACAGAAATGTTATTTTTTCACAGTTCTGGAGGCCAACAGTCCAAAATCAAGGTGCACATAGGGTTGGTTCCTTCTGGAGCCTTTGAGGGAGATTGGTTTCATGCTTCTCTCTTGGCTTCTGGTGGCTGTCAACAATGCTTGGCATTTTCCTTGGCTTATGCGCACATTATTCCAGTCTCATCCTCACATGGCTTTCTCCCTAGGTCTTTGTCCTCTCCTTTTCTGTCTCTTATAAGGACACTCAGCACTGGACTTAGGGTCTACCCTAAATCCAGGATGATCTCATTTAGAGATCCTTAATGACATCTGCAAAGATTCTATTTCCAAATAAAGCCACACTCACAGGTACTGGAGGTTGAACTTGAACCTCACTTTTTGGGGGTCACTCAGTGTCTTGCCATTTTCAAACTCTTAAGGCAATTTCTGCTACATCTTTCCAACTGCCTCTTTCTGTTTTCTGGTTAGAGATACTACGTGGCAAGCTCTCGGCAGATCCGACGGTTGGCAGGAGCGTCTCGCTCTCCTATCATTTCCCACTTTAGTGAGACTTTATCAGGGGTGTCCACTATCCGGGCATTTGGACATGAACAGAGGTTTATCCAGCAAAACAAAGAGGTGGTGAATGAGAACTTGGTCTGTTTCTACAATAATGTAATTTCAAACAGGTAAGTGACATCAATAGACCTACCTCAAGACCAGTCTCTTTTTAGATGTCTTGTGCACTGACTTCTAAACAGAAAGAATGTTTTGTAATGGCATTTCATGAAATTATTAAAAAAAGAAAAAGAAGAAAGCCTTAGCTGTTTCTAATATTTAACACACATTTAAGTTGAAATGTATCAATTTATATTCATATAAAAGTACATGCTATCTTGCATGAAAATAATATCCCATATTTTTTGAAGGTCATATAGGATGCTATTGGAATTACTAAAGGTATGGCTCTGTTATATTCTGTATTTGTAGAATATATCCTATTAGCAAACAATACTTTATAATATCATTGCACATAAAAGGGAAATGAAATATTAAATAATAGCTGGACACATTTTAACTTTTGGAGACTGATTTTACCGTAGAAAAAAGAATATGTATTCATAAAGGTGATTGATTTTCCAATAGGATTTTAAAATATGATGCATCGTTTTAGCTGGTGTTCTCTTTTTAATTCTGATTAAGTTTTAAAGCAAAGTTCAGCAAAAGTAAAGTGTGTTTTTATGCAGAGGAATCCTTTAATGTATCATCACTGCAACAGTCCCATTTTGACTGAAATCTAAGTAAGTGAAGAATAAAAGGAAGAAGCTATTGATGTTTACATTTCCATTTCCCAGAGGAGAGTTCAGACCAAGTGCAACAAAACTTTTGCATCTCGGTTGAAGAATATTTTCCATTATCACAGGTGGCTGTCTGTTAGACTTGAATTCCTTGGCAACTTAATGGTATTTTTTGCTGCACTGCTTGCTGTGCTGGCTGGCAATTCGGTAGATTCAGCAATAGTTGGCTTGTCTATATCCTATGCCCTAAATGTAAGTAATAATGATTTTGTGGTATATGATATGTTTATAATCCAGTTAATTAAACTCTCCTCTCCTTTGCCTGTCTGAATTACAGATCGTATTAACTAAATAATGAGAGACAAATCTGGATTACCCTGAGGCTCATTTCTTCCTCTGCTGCTACTAGCAGGAAACAGGCTCAGCAATTCTGAGTCAGCTCACAGAAAGAACAGGCTGAGTGTTAAAGACCAGGAAACTCCTGCTTTACATGGTTACCCAGAAGTTTCCTGCTCTCCTATCTTTATGGATTTATAGAATGTAACAAGGGTAGGGCCTCTCTCCATTTTGGCCTGCCAATCCAGTTCGCCCAGTCTAACCAAGGATAATGCAAACTCGGGAGAATACACGGTCTGCTGCTTCTTTGCTTATGTTTTTTCCTAATAAGCCCTATTTTATATTACACTGAAAAGCGCTAGTGTTATGAGTGTGTTCATGCCCTCTTTGTAAAACGGAATATTTCTTAAATTACTTAGTATAATTACACATTGTTAGAGGATAAGTCTAGATGATTTGGGTACTTGCCCTTCATTCCTTATCCAAGATGCTTAATTAAGGCCAGTTGCATTTCAGAATTCAGAACTTAGTCTTGTAGAAAGGAAATAATGACACATACTATAGTCAAGGTCAAGGGCAGAATCCCATAATCAAACTACTTGTTCTGGAGTAAAATATGTGAATGTTTAAGTGGGTTAAATAAAAACTTTAAAGAACCCAATATTAGTTCAAGTCAGGTTGGCCATCAAATGACTTGACACCAAACTTAAGGAAAAATTGAATTGACAAGAGTTTTTTTTGACATTCAGAATTAGGCTTGAATTGCCACCTATATTTGTGGGTAGGGTGAGAAGAAAGTATAGTTAAAAAAAAAAAAGAGAGAGACAAGAGTGGTCAAGAGTTAGGAGAATCCTGCTTCCAGTGAATTCTGCCAAAGGTAACATCGTGCACAACTTTTTTCTCACTTGGGATGTACATTTCTTGAGGCATAGCCCATCAGTCTTGGTATCCATCATTCCTTACACCAAGTGTGAACTCCTTCAATACCTGTTGAACTATATTCATTCTGTCTTCTGCCAAAAACAAAAAAACATTATTTAATCAGTTTAACATACTTGCAGAAACACTTGTGTGCAAATATATAAGTATATTTACTTCTAAAGTTGTTAAATAATCAGAAAAGGTAAAAGTATATGAAAACTATGAAAAGTAAAACTTTATAAAGTATTATTCATATTATGTAAAAGACTAAAGAACCAGTCATTAAGCTCTTGGGTCTTGGGTTTTTCCCTCCAGATTACCCAATCTCTGAATTTTTGGGTAAGGAAAGCTTGTGAAATTGAAACCAATGCAGTTTCCATTGAAAGAGTTTGTGAATATGAAAATATAAGTAAAGAGGTAAGCATTTCTAAATAACCAATAAATAGATGCAGGATTAAGATATTGTAATGCAATTTGAAGTGATATTTAAGAAGATAAATTTGGGGGCACCTGGGTAGCTCAGTCAGTTAAGCGTCCAACTTCAGCCCAGGTCATGATCTTGCAGTTTGTGGGTTTGAGTCCCGTGTCAGGCTCTGTGCTGACAGCTCAGAGCCTGGAATCTGCTTTGGATCTGTGTCTCCCTCTCTCTCTGATCCTCCCCCGCTCACTCTCTCTCTCTGTTTCAAAAATAAATAAATGTTTAAAAAATAAAGAAAATAAATTTTAAACAAAACTTGCTTTTCCAAATTCATGTTTTAATATTCAGCATTTCAATGAAATTAAAACCACAGCACATTGTGAAATACACTATTATTTTATGTATCACAAAAATAGAAGAAAAGACCACAGTTGACTGAATTAGGATAGTACATAAATTGTAAGATACATCCCTATTTCAGTTATGTTATAAGAATGAAATATGATTACCTGTTTTTAGAAGGCACAATGATTTGTCCTCTACCAATGTAGAGTAAAATATTCAACCTAAGATTATAACTTTGTGAGGATTTTATGTTGAGAAAGGTGTCTTAATATAGTCATCTCATAAATAGTCTGCAGTTTTTAAATTATATCTTTATTGCTTATATCTTCTGTTCTGTTTTCTCATCATTAGCTTCTTTGTGCATGGGAAAGAGGAGGAGAATAAATCAGTCTGCTTTGTTTCCTTTAATTAGTTATAATTTAGAATAGAGAAGAATTAGGGGTACCTGGATGGCTCAGTCAGTTAAGTGCCCGACTCTTATGATCTCAAGGTTCCTGAGTTTGAGCCCAGTATTAGGCTCTGTACTGGTGGTGTAGAGCCTGCTATGGATTCTCTCTTCCTCTCTCTCTCTCTCTCTTTCTCTCTTTCTTTCTCCTCCACTCTCTCAAAAATAAATAAATAAACTTAACAAAAGTAGAAGAATAACACTCTGCCTCTCCTTCTCAAAAATAAATGAACATTTAAAAAAATTTTTTTTAAAGGGGCACCTGGATGGCTCAGTCCGTTAAGCATCCAGCTTTAGCTCAGGTCATGATCTCGCGATTCGTGGATTCAAGCCCCACATGGAGCTCTGTGCTGACAGCTCAGAGCCTGGAGCCTGCTTCAGATTCTGTGTCTCCCTCTCTCTCTGACCCTTCCCCACTCATGTTATATCTCTTTCTCTCTCAAAAATAAACATTTAAAATTTTTTTAAAAAGTAGAATTAGACTATTGACAGAGTATGATATTTGAGTTTTCATTGTATTTTAATAATCTGATTTACTTCTGCCTCCCAGTTCTGTGAATTAACAAGGCAGGTGTTACAGTTGACTTGAGTTTCTGTATCTTCTTCAGTCCACCTATAAAGGTATCAAAATCTTCATGAAATGTTCCTCTTTTGCTCATAACTCTCAGGAAAAGGTGTCCGTCCTCCAAATAGAAAACTGGAGCTTCTACTTGTATTTTTGGTAATACCTGTTCATGTTTTCTCTCAGATGTTGCTTCATTAACCACTTCCTTTAATTCCTACATATCAATTCCCTGACTCCCTTGCCTCTCAACTTACAAATATGTTTAAATATTATTGACAGCCCAGAAGGCCTGGGTGGCTCAGTAGGTTAAGCAACTGGACTCTTGATTTTGGCTCAGGTCATGATCTCACAGTTGGAGAGTTCAAACCCCACATCGGGCTTGGAGCTGACGAGGGACCTGCTTGGGATTCTCTCTCTCTCTCTGCCCCTCCGTGCCTCTCTTTCTCTCTCAAAATAAATAAACTTAAAAAAATTTAATATGTGCATCCTCCCACTCCTACCTGAACTTTGATTCTTCCTCTAGATTCATCCTCGGGTCTTAACTTCCTTTTTTACCCATATTTCATGGAAGATTAATCTACCTTCACAACCTCCAATTATCAGTGTTCAGTTTGCTCAGCCTATTGCCATGTGATGACCATTTTATTGTTTTCTGTATTTTCTAAGTTTTTGTATATATATTTTTGTATGTAAACTTTTTGTTTATATGTATAAAATTGTAATATACTTTTCATATTGTAAAAAAACAATAAAATGTGTATGTATACACACATAAAATACCCACACCAACACAATGGAAAAAAAAATCATCTTTATGTGAAGTACTTGGGTGGCTCAGTCCATTAAGTATCCAGCTCTTGGTTTTGGCTCAGGTCATGATCTCACAGTTCCTGGTTTCAAGCCTTGTCCGCCACTGTCAGTGTGGAGCCTGCTTGGGATTCTCTCTCTCTCTCTCTCTCTCTCTCTGCTCCTTCCCCCATTCACGTGCACTCTTTCTCTCTCAAAATAAGTAAAGAAACATTAAAAAATAATCTTTATATAATTTGATAACTCAAGTTATAAAAACTGTTGACATGCGAGAAGTAAACTGTCCAGATAATTCTATTTATCTCTCTGTAGCCTCCTTTCTCTGCACTTTTTTACAGCAGAATTCTTTGGAATAGCCTATACTTCTCTCATTCTACTTTGGACTCATTCCAAACAGGCTTTAAATTTCACCACTTCACTGAACCTGCCCTTGGAGATCACCAGTGGTTTCCTTTCAGGCCTCACTTGACCTGATCCATCATCTGACACTGGCCATCACTCACTCTCGTGAAAACTTTTCACCTTGCTGCCCAGACACCACACTCTCCTACCCTCTTCTGCTTCCTGCTGTTCCCCCAACATCCCAGGCAGGCCCCTGTCTCAGGACCTCAGCACGTGTTGTGAGGTGCCCTCCTGGAAAGTACTTCAACCCATATCCAAATATCTGGTTCCCATATAATATCCAACCAAGCCTTTCCCAGCCTTCCCCACTTAAAATCACTCCACCACCGCTAACCTTGCCTATCTCCCATCTTCCAAAGCTTGATCACTATTTAACATTTTACATATGCTATATTATTCCTCTGTCCCTTCCCAGCAGGCTGTATGCTCTGTAAGGGCAAGAATTTGTGTCTGTTTTGCTCACTGCTGAATCTCCAGCAACTAAAGCACTGACTAGCATAGTAAATACTCAGTATCTGGGTGCTGAGTGAATGCCAAACTGTCCTCGTCTCTGCTACAATTTCTAATAGGTTACCTTCAGCTCCTTTGTAGGGTTTTTAGAAGACTCTTCTTTTTAAAAAACTTTAAATGGTTTTTATTTACTTCTGAGAGAGAGAGACAGCATGAGCAGGGGAGGGTCAGAGAGAGAGGGAGATACAGAATCTAAAACAGGTTCCAGGCTCTGAGCTTACTGTCAGCACAGAGCCAGACACAGAGCTTGAACCCACCAATCGTGAGATCATGACCTGAACCAAAGTCGGGTGCTTAACCGACTGCGCCACCCAGGCACCTCTAAAAGACTCTCCTTAATAACTGGATAGGAGATGGGAAGACTTGTTACTGTTAAATATTCCTAAGCTTTCTTGTAACTAGATGAGAAATTTTATGCTGGTAATATTTAAAACTATTTTTAGATCATAATATCCACAAATGTTTTCCATCACTTTTGTTTTTACGCATGATAGTTATTTTTTAGAGGGAAAGGTATTTTTATTGTAGTTATTGTAATATTTCTTTGTTTGAAGGCACCCTGGATAATGTCTACAAGGCCTCCGGCACAATGGCCCAATAAAGGGATAGTGGAATTTATTAATTTTCAAGCTCGATACCGAGATGATCTTGGTTTAGCATTACAAGATATCAGTTTCCAGACTCATGGAGAAGAGAAGGTACCATATATATTTTATAAGTTTCACTCTCCTTTTTATCTGAAAACATTTGTTGTTAAGGTCAAAGGTTAATATGGTATTGAGTAGAAGATAGTCTTTTGTTCAAATTTCATATAAAGGTATTAACTGTTTCCTCTGTCCCTTCCCAGCAGGCTGTATGCTCTGTAAGGGCAAGAATTTGTGTCTGTTTTGCTCACTGCTGAATCTCCAGCAACTAAAGCGCTGACTAGCATAGTAAATACTCAGTATCTGGGTGATGAGTGAATGCCAAACTGTCCTCGTCTCAGCTACAATTTCTAACAGGTTTTATATATATAGAATATATAGAATAGTATATAGTATATAGAATAGTATATAGAATAAAATTTCGTCTTTTAAAAAAGGTATTTCTAGGGGCACCTGGGTGGCTCAGTTGGCTAAGCATCCTACTCTTGATTTCAGCTCAGGTCATAATCTCACAGTTTTGTGAGTTTAAGCCTCGCATCAGGATTTGCACTGGCCTTGTGAAGCCTGCCTCGGATTCTTTCTCTCCCTGCCCCTCCCCCACTCATGCTCTTTTTGTCTTTCTCCAAATAAATAAATAAAATTTTAAAAAGGTATTTTTAGGGGTGCCTGGGAGGTTCAGTAGGTTAAGTATCCGACTTCAGCTCAGGTCATGATCTCATGGTTTGTGGGTTTGAGCCCTGCGTCAGGCTCTGTGCTGACAGCCTGATTCAGATTCTGTGTCTCCCTTTCTTTCTGCCCCTCTCCTGCTCGTGTTCTACCTCTGTCTCTCAAAAATTAGTAAATGATAAAAAATTTTAAAAAGGTATTTTAAAATTGTGCATACTATATCATGAAACATGATTTTAGTATACTTTATTTTTCAGCTTTACTGAGTTATAATTAATAAGTAAATAATGTATATATTTAAGGTGTACAATGTGATACACACACACACATATATATAGTGAAATGATTACCACAATCAAATTAATTAACACATCCATCACCTCACATAATTACAAGGTTTTCTGTTTTTGTTTTAAAAATTTTTTAGATGTGGTAGGAACACCTAAGATCTACTATTTTAGCAAATTTCAAGTATGCAATACAGTACTATTAACTACAGTTAGTTCACTGTACTTTACATCCCCAGAATACGTTCTTCTTATTCATCTGAAAGTTTATGCCCTTTGACCAACATCTTCCCCTTTAGCCCACTCCTCAGTCCCTGGTATCCACCATTTACTCTGTGGTAGTATTAATTTGACTTTTAGATTCCACATATAAGGAAGATTGTTCAGTATTTGTCTTAATCTGTATATCTTATTCTCCTTAGCATAATGTCCACCAGCTTCATCTATGTTGCTGTAAATGTCGGGATTTCCTTCCTTTTTATTGGCTGAATAGTATCCGTTTGTGTGTGTGTGTATGTGTGTGTGTGTGTGTGTACATACATATACATTTTCTTTATCCATTCTTTAGTGGACACTTTGGTTGTTTCCTTATCTTGGCTATTGGGAATATAAATATGGAAGTGCAGATTTCTCTTCTACATACTAATTTTATTTCATTTGTATGTATACACAGTAGTAGTATACTGTTATTTTTCTTCCTCTGTTAAGTAAAGAGTGATAATAAGACAATAAAATTAAGTTCCCTAAAATACAGTAAATTCATAGGAAAGAATATCTGTATAGTCAATGACATGTTTTCCAGGATTACTAGTGAGATGGGAAAATACTTGAGATGTAATCTGGTTAATAAAAACAATATACAAAACTGTTGATAGTATATCAGTTTTCTGTTTTAAAAAAGCAAACAGGTAAACACATTAGCAAATATCCTGGAATAGTTGTAAACCATAAATAGTGGTTCTCTTCAGGTGATAGGATTATAAGTAATTTCTACTTCTATAGTTTTTCCCACATTTTTGAAAATGTTTTATAAAAACACCTTATTTCCCTAGACAGAAAGATTTTACAAAAGTAAAAAAAGAATTAACAAAAAATTAACAGCAATATCACATTTTTCCTTCTACAGATCTGGCTTTTGTAGCCCCAAACATCTCTTTTTCTGTATTTCTAAACCAGGTCCACTGCAGTAATATCAAGGACAAAAAATGTCTTTGGAACAAGTGAAATCATTGTGGAATTTTGATTATGCCAATTAATTTAACAGATTCCTGATTTTTCTGGCATAGTGTGTCAGATTTAAGATCTTTTATGAGGGCAAACCAACCTCCTTAATGTTTTTTCTGCCTTATGTTCCCATTAGCACCAAGGTACAAATCAACACCCAGAAGGGATTGTTTTAGTCTTCATGATCGAAGGAATATATGCAATCACTTGCTATTTATGACAAGGTGATTATTTTGTCCAGGAATCCAAGATCCTCAGATGTTAGCTGTGGCCACCTTCTATAGTTTTAACGCAGTAGCTGTTTCGATACACCAAGGGAATTTGCAAACATTCCTTTGGATTTTCTATCCTTCTGGCAAAGGGTTCTTGTCCCCTTTGTTTGTTTTATTTGGGGAGGGGGGGGAGAATAGAGAAGCCTTGCTTTGAAAGTTCCAAGAAAACCATGCCATTATTGGAGTTGTCTTTGGCCACACTGTTAATAGCCAGTCCCAGGATAGGTCAGGGGTGGCCTGCCCCACGGGCGGCTGCTGGCAAGCTCTGGCTATGTGGTTATGAAATTACTAAAAAGTAGAGAAAATACACATTTTAACCTGAGCCTTTCCTGTGAGCATTGAGTGTCTGGGTAAAGACTGATCTTTCCAAATTCACATTACATATTCCATGCCAGTCAGGGCTATTCCAGTTGGCAAAGTTAAATCCCACTGACCTGACATCCAGTGTATCTTTTGTCAGTGCAAAGGCCCCAGTCCCTTACAGAAAGCACAGTGCAAACTGTTCATGATCATTTCATTACAGATTGGAATTGTGGGACGGACTGGAGCAGGCAAATCAACACTTTCAAATTGCCTATTTAGAATTGTGGAAAGATCAGGAGGCAAAATTATTATTGATGGAATCGACATATCAACTATCGGACTTCATGACCTTCGGGGCAAACTTAATATTATTCCACAGGTAAAGACTGTTTTGTTAGTAGACTTTATTAACACCTTCTAAGTGAGCTTCTTTTTTTTTTTTTTTAATATGTTCCTTCCAAGCATGTAAATTCATTTTCAAAGCTAGAGCATTTTATTTTATTTTTTTAAATAGTTGGTTTCTGCATTTTAAATGTGTTATGAAAAATCACTACATAACTGGATCCTACTAAACACTCTTACCCTAAAGTATTTTTCCTAAATGCATTTATCTATTTGAAAACTGGTACATTGCTTTAAAGGTTCCTTCATAATAGTAAATGCAAATAAAATTTGGATGAAGTGGATCAGACTGAAACATGCATTGGTGTTTTTTGGAAGAAAAAAATTACAAGAGCTCTTGCTTAGTTGGTAGAGTGAGTGTAGAATTTTGCCTCTTTTGATTTGAAATTTAAAAACATTTTAAAAGATGAAAAGAACAATAATTCAGTTAGATCATTTTTCAGGTCCTTTGATTTTTCTATCTCTGGCATCAAAGGAACTTGATCATTAACAAGTATGCAAATTGGCTCAAGAATATGCCTGTGTAGTCAAAGATGACTTACTCAGTTGAGTTTGAGAGATTTAAGCTGAGCATTTATGAGATATCTTTGTATTACCTCCTAAAAATATCTTAGAATATTATAATCTCTTTGTCATATTATTTAGACATATGCTTGTATTCATGAATTTACTTCAAAAGCAAATTTGGATGGAATTCTTGCAGAGAAAAAATTTAATGAAGAAAAGAGATATTAGTCATTCCTGTCTTAAAAATAAATACAAGTGTAGTATAATACAGTTTCACCAGGCATGTTGGTAAATTGGAAAGAGCATGGACTGGTCCTATTTGAATTCTACTCAACCACTTACCTTCTGTGTCTTTGGACAATTTGGACAAGAGCTCTTTGGAACCTCCAGGTCACCGCCTGTAAAATGGGAATATTGACTTCCATTTTTCTGGGTTGGTATGCTGATTGATAATATTGTGTCCATACTATAGTTTGCATTTATTCTGTTCTATGTTATCTTATGTCTCTGACCAAATGGCAGCTGTCATCATCATCATTATTATTAGGGTTAGTATTGACATTGTTAAGGAAAAAGACGATCAGGAAATTGATAATGATTTAATCTCACTTATAGCTTATTCTGATTCTCTTTTGCTTTTGCTTTCAATATAAAATGAATTTTGTAATTATTTAGGTCTGATCCTTTTTTGCTTTTTCCTTATTTATTTTCTGAGTCTGATTTTTTTAATGTATCTGTGCACCATGTGACAGTGAGGTTACTGGTGATGATTTTATTCTCTAGGATCCTGTTTTATTTTCTGGAACCCTTCAGATGAACCTGGATCCCCTAGACAAGTATTCTGATAGCCAGCTGTGGGAGGTGCTAGAACTGTGTCACTTAAAAGAGTTTGTGCAGTCCCTTCCCAGGAAGCTGCTGCATGAGATTTCAGAGGGCGGTGAGAACCTCAGGTAAGCTGCTAAGAACAAAGCCTGGTCAGGTTATTCATTCCAAGGCTCGTTAGAAACTTTGAGTTTAATGCCTCAAAGACAAATCGATTCTCGATTCTGAGTCACCAAAGACCTCCTTTGGTCTATTCAAAGCACACTATTGCCGATTCCCTCTAGGGAAGAGGGACAAGGGATAAAATGGTAGCTACTGGCACAGGAATGCTGGCGAAGGGAAGAAACGGAGGAAAAAAGAACAATACAGTATGAAAAGTACTTCTTTTAATTTAATTGACTCTTCTTTTGTAAAGACTCCTACTCAAATAGCTTTCTTGCTAAAAAATGTTGTAAGGGGCTCCTTTTTTCTTCCTGGCTGTTTGATGCCCAATGATAGTCCCTTTCACATGATCAGAGACGTAAGGAAAGAGAACTAGATTCCCTCAAGCCCTTTACTGCATGACTCAGCCTCTCCCTACCTTTCTCTGTTTCTGCCACATTGGCCTCCTTGCTGTTTCTTGAACATGCCAGGCCAGCCCTTGGCTGCCTCAGGGATTTTACATCTTCTGTTCCCTTTGCCAGGAATAAGTTTCCACTGGAAATCTGCATGGCTCACTCTCCCCTTCCTAAGGGTCTCAAGATAAAAGGCAACTTCCTCAATCCACTGAGGATTTCTTTGGCAGGCCTATCTAATGTCCACCCCAGGCCCACACTCTATACCCTCCCTTTCTGTGTGTTTGAAATTCTTATTACTATGCATTTTACTCATTTATCATGTCTATTTTTTCTGTCTACCCACAGGAATATAAACTCCACATTGAGATTTTTGTCTCTTTTGGCAAAATAAATATGTCTTGAATAAATGAATGTGTGGCTTAGAAAGAGAATGAATTGTAATATGATCAGAATTAAAGAACAGGAAGTGTGTAGCCATAAAGTCCACTGTAGAAATTATTTTACTATTTTTTTAACAGCGTTGGACAACGGCAGCTTGTCTGTCTTGCTCGTGCTTTGCTCCGAAAAACAAAAATTCTCATCTTGGATGAGGCAACAGCCTCCATCGATTTTGAGACTGATAACCTGGTGCAGACCACAGTCAGGAAGGAGTTTTCTGATTGTACCATCCTGACAATTGCTCACAGATTGCATTCTATCCTTGATTCTGATAGGTATGCTTTGTTTTCAGAAATAAAACGTATCTATTTATCTCTACAGGGTTAGTCACTAAATATACTCAACATACTGAATGCCATTAATAATCTTATCTGTGCTGAAAACAATTGTTTTCTAAAACAATTAGAAGAATATGTTAATCCTAACAGAATATTAGCATATTCTGGATATACTTCTTGAGCTCCTTGGTCCCCGTATTTTATAGTGACATAACTCACATGCTAATCGAAACTTTACATTAACAAGAAAAAAAAAGGGTGAACTGGAAAACTGATTAAGATTACCTGACTGGATTCTTTTCACATTGCAGGGTACTTGTTCTAGACTCTGGAAGGATTACAGAATTTGAAACACCACAGAATTTGATATGCCAGAAAGGACTTTTCTTTGAAATGCTAACAGAAGCTGGAATAACACAAGACTCACTGACAAAATAATAAATAATTTTAGCTGTGTATTGATTATACTGAATAAAAAAATAGGTTAGTATTTTAAGAAATAACAACGAGGAGCACTGCACAAAAGCAGGCCCCTGGCTACATGTCGGCACAAAAATTGATAAGCGCCATATTTCTAACTCTCTAGGGCTGTACCCAACCTTCTCTCTTCCATTCCTGCTCTCTCCACAGTGCCCAACGTGCTACATGCCATTTGTCCTTTAGAATCTCTGACTTCATTCGGGAATCACTTTCTCCATGATGTGTCCCTTGATGCTCCCCTCTGCTCTCCAGGCTGATCCAGCTGCCCATTTCTGTGCACTCACCATCCCCACATGCATACCCCATATACCATGGCAGGGACCATATTCTATTTTAATTATTTTAGTCTGTCTTCCCACTCATGCTACTTAAAGGGAAATACCCAGTTTCAGTTGTCTTTGTATGTGAATTTCCTAGCATAGTGATTTTCGTATAGTTGATACCCAACAAATGTTTAAAGAATGAATGACTTGGCATTTTCAGGTAATATGATACAGGGATTTGTAGACCTACATAATATCTGTTGAGCTACTGGAAAGCATATGAAACGAAGGAGAAATCACAGAAAAATACTGTTATTCAGTTGATTTTAGAAATAGCAATTATATATTAACTGAATTTTGTGGTGTACTTTATTTAAAGTGACCATTTTAAATATTTTTACTGTTGACTTGGAGTACAAAAAAAATCTTTATTTTCTATGCAACATTATATTTTTGGCTGGATCAATTTCAGTGACATGTATCAGATGGCATACATTCATAAAAGAGTGTTGATCTGTAATACGAATCAAATTTTGAAGGACTTTTTAATTTAGTAGTTTTATGTAATAAAAGCAATATTATTTCTCTGAATTGCCCTTCCAGTTTGAAGTACTTAAATTTTAATGGTATTTTCTTTTCAAGATGGTTTTAATACAGTATTTTAACATGTTCTTGAAAAACCATCAACTATTCCTTTTATTCACCTTTTCTCCTTCCTACACACAACCATGTACAACCTAGATTCATCCCTACAGGTATTTATGAAAATTGCTTTACGTTATAAAACGCTAGATTACTTAAAGCCTCCTTCTGTTAGAATGTAAGCCACTAGAGGTATTGTCGTGTCTTTACAATCCCTGAAATATAGAACGCTGTGTTTTGTACTCAGTATACAATGAATAAATTTCTGTTGAGTTCCATTAAGAAAGGGATCTAGACTCTTCCAACAAATGATGTTGGGAACACTGGATAGCTACCTGCAACAGAATGAAACTGAACTACTTTCTTTCACCATACATAAAAATAAACTCAAAATGGATTAAAGACCTAAATATGAGACCTGAAACTTAATGTTTTCTTAGAAGAAAACATAGTAATTTCTTTGGACGTTGGCCTAGCAACGTTTTTCTAGATATGTTTCCTTAGCCAGGGAAACAAAAGCAAAAATAAACTATTGGTACTACACCAAAATAAAAAGGTTTTGCATAGTAAAGGAAACCATCAACAAAATGACAGGGAACCTACTGAATGGGAGAGATATTCCCAAATGATGTATCTGATAAGGGGTTAACACCCAAAATATATAAAGAACTTACACAACTCAACACCAAAAAAAAAAAAAAAAAAAAAAAAGTAATCTGATTAAATTCAGATTACCTGAATAGACATACCCATGGCCAGCAGACACATGAAGAGGCTCAACATTACTCCTTGTCAGGGAAATGCAAATCCCTGACACTACACTACAGGATAATGATAAATCACTACAGTGAGGTATCATGTAACACCTGTCATAATANAGAGGCTCAACATTACTCCTTGTCAGGGAAATGCAAATCCCTGACACTACACTACAGGATAATGATGATAAATCACTACAGTGAGGTATCATGTAACACCTGTCATAATGGCTAAAATCAAAAACACAAGAAATAACAAGCGTTGGCAAGGATGTGGGGGAAAAGGAACCCTGTGCACTGTTGGTGGGAATGCAAATTGGTGCAGCCACTGTAGAAGACAGAATGGGGTTCCTCAAAAAATTAAAAATAGAACTACCAGATCATCCAGTAATTCCGCTACTAGAAAACAAAAGCACTAATTTGAAAAGATATATTCATCCCAGTGTTTATTGCAGCATTATTTTTAATAGCCAAGATTACAGAAGCAACCGAAGTGTCCATTAATAGATGAACGTATAAAGAGGATACAGTGTGTGTGTGTGTGTGTGCATGTGTATGTGTGTATAAAAAAAGAGAATATGAATATCATTCAGCTCTAGAACAATAAATGAGATCTTGTCATGTGCAACAACATGGATGGATCTAGAGGGTAAAATGCTATGTGACACAAGTCAGGGAAGAGTAAATACCATTAAGATTTCACTCTTATGTAGAATTTAAGAAATAAAACAAGGACAAGAAGATTTTAAAAATAAAGACTTTCTTTTTTTTTTTTTTTTACGCAAATGGGTATGAGAGAGAAGGAATTTTAAGTAGGATCCAATGCTCAGGGCAGAGCCTGATGTGCGGCTCTATCCCATGCCCCTGAGATCATGACCTGACCCCAAATCAGGAGTCAGACACTCAACTAACTGAGCCACCCACGCAGGCCCTGTAAAACATACTCTTAAATACAGAGAACAAACTGGTGGTTGCCAGAAGGAAGAAGGGGGTGGGTGTGTGAAATAGGTGAAGAGGATTAAAACTACTTATTTTGATGAGCACTAAGTAATGTATAGCATTACTGAATCATTATATTGTACCCTTGAAACTAATATACTACATGTTAATTACACTTCAATTTAAAAAAAGGAAAGAGATCTAGATATTTCATTAAGTTAAAAGATTATATTTTAGCCTCTTTACACCTTTAGTAAATCAACTAGAGACCTGTTATTTATTTATTTGTTGGTTGGTTGGTTGGTTGGTTGATTTATTTATGACCCTCCCTGATTTAAAAAATCAAATGGAAAATCAATATACAGTTATGAGAATGAACAACAGCTACAGGCAACAGCATGGATGAATCTCACAAATATAATGTTGAGTGAAAGAAGCCAATCACAAAAGAATAGTAGTATGTGATTCTATAATTCTGTTTCTACCAAAGTTTTTAAAAAAGGAAAAACTGATCTATACTGCTATTAGAAGTCAGAATATTGTTTATTCTTGGTGAAGACAGAGGGGACAAGATTGAAGGGGTACACAAAAGGGGCTTCTTGGATAATGGTTGTATTCTGTTTCTTGATCTGGGTCTGAGTATCAGTTCAGTTTGTGAAAATTCATTAAGCCGTATACTTAGGATATGTCAATTATATATATATATATATGTGTGTGTGTGTATATGTATACACACATGTATAACATATATTAAATAAAGAGTAAAAAGAAAGCAAAAAATAAATATAAAAAATGACTAAGCCAAAATTCCTCAGATAATTTTTTTATATCTTAAGAAATTAACATTACATTTTTAATTATGTTCATCAAGCTTATTCAATCACTGAAGTATAATAGAAGCAAAGTGCAAGGTCCTCAGTATGACTGGATTACAGAGAGGTAGTTCATTTGAGTTTTTAAAACAAGTATGTTTATTCAATGATTGATTTGTTTAAAGGCTTTAACTCCAAAACAGATTAAGAAAATAATGATAATAATTTCAGTATGTAGAAATAGCTAGCTTATAGAAGGAAAATCCAAACCATCATTAAGTTGATTTTTTTTTTTTTTTTTTTTTTTTTTGGTTATTTGGGATATTTNGTCATTGGCATATATGTGTTTTTTTTTTTTTTTTTTTTTTTTTAGGAAATTGAGGATATTTATTATTGAAAGTATACCAATGCCAACTGATGTGTAAGGCACTGGCATCATTTGTTACTTCAGTCTTCACTAAGGAATATAAGAAAGGGATATTATACACCCTATTTTGCCAAAAATAAGATTTCAAGAGGATCTTGGCCAATAAAATGTAGACTCCAGGTCCATGTGATGAGAAAATTAATGTCTTCCCAGTGTCTACTAAGATGTCTCATCCTGGGAGAGCCATTTAACCATCTGATGGTTAAAAACAGGGGAGAAGGATTTTAAACCAATAGTGCTGTAAGCATAGTAAATGGAATTAAAGCTTGGGGGCAGGCTGCTTTTTCAAATGTATTATTAGCTTGAACAATATGAAATAGCCGTTTTTGTAGGTCGAGATGGTTTACTAATGGTAATTTCAAATACTTAAAAAGATACCTTTGGTATCCAACAGTATTGATATGTAATGATGTATTTTAATACACACACAAATAATAAATCGTTATAACTTATCTCTAGGGCCTTTCTCTCAGGAAAAATAAGAAAATACAGTAGTTTTAAAAAGAATTTAGGGTTGTGAGACTCACCACTTTCTAGTCGTGTACATTGGGGCAAGTTAACTTCATCAGGCTTATATGAGAGTAACAACTTTACCTCCTAAAGTTTTTGAAAATTAAATCATGTAATACATAACTCTTAGGACAGTATCCGGCATATAGAACACATTCAATATGTAAAGTCACAGCTCCTTGCAGTTGGATTCTTCTATTTGCAAACACATCACAGAATATACTGTTAGGTAAATAAAAAGGGCAAGATTGAGCCAATGTTTATGAAAGTCTATTCTATATACAATAACTTTGGGATAACCTGGGATTAAAATAAGATACAGTCCCCAGTGTTACACAATATGGTTATCATATTATTATCAGGTTATTATCACTTAAGGAGATAGCAATTAGGAGAGATCTAGTTCCTTCTTGTTTTCCTAATTCCCATCTTTCTACTTGTCATTTTCTAAGCAAGAGGGCCATCTCTAGAATACTGAAATATTGACTTCTGACCATATTGTGAGCTCTTTCTCTAAATGTGCTAATGGAAATGAAGACCATCTAGGTCATTCATGTGGCTGCTGTGCGACTGAATTAGTAAGGCCGAGGTAATGGGTATGAACTGGGCCAAGGCTGACTGGCTCCTCCTGATTGCTGACAAGGTAGCCAGAGTTGCTCACTTGTTTTTTATATATTGATGAATCTGAGCACACAGGTAAGGTAGATTGTTGATCAAAGAGAGGAATCTTGTTTATCTCCTAAGCATGACACAAAGAACAAAATAAACATGAATAGACATATGAGTAAAATGTTAAAAAAGGCTAGAAGTTGAGAAATATTTGTGATATTTATAAAAACAAATTGTGAAAATCTTGAAAAATATGTGCTCCAAAATGTTTAGAAAGGAAGTAACACACATGTATTTTTGTGTGCGTGCTAAGATAAGCGATAAACGTAAATGTTTACATTCATGTTTACAAAATGTAGTTCATCATTATTGTATTTATGATTGGCTTACTGCTGATACATGTAGTAGAAAATGTAATGTGATCAGAGAGTAAGACTTAAACGATTTGGACTGAGTGACAGCGTAGTGCAAACAGGAATGAAGCATACATATCAGTAACACTTCAGGCACCATGAATTCCCTCTGAACATCTGCTTTTGACTTCTCTTCTGAGCATCTGTTTAAGAGTCTCCACATATTACGAAACAGCCTTCTGCTTTCCCTGTATTACCTTATCTATGGCTTTACAGAGGTAATGGACATGAATTAATGTTGACCGTGATGTGCAAAGTCCCTTTGTTTCATATATTTTGTCTGATTATTTAGTTGAATCAGTTCCTTTTTTATTCCATCTTGAGCAGAAGCATAAGGCCAACAAAATGACACTTTGACCAAATGTTTATATAGATTTTGTCCAAAGAACAAGATGAACTTTATCAGAAAATTATAAAGCATTAATGAATCTACCAATTATGCAGGATTAGATTAATTTAGGTCTAGGCTCCATTATGGTCAAAGGCCATGGGTTGGTATTCAGAATTCTGGACATATTGTTCATATGATAAAAGAACTATCTCTTCTAAATTAGGGGAATAAGTAGAAAAGTATATAAGCAACCCCAGAGAAATCAGGATGCAGGCAAGTAGGCAAAAGCTGCTGAGGCCACATGCCATGAACTTCAGATCTGCTCTCTCCCTACCTTCTCTGGTCTAGTCCTGAATGGAAAATAAAGTACACAGTTTAAAAAACAAACTGCAAAGTGGTATTTATTTACATTAAAATGTGAATTACCTGTACACACACAAGTTTAAGAGGCACAATCTGCTATGCACAAGAACTATGTAATTCAGTACATGGTATACACAGTAGCATCTATTAAGTCAGTGGTTTGAGTGAAAACACAGTACCAAAACATTCCTGATACAAAATAAATTACTCACATATTCTAATCATACAACAGTTAATATTTAAAAAGTTATACACTTCAAAAAACACTAGCTAGATGTACAACCAAAATGTATTCAGTTTGTTTTATGAAAAATGTCTTCAGATTAGGCTTAAATATCCCTTCCAGGAAGCATTTTTATCTTTTAAATAAATAAACTACATTGATCTCAAGACCATTTATATATAGCCCCCTGAAATATGATCGAAGGCAGACATTACTTCGTATTTTTAAAGGTGTAACTATACTAGAGAATATGCTAAACGTTGCCTCCAAATTCCAACACTGCCATTCTATTTTTCAGACACAATCGAATTATTTAAATTCTCATTTTAGTGTAGGAGATTAGCTGCCCTGTATTTTTACAAATTGTTTCCACTGAATTGTTAAGAGATTGTCCTGAACTATCCCATATATTTGAGAAAGTCAAAGTTTTTTTTAAAAAATGCTAAAATGCTTCAGGTTAAAATTGATACTATATGTGGAGATTTTGATAGATTGAACACTTTTAAAGATCTTCACCAAAAGATCTTTTCCAATCTAGCATCTATTAAAGATTCATACTGAGTCTGAGAGAACCTCAAATATTTTCGTGATGCAGTGAAGGGTTCATCTTTGGCATTTCTCTGTTAGTTCTAAAATAAAATATGTCAACAAACTTTTTTTTTCTAACTACTAGACATTCTGTACACAGAACTATTTGATTAAAATTGTGTCTTAACAGCAATCTCATTGCTAACATTGCTTTTTTAGATCTGCAAAAAATATTAGCATTCAGCTTTTTACTATGAGAAGCTGGAATATTTTGAAGTTGCTGAAATGAATTTGCTTAGTTCTCTTCTCAGTGATTGGAAATTCAACACCCTTTAAATTCAACAATGGATATAAAGCAGACATTACATTAACAAACATGTTGACCAGCCTGTAATCTTTTGAGTACTGGTATGAAGCATGCTTATATTAAGAAAAATAGAACTGCTTGCTGTATTTTCTTTCTTGGTCCCTGTAGCTTTTCTAAAAGGAAACAAACAAGACTGCTACAAATGCTGATTTGTAGAAATTTTTCCACATTGCCCTCCACATTGGATTGACACATTACTTCCAATATGCACATTTTCTTTTGCTCTCATCACATACTAACCTTAAGGCTAAAAACAGTCCAGGAGTGACTATTGTAAAACGATAGTGGGAAACAGTAATAAGGATTTTACAGCTGAGCATATTTGCCTCACTCAAAACCAGTATGGGGAAAAATCTCAGTAAAAACTGAATCAAGTAGGATCTGATAGTTCAAATGCAAGCTACATTCTCCAGGGCTTACTGAAAATAAACAAAGATACAACAACAAAAACATAAATACTGTAGCTAATTACTGCTAATTACCAATGTCTGCAAAGGTTGTGGATAACAAAAAAGAGCTAGTAATGATGGCTTTATTGTGACATTAAGACATGTATCAAATGAAATTAATAATTCCTGTTTTCTAACGAGGCTGAATCATGGAAATCCAAGCAGAGAATGATGCATAACAAATGAAGGAACTAGAGTGTAAACTGGTTACTTTTACTACCTGGTATTGAAACATTTGAATAAATCTGTTAGAAAGAAAATAAATTGATACAATAAATATATTTTGAAAATTCAGAGACTGCAGATTATATGAATAGAACACATAATTTTGAATTTGTAAAAGCAAATTTATTACATACTTGGCAGTTACTGAATGTTATATATGCAGCTTATATTAACAATACTGCTTATCTCCCAGCCAATGTAAAAATCTGACACTAATATTGTCCTTCAAGTATAGTTCAAACTAACAGTTACATGTGATAACCAAGTCAATCAATTACCAGCTCCTGCTAATACAATTTAGTAAGAACTGGGAATTGTAAAATTGGCACTAGGCGATGTTTACAGAATACAATTTTAAATGCATCTGGTTATCTACTTCCAGAATCCAAAACACAAAGTCACCCATGCTCCTTTAAGAGTTTTACCTCAATTCTGTCATTTTAGAAGTATTTGCTGGAATGGGATCTCTCCAAAATCAAATAGGATCCATCTGGTCACATTTAATCCTAAAATAAAATGTTACATAAATTTCTGTGTCTAAATGTTACCTTTCAGGTAAATTTGTGAGATATTTTAGAGATTTTTCTCTATTGGAGGAGGTGGTCTGATAAGAAGGAAGAGATCATCAGACAATCATAAATAATCATCCCTCCATAACTCAGTTAAAGTTGGTCTTCTGTAAATGCTTGTTGGGAATTTCTAAAGCACTGACTTGAAGAGGCCAAGAGCCTCCATCAATCCCTGCTTGGATGGCCACTCCTGTCACCACAGCCAGGTCAGGGTCTACAGAAGTGTTGGGATCCTTTCCAAAGAACTCTTGAATGACTTGGCGGATTCGAGGAATACGAGTAGAGCCCCCAACCAAAACCACCTCATCAATCTCAGTCTTTTCCAGGTGGCCTTCTTTTAGTACTTGCTGAATAGGTACAAGTATTTTCTGGAAGAGATCTTCATTAAGAGCGTCAAAGAGCTTCCGTGATATTTCTGTTTCAAATAACACCTGACTTTCTCCACTTTTCTTTTCAGAAAGGCCAGCTCCAAACACACTGTTCACATGGTGACCATCAGCGGGGGAAAATCTGTCCTTTGGTAGTTCAGTGTCACTACTCTGAAGTTCCTTCTTGTCCTCTGCCTCCACTGTTAGTAATACTGACAACTGAGCAGACTGATGAAGAGTCAGATTTAATTTGACCATTTCCACAGCTTGTCTTAATCTGTGAATTTCTTCTTTCCTAGAGGGTCGAAAGCCATATGTTTGATAGATCTGTTTATATAAATACTGAAGCAATCTTTGATTGAAGTCCTGTCCTCCAAGTTTATTGTTTCCTAAGTTAGAAATAAAAAGGCTTACGTTATATTTATGCATTTGTATGTGTATGCGCATATACATGTCTGTGTAGTATTAAGATTTTATTCATATAAAAACTGACTAAAAATAATTGGGTTAAAATGATTTTAACTAAAATGTATTCTTTAAAACATGGTGCATATCTGTTTAAAATTTTTATTTTTTAATTTTTAATATAATTTATTGTCAAGCTAGCTAACACAGAGTGTATAAAGTTTGCTTTTGGCTTCAGGAGTAGATTCCCATGATTCATCACTTACATACCACATCCAGTGCTCATCCCAACAAGTGCCCTCCTCAGTGCCCATCACCCATTTTACCCTCTCCCTTAGCCCCTTCCAACAACCCTCAGTTTGTTATCTGTAGAGTCTCTTATGGTTTGCCTCCCTCTCTGTTTGAAACTATTTTTCCCCCTACCCTTCCCCCATGGTTAAAATTTTTAAATGATAGAAAAGGAAATATCTCTTAATGATATCAAATAATCTTTCAGAAGATAAAGGTTGACAACAGATTAGCTTTTAATTGCAATTTAAAAACATATACTGTCATTATTCTCAAAAGAAGAAAGTCCTTATGATTAAAAATTACCAGTAGACATTGTATCTTTTAATAACCTTTTTGCTTAAGAGCTAAAATTAAAAGAAAAGAAAAAAAAAGATGTAAAAGGAAAAGATTAATGTAGTAAAATCCCTGGCACTGAACTTGGTTCTAAAGAGTTCAGTTAAGGGAAAAAAAACACAGAAGTTAGACAATCTATAACTTACAGCTTCTCTTTTAAAACAGGCTTCAATTAAAACAAAAACTAAGAAAAATGTTTAGAATGCAAAGTCCTATAATTTCCTAGAGAATACTATTAATACTCTTAGATTTTCTAAAGATATCTATTTTGTAGAACATATTATCAAATGAAATAAACTGATCACTCATTTTAAAGGATTTTTTTTGCTTTCTATCCCCTTCACCACAGCTATGAAGTCCCACTGGTTCAGCGACCTACAAACGTCAATATATTTATTTAGTTGCCATGGATGCCCAGTCATTTTTTTTGGCTTCACTTTTTGCTGTAAATATATATAAATGGTGGTATAGATTACCAAAATGAAGTCGAAGTATGCTGAAAAAATTTTTTAAATAAACACTTAAGGGGGTGCCTGGGTGGCTCAGTTGGTTAAGTGTCCGACTTTGGCTCAGGTCATGATCTCACAGTTCGTGGGTTCGAGCACCATATCAGGCTCTGTGCTTACAGATCAGAGCCTGGAGCCTGTTTCAGATTCTGTGTCTCCCTCTCTCTCTGACCCTCCCCTGCTCACGCTGTCTCTCTCTCTCTCAGAAATAAATAAAACTTTAAAAAAATTAAAAAAAAAAAAAAAACTTAACACATTAGGTGTGGAAGGAAAGCACTGTGTGAACCTCTTTTAGTCTCCCTGTATTTTTCTTACCAGACATTGCTCGGGTTAGAAACATTCCTCCTTGTTTATTCAGCAATGACACATCTAGAGTTCCTCCACCCAAATCTATCACCAAAACGTGAAAGACATCAGCCTTGTGGAGGCCATAGGCCATAGCTGCCGCCGTGGGTTCATTTATTACCCTCAAGATCTTCAGTCCTGTAATATTGGTTGAAGAAAGAACAATGCATCAGAGGACACCATTGCCAAAATTCCTTCCCGTTCAACTTCATACAATGTTAGTGTGTTTTCTACAGCATGAACTCCAATGAGTAACAATGACAGTAGTCACAAAGCCATCAAAAATAATGAAATAGGAAGGATAAACATTGGTTGTTCTAAATAGTATCATTAAAATTGTTCTAAATATTATTAATATAAAAAAAGAAAAGCCCAGATTCAGTGGAACATATCATTCTAGTCTTTATTAATTAATATTTAATTAAAAAATCTTAGCCCCTTCTCATTCTCATTATTTTACTTGGAAATAATGAGCAATAAAACCTTAATCGTTATGTGCTATAATAAATTGCTGTGGAAATGAAAGCCTGGAGCCTGCTTCAAATTCTGTGTCTCCTTCTCTCTGGCTCTCCCCCACTTGCTCACTAGCACTCTTTCTCTCTCAAAAATAAATAAAACATTAAAATAAAAAACTAAATAAATAAAATGACTCTGATAGAGGTTTCTGGGTGGCTCAGTGGGTTCNAAATTCTGAAAAATTTATTTAAAACCTAACACTGTTTTCTCTAGCTCTCTGATTTTGTCACTTGCTCTGCTTCTGGTCACACTACCAACTTCCTATCTTCATATGTACCAGCATATCCCCATTTTAAGGCTGCTAAACTGACTGTTCTCTCCCCTGAAACAGACTTCCTCTTGCCTAACAACCTTGCTTCCTTCAAATCTGCTGACATGTCACTTTCTCAAGGAGGCCTGCCTGGCCACTCTAAACCCCGCGTCCCCCACGTCCTGACCACCCCCAGCAATCCTCATCTTATGCTGCTCTTTCTTCTATAGCACGTTTCTTTCTGATACACACTATGTCAGGGGTCTGCACCAGGGCCAATTCTGGCCCTCAGGAACACTGGGCCATGCCAGGGAACAGGAGACTGTCACTACCTGGAGAGGATGGTGCTGCTGGCATCTAGTGAGCAGAAGCTAGGGATGCTACTAACTCTCCTATAATGCACAGGACAGTTCCCCACAACACAGAATTATCTAGGCCCAAATATCCACAACTAGGAGTAGAAAACCCCACAATATTCTTATCTTTAATACAGACCTTCTATTTCCCTCCATAGAACAGAAGTTCATGGGAACAGGGATTTATGTTTTGTTTGCCAAGGCACCCAATATTTGCTGGATGGTTTTAAATGATTTCTCTTCCACCTCTGATTTTTAAAAAAACATTACATTCATCTTAACATTAAAGAAAATTTATAAAAAAATTCCTCATTGCTACCATGAACTCGTGTCCTCAGCCTTTGTTACAGGACTATCTGATTGGCCGTTGTCAAAATATGTTGCATTTTACATCGTGCCATAAAATTTTCTTAATTTTTGTTTGTAAATTTATATGGAAATCCATCTAATTTACCTACTTTGGGTTTATTTACATGCCTAATTAATTAGGTGGTTTGCAAACTGATATACCTTACTACAGAAGATTTTCAACCTAAGAATATTTTGAGAAAAAAAAATGCAACACTGGCAAGGGTGGTATTACCTGCAAGGTTAGCGGCTTCAATTGTTGAATTTCTCTGTTTTAGATCAAATTCTGCCGGTACAGAAATAACCGCGTTGGCAACTGGCATTCCAAGATACTCCTCTGCCATTTGCTTTAACTTCAACAGCAGTCTAGAGCCAACGTATTCTGGGGAAACGGTGATGGTTTCGTTACTGGTCACCGAAAACTCAACCATTCCATTTTTGTTTAAAACCTATGAATAGGATTAAGCAAAAATAAATAAATGAATAAATAAATGTAAAAATGTGTGTGTACGCCTACACATACACACACATCTACTTAAACACATATATACATACACACTGCACTTACTTAATAAAAATTTAACTTCATAAGGTCATAAAATATTTTGTCATCTATCACTTAACAAGATGAGAAGTTATTAAAAGTTATACTTTAAAATCTATGAAGTGAATCTACACCATCGCCTTCAATAATAGCAGAATAAATCAAATTCATCACCAAGCATATGTATGGAACAGAGAAGATCTTCAATATATATTTGTTAGATGAATGAAAGAAAAGATGAAATATAAGGAATAAAAGTTGCTGGATCATGTATTTGATTCAGGATCTTCTAATTGTTTACAAAAATAACAAATAACTGAACAAATGTTCTGGTACATTGTAACAAGAATAGTTTTAGTAGCTCATTATGTTCTTATCCAAGAATCAAGTATTACTTACATTCTAATTTCCATGAAAACATGTATCATATATTAGTTCCTTATCCCTGTTAATGTGGTGGTGTATATTTAAAAAACTGAATTAGGGGCACCTGGGTGGCCCAGTCAGTTAAGCATCTGACTTTTGATTTTTGACTCAAGTCATGATCTCAGTTTGTGGGGTATCAAGCCTTGAATCCAGCTCTGCACTGACAGCATAGAGCCTGCTTGGGATTCTCTCTCCCTCTCCCCTGCTTGTGCACGCATGCTCTCTCTCTCTCTCAAACAAATAAATTTTTAAAAATAAACAAAAATTAAAAAATAGATTGATTCTAAAACATGCTGTCCTACTTTCACCAATAGACTATATTCATATCAATAGTAAAGAGAATTAGTCTGTTCTAAGAAACAGTAAGAATTTTACTCTCATCATTCTAGACTATATAATTAGGTTTCAATGAAGAAAACTTAACATTCACAAACCTATCTGGGAAAAACAAAAACAAGCTACAGACATGATTAAAATAAGAGTTAAAAACACCATACCATCAGAGCCCATGTGATACAGAAACAACAAAAAAATCAAACACTTAAAAGCTTAACGACGACGACAACAATAACAACAACAACTCAAAATAACTCTGCGTTGGAAAGCAGTACAGAGGTTCCTCAAAAAACTGAAGCTATAACTACCAAATGATGTAGCCAGTCTACTTCTAGGAAAATATCCTTATAAAGAAAAGCTATCTGTACTCCCACATTCACAGCAGCATTACTTACAATAGCCAAGCCGTGAAAACAACCTAAGTGTCTATCAACAGATAAATGGATAATGTTGTGATATACATACATAACAGAATATTATTCGGCCATGAAAAAGAAAATCCTTCTATCTCTAACAACATGAATGGACCCTAAGGGTATAATGCTAAGTGCCAGAAAGTCAGAGAAAGACAAAACTGTATGACCTCTCATATGTAGAATTTAAAACAACCACCAAACTTAGATGTATTTGAAAGCTGTTGTGAGAGTAAACTCTAAGAGCTCTCACAACAAAGGAAAAAATATTTTTTTTAAATTTTATTTCTGAGAGACAGAGAGATAGCATGAGCAGAGGAGGGTAAGAGAGAGGGAGACACAGAATCGGAAACAGGCTCCAGGCTCTGAGTTAGCTGAGAGCACAGAGCCTGACGCAGGGCTCAAACCCACGAACTGTGACATCATGACCTGAGCTGAAGTTGGATGCTTAACCAACTGAGCCACCCAGGCGCCCCTCTTTTCTTGTATCTATATAGGATGATGGATGTTAACTTATTGTACTAATCCCTTCATAATATATTTAAGTCAAATCATTATGTTGTACATCATAAACTTATATAGGGCTGTATGTCAATTATATCCTAAAACTTAGGGAAAAAATAACTCTTGCACCAATAAGTAATATACTAAAAATCACAATTTTGATGACAGGTATAGCTTGATATAATTTAATCATGGCTTAAGAGAAAGATTTACAAATTAATAAAGGATTATAAGAATAAAGCTAAAAAAGAACAAAGAAATAAATATCAGAAAAACATGGGATAAATTTAAGTTCTCCTTTGAAAATGCATAAAAATTTTGAGAATTTTATCAGTAAGTAGCACTGATACAGTTATGACTTAAAATCTATTCACTTAGAATTACACCTCATAATTGCCAGAAGAAAACTCCTCTACGGAAAGAATATTTAAATGTTTAAAACATGTGTGTGGGGGGATGGATGAAATAAGTGATGGGGATTAAAAAGTACACTTACTGTGATGGAAAAAAAAAATGTGTTGTAGGAAAAATTAAAATATTTAAAAGAAAAAACAGCAAACCATAGCCTTACAAATCCTCAAGTAAAAGCATTAGGAAAAAAATACAAATGGATAGGGTGGGAGTGGCCATTGTAAGCCTGGTAAGGGTCTAAAACCATTTTTTTTTTTTAAATTTTAAGATGATTTGCCACATGAAAATTTAACATTCCTGAAAGCTCAAAAGCAAATTATACAGCATCAGTTAAAGGAAAAGAAAATTTAAAAAAAAACCACTGAAAACATATCACAAAGGTACTTTATAAAAAGATACCCCGCAAAATAGGATGACAAGAAATGGATCACTACAGAAAATAAAAATGCCATGAACAAATTTTTAAAAAAATCTGACCTCACTAAAAATCAAAGGAATGCAAATTAATACAAGATATCATTTTCACTTATTCATTGAAAGATTAAAAAATAGGAACATGGGAAGATATAAGCATTCTAAAAAAGATAGTAGATAAGAGCACACAACCTGTTCAGTGTGCAATTTGGCAATATAAATCAAAGTACTCAAAGAACTCAAATTCTCCTACTTCTACAATTCAAGTTTAGGAAATGATCAAGAAGTACACAAAGATATATGTACAAAGATACTCAAAGAAGCTACAACGTAAGTGGAAAACCAGGGAAAAAATAAAATGCGCACTTATTGAGATTGGACAATTAAAGGAATAGCCGTAACAAATGACCATGAAAACAATGATGTGAACCTATTATCTAACTGTCCGTGTCACATGGTTGAGTTTCCAGAAAGTCTTAAAACGGCATGCCTGGTAGGATATCTCTTTTTAAGTACACAAATGTGTATAACCTAACACACACACAGCTTCTCTCCGTCTATCTAGCTATCTAGCCAGCCAGCCATAGTACCTAGGGGGCTTCATTAACCTTCTTGCTACAATGAAGAGCTAAGCAGGCAGGCAGGTGGACATCCATCCATTGTAGATGGCGGCTCCAGCTTTCTTGCTACAATTACACAAAGGGGTAAGCAGACGTTCTGAGGATGGTGAAGCAAGAATGCTGGAAAGGCTCGAAGTCCATGATAGACAGCAGTGTGGAGCCAGTGAATCAACTCATTCTGGAACTGCTGTAGGGCTGCTTGTTATAATATGACCTCCATGCAGATTAACTAAGGTGAAACAGAATGTTTTATAACTTGAAGCCAAGGCATTATTTGAAACAATCTCGTGAACTAAAATTAAAACAGAATCGAGTTTAATCTCTTACCTTAAATGGGTATCTGCCAATCTCAGCCTCCAGCTCTTCTGGGGTAAATATCTTGCCTATGAATCTTTTGGCGTCATAGATTGTGTTCTGAGGATTTGAATCTGCGAGCTCTAAGCTTTCATAACCCACATATACATCATCGTCAGTAAAGGACACCATGCTGGGTATACTAATATGCCCATTTTCATCTGGAATGACCTTTACTTTTCCTGTGCCAGGAAAAAACACCCCAACAGAACAGTAGGTGGTGCCAAGGTCAATGCCAATCACTTTAGGAGTAGGTAATGGTAAATACTGTTGTGCCAAATAGCCAGCCAACAGGAGAGTCAAAACAGCTGATCCTGAAATACAGGCAAATTAAAAGATCTGTCTTATTAAAATAGTACGATATGCTAAATTACTATAGGAAAGTCCCTTTAATTTCACTCTTTGAGATGAGACTAATACAGACTCAAAATATTTTCTTTTACAGTACTAATGGTAACAATTCTCTCAGACATCAAGTTTTCATACTGCAAAATGATTATACAACAATTAAAATAAAGAACAATAAAAACAGATAACTCCTCTAGTTGTATGTCTGTGTACTTCACCTGGGTGAATGAGAAGTAAAAACTTTTAATCGTGCTAATGCTGACAGAAAAAGACATTTATCTCTAGGAAAAGCTAGACAAATGTAATACAGATATATTTCAAATTCTTGATTGAGATTTAGATTTCATAGCTTTATACACAGCTTTAATTATCATTATTAAAAAGAAACCCCATTATTAAAATTTCCACAGCAAAACCTTTGTTATTATCGTAGGGCTAGAACTCTTATCTCCTCATCTCCTTTTTCCTTCCAAATGGGTGAACTGGATAAAGTGGTAAAATGATTTTGAAAGTTGTTTACTGTCACTTGACAACAGAACACAGTTAACTTCTGGTATTTAAACAGGATTTAAGGAATACTTCTTGCAGAAGTAGGTAAAGAGAACCATAAATGTGGAACCCTGAAGGCAACATAAAGCGCCCTGAAGGCAGGTTTTGTTCACTGCTGTGTCCCTTCCACCAGGAATGGCTCCTAGCAAATAGCAGATGCTCAACTAATATTAATTGATTAAAAAAACCTCACAAATGTGAACACCACGCAGACTGTAATCTTAAGTCATGAAGAAAGATGCTACTTTGAATTCAAAATTTATCTGTAACTTGGTTTCAGGAGACTATGTCCCTACGTGTTACATACGACCTTAACGTCCATCGGTAGGAGTCTGTTTCACTAACTGTAAGCTCATCTTCATTAACACATAACTCAAAAAAGTGGGCATCAAGTGCCAACTCCTTTTTCCACTTGCTCCTACGTGGAGAACTTCAGAAACATTTCATCATTTTCTCGCTCGGGGAGGATTAATTGCTAACCTAGATGGGTGGAAAGAGCATCAGACCACACAGCCAAGAGGCCTGGTCTCTCACGACGCGGCATCCCGGGCCTCTGCAGCTCAGGCTGCCGGGGCTGCTCCTCCCCCCTCCCCTACAAAGGGGTCTTGGGGATGCACATTCTTGCGGCCTCTCGAAGGCCTCAATTCAACCAACGATTCAAAATCGACGTTCTTTTGAAAAGAACCCTTCCTGAGGTCCGATGTCCTTGGGATGGACGCAGAGGGTCGCCGGCGGCCCTACTTGGCCTACTCTGGCCCAGACCATTCTAGACGCGACCCCCCAATCCGGCGACCCGAAGAACCAAAATCCGACTCTAAGTCACCTTTTCGCAGCCCTTCCCACGGCGCCAATTGGATCCGGGAGGTGACAACCACTCCCCGCCTGTCCCCGCCTCCCCAAACCGTTCGAGTGTCCGCAACAGCCACAGGGAGCCCCCCGGTCACTGACCTAAGATCGTCATCTCTCCGGCCATCACAGTCCCGCCGAAGAGGCTTGGGATGACTGTACCAGACGTGAGGTGCCGCCCCCACACCGCCCCGCAGCCCCAAGGCCTAATGGGTATTGTAGTTCTCTTCCTCCGACGCAGTCGGAGAAGCTACATAGCTCACGGGGGAAGGGACTTCATTTACCGTCAGGTAGCAGGGCTGAGAACTTCCATTCAACCGCTGCCAGTGACGTCTGAGCCGCCCTCCTACGCCAGGGCTGCGGAGCCAATGAGGCTGAGGTGAAGGAGAGCCAAGAAGAGGGCCTGGAATGTATAATCAAACCTGAAGCGACCGGAGCCAAGTGGAGGTAAAAACAATCTTTTTAGCGCCGCCCTACCGCTTTGCCTTATGGGAGGTGTAGTTCCGGCCCGCCCCTCTTCACTGGAGAGTGAGGACCGTTATGTCGTTCCTTTCTTTGGCCCTGTTTGTAACTAGGCCCGGGTTGAGCCTTTGCTTTTTTATTCTTCGTACCTTTTAAAAGAGTGCTCCTTTGCCTAGATTTAGATTCTGCGTGGGGATGCTCCAAGCGCCACCCCCCACCCCTCCAGCCTTCCTGTAAGAGCCCCTGCAGCAGTGTGGGCACAGACGGAGGCTGCTGGGGCGTCCCTGAAACTACCAGTAAGATCCTCAGCCCTTTTCTTTTGTTTTGGGATAAATGAGTTCAAGCAGTCTTCAGTGAATGTGATTTATTCAAGAGAGCAAGGACGCATTTTCTTTTGCCAATACCTAAGTGGGCTATTATAAACGAAAACAAAACACTTTAGCTTTCCTTTTTTTTTTTTTTTAAATTAAGTCATAATTGGTAGAAATTGCTTTCATGGACAAGTCCTGTAAAATGTAATGGCCATTTAGGACACTTGTTAAATATTTTTTTCAGGCCGGAGTCTATAATATAAGACCTCCCCCCAACTATTTTTTTGTTTGTTTTGTTTTTTCTTCTTGGTTGCTGGTAGTATTTAATGGCTCTTTTGGGGAGTGTTTGTCTGCTAATGCTGTAAATAAAGATCACCAGAACTCACCAGAACTATGGTCCTGGAGAACCGCAAACTGTTTCCTCACCTTAGATGTAAATCAGTCCCTGTTGATAACAGGTCTACCTGCTGGAGTAATAAACCATCACTGGCTTTCCAGCCGATTAAAACATGTATATGAAAATACTGATGGTTATTGAAGGTGAAGTACAGTTAATGGGGATTTATTATAATCTCTCCACTTTTGTACGTTAAAATTTTTTTCATAATGTAAATCATAAAAAGTATGTCTATAGTGAGTACTATTGAGTATAATTTTCTTATGAACAGATAATTCACTCAATTCATGAATATTATTAGGTGTAATGATCATATTAACAAACATTTATGGACCATAGTGGTAGCCACTGGTAACAACAGGAGAGACAAAAGGTAAAAACATACATGTAACTTCTTACTGTATATACTGTGAAAGTAAAGGAAACCTCATCTAAAATGGAGCCCAGAAGCCCTGAAGGGGAGTTCGCTGGGACTACCACTGGCTATCAGTTGCTGACCCCACCAGAAGGAATCATACCTTGCATCCTTAGCAGGAATAAGCTTATTTTACTGCCCCAACAGGACAAAGTAAACTTTTCTCCTTGCCCAGCAAAGCAATAGCCAATGAAAGTTAAAACTCTCACCTGACTCCAATAGACTTTTGTTCAAAAAAGTCCTTCACAATTTCATTCTTTCCTCCATAAAAGCAAGCCACTCACCTTTGTTCCCTGGTCTTGCCTATGGTTCACTATAGTTTACTTGTCCCAAATTGCAATTCCTCTGCTATTACCAAATAAATTCATTTTGCTAATAAAATAACTGGATAGCTTTAGGGTTGACAACACCATTTTTGTGGTATGGACAGAGGGAAGAAACAGAATTCATCAATCAATCAAGAAGACTTAGTGAAAGAGAATATGTCTAAGAAATATTTAGAAGAGGAAAAGAGAGCCGGGAGTTGGGTTAATAGGATATTATGAAGCAATTGGTTGAAGGTGTCCCAGAAAGAGGGAACTGAATTACCAAGAACATAGAAACAGAAAATAATCTCATAGGTTAGATGTTCTGGATCATAAAGCAATAGGTGAAAGTCTGAGAGGTAAGACTAGAGGTATAAACCAAATCAAGAGGGTTAGTCATTTGTGGCAGGCAATGGTCATTGCTATTATCACTGCCACCTGCTCCTTCCTCCTCTGTTAATGGGATCTTGATATGGTCAAGAAGTAGGTAGCGCTTACATAATATCATCGTGCAATGCTCTTAATATAGGAGAGAAACTAAAACAGAACTAAACAGTATCCATTTTTCCATTACTGCCTTAACAAATTACCACAAATTTATTATTTTACATTTCTGTAAATCAGAAATTTGGTGTGGATCTCACTGGATTAAATCAAAACAGCAGAGGTCTACAGTCCTTTCTGGAGGTTTTAGAGTGGAATTGTTTCCTGCTAGATGGGAATTGCTGGCACAATTTATTTCCTTGGCAATTGTAGGATCAAGGTTCCTATTTCTTGTTAGCTGTAAACTGAGGCTCATTTCCAGCTTCTAGAAGCCACCCACATTACTTAACTGAGAGACTTTTATCCTCTGTGACAACAGTAGACTCAGAAGACATCATGTGATTATACTGGACCCACCTGGACAACCCAAGATAATCTCCCCATCTCAAGGCTTGTAACTTAAGAATCTGTGAAGTCTGTTTTTCCTTGTAAAGTAACATACTCACAGGTTAGAAGAATTAGAATGTGAACTTAAGCCTACCACTATTTGCTCTGTGGTCCCCAAAGATTTATATCCATCCATATGCAGAGTCTCATCCTACCTACTACAGCATCAACTCAAAGTCCAAAAGGCTCTTCTAAACCTCATCAGCTCAAGAGTCATAAATATCATTGCCCAGATCATCTAAATTGGGTGGTAACTATGGTCACTTATTCCATCTTGTCTGCTTATAATCGGAGAAACAATGAAATACTTAGATAAGAATGTTGGTTATACTAATGTTAAATAGAACAGCAAGCCCCAGAGTTGGAAAATAAGGATGAGGGCAGGGATATGGAAAGAAATGTGGATATACTGTTTTCTTCATATTTCTTAGCAAGGAGTTCATAGATATTTGGAATGGAGAATTTAATTGAAGCTTAAATAGGTAATTCAAGGTTGAGAAGACAACGTTCTGAATGATTAAAACATGATAAAATATACAGACAAAAATTAGGTTATAGAGAAGAATAAGTGGGACAAAATTAAAATATATACCTTTTTTTTAGTTTTGCCTAGAAAAGTGTCAATACACATCATGTAAAGTTAAGTTTTAAAAATCCATATACCAAAATACATAAAAAAAGGAAACAATAAACCAAAAAAAAAAAAAAAACCCAAAACCCTTACCAGATAACAGATTTAGGATCAATTGTTATGGTATGCATAAATTAAATGGGGTGGACTAAAAACTGCCAGATTGTCTTTTTTTAATTCACAGTTGTAAGTATTTATTAGAGACTTTTAAATAGATAACTAAATGAAGTTCAATAGCTGGAAAATATCTTAGAGGGCATTTGGACCCACCCCTTTATTTATAGAGAGAAAAATAGAGGCCAAGAGAAGTCAAGAAAATTATTATCTCAATTAGTGTTCATTCTCTTAATAAATTATACTTCACTTTCAATTTGGTGATTAGAGGTAATCTTTAACAATAGTAGCTGGAGTGAAAAATTGTCTAATTATATATCCCAGTATTTCTCATTATTATTTCAGAAATGTGCTCCACTAGGAAAATCATTGCCAAATAATAAAAATCTCACTATATGTCAAATTCAGGGGACGAATTGTCCTTGTTGTTGTTTAATTCACACTTATTTCTCTTCCCTCACCTATATACAGAAAGTTCATTGAGTGTAAAATTGATCTAGTTCTCTGCACATTCATTAAAAGAATAAGTGTATTGAAATTCTAATTCAGTTTGAGTTTCATTGCTAGATTCTATGAAACACTATAATATTTAAACATAAAAGATTACTACTCTGTTAAAATTATGCCATAACAGGACAAATCTCATTTATTGAACCAGAGTATTTATACATTTTTTTCCTTCTTCTAGACTGTTGTGGTTCCATATATTTCTGTTTTCGGGGGGTTGAAAATTTATTACATGAAGATTTTTCATATAAAGATATTGATAGGAAATAAATAAATAAATAGGAAATAGTAAGTATCTTCATATCTTCATATAAAGATATTGATAGGAAATAAATAAATAAATAGTAAATAGTAAGTAAAAAACTGGTGCTAATGTTTTTGTTTTTTTCATAGAATCTTAGTATACAGCCAAACTTTTTAAAAATTAATCTGTTTGCCTTTTATTTTAACAATAGCTTATAATCTGGTTATTGTCTGTGAGTTTCAAATGAATTTAAGTGGAAACAAATATCATATATGTTTACAATCAGAAACATATGATCAAAAATATCTTCCTAACAACAAACCAATACCAAACTTAGAATTATTAGCAATATAATTGAAAGTGAGGTAAGAATACTCATTTACAACTATTATATAACATTACTTTGGAATTAACAGTCTGTGCAAGAAAATAAATAGAAAGTATGTATTCAGGAAAAATAAAGAGGCAAATTTATTATCATTTTCTAGTTATATGATTATTGTATTAGTTCAGGCTACTATAGCAAAATAACATAAGCTGTGTAACTCATTAACAACAGAAATGTATTTCTCATAGTTCTGGAGGCTGTGAAGTCCCTGTATCCTGGGTCAAGACTGCTGTCTTCTTTCCATGTCTTCACAGGGTGAAGGGGCAAGGCAACTCTCTGAGGTCTTTTTTATAAGGGTATTAATCACATTCATGACGATTCTACCCCCATGATCTAATCACTTCTCAAAGGTCTCACCTTCTAATACTATTATATTGGGGATTAGGTTACAGCATATACAGGATATATTTAAGGGGTAGGAAGGAATGATTGCCTTAAAGACATTCCATTGCCATTGTCTTCTATTTTTTTTTATTTTTTTGGAAAGTCAGTCATAAGTTTCAGTCTTACTTTTTGAAGGTAATCAAATCTTCTGAAATCACTTTGTGTTGTCTCTGCCTGATTAAAAAATTTCTCTATTTGTTTTCAAGCATTTTACCTATGTTTTGCCATATATAATTCTTTTGTGTTTATCCTTTTTGGGGTTAACTGAGGTTCCTGGATCTCTGGTTGATGCCTCTCATAGTTTTGGAAAAATTCTCATCCATATCTCTTTAAATATTGTTTCTGTCCTTCTGAGATTCCAATTACACATATATTAATTAGCTCATGTCCTATATTAACTTTTTGTCCTATATTCAATTATTCTCAGTTCTTGTGTTCTTTCTATTTTTTTCTCTCTGTGCTTCACTTTGAATATTTTCCTCTTTTTATGTTTACTAATAGGGTCTTTACTGTGTCTAATCTGCTATTAAACATATTCCATGAATTCTTAAATTCATATATGTTCAGTTCTAGAATGTCTCACTGATTTTTATATTAATTCTAATTATATGTTGAAACTGTCAATTTTTTATTCTTTATATAATATACTTTATTTAAAATTACTGTAATCTTGTCATTTATTTTAAAGCTCTTATCTGTTTATTCCGATGACATTTATGGAACAGGGGTGATCTCCTTATATCAACTTATTTATTTTTCCTTTCAGTTACATTTTCCTCCTTCTTCCAGTGTCTCATATTTACTTTTGCATGCCAAAGAACCACGAAGTCAGAGGTTGATGTTACTTCCCTCAGGTAGCATTTGCACTTTTCTCTGCTACACACATGGGCTGAGGGCAGATCATCTCAGTTCCCGTGGGGAATTTGGCTTGGTGGGTGCTTAACTGGAACTTAAGATAAATTTAGTACTTCTACGGTTTCATATATTTCAAATAAATTCCCTGTGCTTTTGCAGACCTGTCACCCTCTTGAGGGACTTTGTCTCCTCAGCTTTGCAAAAAAGCAGTTATTTTTGCATCACCCCAACACTCATATTTGGTCTCCTTTAGATTCTATGGCCAATAACCACCCCAAACTCTGCTGATATCTCTTTCTGTAGCAGGTTTTTTGTTTTGTTTTAACCTATGTCAAGCGGGATATTTAGTATCCATACCGATAAGGCAAATGCTCCCAATGAAGAGAATTGCCACTGGTCTCGTGTTACCCAAGAAGTGCTATTCCATCTCTGGAAACAATTCTAGTCCTCTTTGCTTTCTTACTACTTTCAAGTTTGCCTTTACAAACTTGACTTTTGGATGCATGCTTTTTTTCTTGTTTGTTGAAACAGAGGTTAGAGCTTGCTCCTACATTCTGCATTCTACTCAGGGGTTTTATTTATTTTTAATGTTTATTTATTTATTTTTGAGAGAGAGAGAGAATGAGAATTCCAAGGAGACTTCCTCTGCTGTGAGCTTAGAGCCTGACTTGGGGCTCAAACTCATGAACCATGAGATCATGACCTGAGCCGATATCAAGATCTAATTCTTAACCTACTGACCCACCCAGACACCCCTATATTCAGGGGTTGTAAATACATAATTTACTTGTTTATTAACTTTTTTATGTTTATTTATTTTTGAGAGAGAGAAAGAGAGCATGAGCCAGAAAGGGATAGACAGAGAGGGGGACAAAGGATAGAAAGCAGGCTCTATGCTGACAGCAGCAAGCCTGATGTGGGGTATGAACTCACGAACCTGGAGATCATGGCCCAAGTGGAAATCAGACACTTAACCAACTGAGCCATCCAGGTGCACCATCTTGTTTGTTAACTTTAACTGATAAGTTATTGCTGGTGTGTATACTGTGATTCAGTGTTCACAGTATTCACACTATTCAAAAGGATTTTGAAATCATATTCAGATTCTTGGGGAATGAGAGCCATAATTAACAATGTCTACCATGGGTTTGGATATGGGGGTGTGGCACACATGCTATTCCTATGTCTAATTGCACTGTTTATCACTGTGTGCTCAAACTTTGGTGGGTGGTAAATGTGCCCAAGACAAAGGAAGATAAAGAATGAAACCGCTAAGTACAGTGCAGACTATGATGGAGGTTTCAGGAGAGAAGGGGCTTGTTCTTGTCTTTTTCTTCATTACAGTCCCAGTTCCTAGAACAGTGAGTGCAAAATACATGATGGCTTCCTAAAATATATTAACTCATGGATAAATAAAAGAAGTAAATACAGGAAGGATATAAAAGGGGATATGGATGAAACCCTTTACTCTTAGGGATCCAGCTGCTTAAAGACTATAACTATGTCTAGCACATTTTAATATTTTCAGAGCATGCAGTACATGAATATTAGATGCTTTGTGATTGGATGAATGTGTATTGGAACATGTCATCATATATATTTCTAGTGTTGCTAAAATAATTGGATTTATCCATGAACTATTACTTATTCCCAACTTGTGTCAAATACTGTATTTACTGAGGGCGATTTTTACTTAAACTAATAATGATATGTGAGTTTATACAAATAATATAATTATATCTTTACATTTATTTTGCCAAATGCTGCTTGAACAGTGTATTCAAAAACCTGACAAAATAATTTTATAAGCTTTTATCTTCTTTAATGAGTATTAGTATATTCTTCCATGAAGCTAGTTATTCAAAGTTCACACTACCTTGAAGTCAAAAATAAAAACAAATGATAAGACTCATAAGAGATAAATCACTTCTCTCTGGACAATCAATTTTAAGCTATGAAGTTGTATTTAAATATGTATTATTGGAGCTGTCTTTAAGTTGTAACAGTCTTTAAGCTGTAACAGTCTATGATTTGCTAAAAAGTTTATTTAAATGATGAATAAAACATAATAGTAGTTATTTATTTACTTCTATAATAACTGCTTTATATGTATTATAAGCTTTTTTTTCAAGCTTTATTTCTAAAAAATAGATTTGGGGATCAGTTAATAACTTTTTACAGACAGGAAACAGATTTTCAGAGTTAGCTAAGGCAGAATTTGAAACTAGGTCTGTTTATCAAAGACACTAACAAACAATCTCTCTTCTTGCCTTAGTCATCTTGGGCTGTCATAATAACAAAATACCATAGATTGGGTGGCTTGAGCAATAGAAATTTACTTTCTCATATTTCTAGTAGAGAATGTAAAGTTCAAGGTATCAAGGTAGCAGCTGATTCAGTTTCTCATTAAAGTTCTCTNTTTATTTAAATGATGAATAAAACATAATAGTAGTTATTTATTTACTTCTATAATAACTGCTTTATATGTATTATAAGCTTTTTTTTCAAGCTTTATTTCTAAAAAATAGATTTGGGGATCAGTTAATAACTTTTTACAGACAGGAAACAGATTTTCAGAGTTAGCTAAGGCAGAATTTGAAACTAGGTCTGTTTATCAAAGACACTAACAAACAATCTCTCTTCTTGCCTTAGTCATCTTGGGCTGTCATAATAACAAAATACCATAGATTGGGTGGCTTGAGCAATAGAAATTTACTTTCTCATATTTCTAGTAGAGAATGTAAAGTTCAAGATCAAGGTATCAAGGTAGCAGCTGCTTCAGTTTCTCATTAAAGTTCTCATCCTGGTTTGTAGATGGTTGCCTTTTGTGTGTGTCTTCATGTGGTTTTAAGAGAGAGGAAGAGTGGGGTGCCTGGGTGGCTCAGTCGGTTGAGTATCCGGCTTAGGCCCAGCCCAGGTCATGATCTCACGGTTCGTGGGTGAGAGCCCTGCATTGGGCTCTGTGCTGACACCTAACTCAAGAGCCTGGAGCCTGCTTCAGATTCTGTGTCTCCCTCTCTCTCTGACCCTCCCCTGTTCACACTACCTCTCTCTTTTTCTCTTTCTCTCTCTCTCTCTCTCTCTCGGAAATAAATAAAACATTAAAATAATTTTTAAAAAAAGAGAGAGGAAGAGAGAGGGGAGGGGAGAGAGATTTCTCTTCTTATAAGGTCATAGTCCTTTTATTTTTATTTATTTAAAATGTTTTTTAAGTTTATTTATTTAAGAGGTACCTGGGTGGCCTAGTTAGTTAAGCATCTGACTCTTGGTTCAGCTCAGGTCATGATCTCACAGTTCATGAGTTTGAGCCCCACGTCAGGCACTGCACTGACAGCAGAGGGATTCTGCTTGGTATTCTCTGTCTCTCTCTCTGTCTCGGTCCCTCATCAGTTCGCGCTCTCTCTGCCTCTTTCAAAATAAGAGAAAGGAGAGTGACTAGCCACTCAGGGGCCCTGATCATTGTCCTTGTAGATTAGGACCCCACCTGTGTAACCTCATTTAATCTTAATCACCTCCTATAGATTATATATATATATATATACAGTTACATGGCACTTAGGGCTTCAATATAAGAATTTGAGGGAATGCAGTTCAATCCATAGCAGCTTTTAAACACTTTAATAGGCAGTTTTGTACTTAATACTGTTATAATTTTTAAATGAGGATGAAACATTTTATCATTTTAAGTTATTTTTCAGTTATTTTATTTGTCGTCTGGGTGTGATTTATTTTGTGACTTGCAATTAATTCCATGAGTAAATCATGGCACAGAGTAATGGTGAAATAATGAATGCATTCCACCACCTAATAAGAACAAGACCTATGGTCACACAGACTTGTGTTCTTATAGAATTTTCAATTTTTTGTCTCCAAATATGAGTAAATTATGCATTGTTTTCAATGCAAATGACACATCCTTTAGTTGTGCTTGCTAGCAGCTCTAGAATTCAAAGCCTAAAACTCAGCTTCTGACTCCTAAATTTAATTATGCCTTATGATTTGGCACTTCAAGTGTCTAATTCTCTTTGGCATCTTCATTGCTCCTCAGCCCATCAAAACATTGTGTTGTTGGGCTGCCCGGGTGGCTCAGTCGGTTAAACATCCGACTTCGGCTCAGGTCATGATCTCATGGTTCATGGGTTCGAACCTCACACCGGGCTCTGTGCTGACAGCTAGTTCAGAGCCTGGAGTGTGTTTCAGATTCTGTATCTCCCTCTCTCTCTGACTCTCCCTTTCTCACGCTGTTTCTCTCTCTCAGAAATAATTTTTTTAAAAAACATTAAAAATAAATAAATATATAAACTCATGCCTTAAAAAAAAACAAAATATTGTGTTGTCACAGGAAGATCATTAGATTTCAGATATGCTTTTGAGCACATGAAGACAATTGTCCTGACGGTTAAAAATTATTTTACGTAACTGAGCTAGTAAGAGAGTTAATGTGGAGTCTAAAATACAGCAGTTTTTCAAGTTTCTTTTTTCTTTCAACAAAGAAAACCTTAAGAAAAGTGGTCTTTTCAAAGTATTTATTTGGTTTTTTTATAACACATAATTTTGGCCTTAAATTTTTACCTAACATAAAGAAGACACTCAGTAGAGTTGCAAAATAAAATAGCTTCTAGCCTTAACTACAGACAGGCTGGGGAAAAAGGAGAAAAGGGAGAGGAAGGGATGTTCATAATCCATTTGTCCTATTCAAATGGTCTGACTGAAATATTTTAACAACAACCCGAGATTTTAGTGATAAGTGTTGAAAGGTTTGCCTTATTTTTACCAAGTTTGCTGTACTAAGTACATCAAGATATTCAAATTGGGATGAAATCCACTAATTGAAACAAAATAGCATCTGTTGTCTGGTAGAGCAGAAAAATTCTGGACCAGTTAGTAGAAGATAATTCCAGGGCCAGCTCAGTAACACTGATTACATATGTCTTATATCTCTTTTATCTCTGCTAGAGAGAGATGGCCTTGGAGTACCTTTTTCTTCCAAAAAATGTGACCAATTTCCTCCTTCCTTCCCTCCCTCCCTGCTTTCCTTTTTTCCTCCCTCCCTCCCTTCCATAAATATTTGTCTTATACCTACTGTTTCCTAGACACTCTGCACACAGTAAGGAACCAGAAAGAACTCAAGAACTGTGCTTAGGGAACTTATAAGAGCTCAGATATTTCACAACTAGTTACTGAAATAGTCTTATGATTTTAAGTGTGATAACTGCTTCAGAGAATAATTTACCTTAATGGAGAGGAGGGTTTTAATAATATTATTTTATGTCTTTATATATGTTTAAATTTCCATTTATTAAAAGGAAGCATTCAGTCTTTTTTCTTTTTTCCTTACTGCAATGAAAGGGAAATTTAATTGATAATGGGTTAAAATTTCTATGAAGAAAATATTTGTGCAGTCTAACTTGAAGTTCTTTTAGGCTAAATGGAACTTTTAGGCTAACTGGAAGACTCTTATAAATACATTTTAGCAACATTAGCTGTCCATTTCCTAAAAATTTTCTTTTGCACTATTCTAGGAGATTTCGGTGACTTTTACTTTAGGAATTACAAAAGTTGCCAATGAGTTGTTTTATTCATGAAGATGATGAGCTCAGAGGTTTAGATGAAATATACTGTGCCCTAGATTTCTCTTCTTTTTAATGTGAATTTTTTTCTAGATTTTAGGCCAGCTGAAAACATTCTCCTTATATAGCTTTTTGCAAAAACCTCAACAATGCAGTAGTATATAAAATTAGAAAGAAAACTTTTCCCTTTCAAGCAATCCAACTTTCCCATATGGTGTCTTTCCTTGAAAAAAAAAAATGTTTTAGCATAGATATACATAACATAGCTATAAATTTTATTAACAGAAATGTGCTTGTGTGATACAGTTTTGTAATTTGTATATCTTCCTTAACTACACACACACACACACACACACACACACACACACACACAGAGTGGATATTTTTCCATACCATTGTATATAATACAGTTTCACTCTAATAGTTATGTAATTTTCCAGTACACTAATGCACCATAATTTATTTAAACAGTCAGATACTTGGGTAATGTTGGATGCTTGTGTTATTTCTAGTTTTTTGCTAGTATAATTCTGCAATAAAATCCTTCTGCGTCTGTTTTTCGTTTTTCTATAATTTTTGTGTCCTACTAATTAAAGGTTAAAATTTATACAGATTGAGGATTTTGGATAGATATTGCTATTTTTCCATCTAAAAAGTTGTGTACTAAATTATACTCTTGTGTATAAATGTGTATGTGCCCCTGTCCCTCCCTGCCTTCTGATGAGTGCTGCATTTTATCAATATTTGCTCATCTCGTAGGGAGGATTAAATTGCAGGTGCTTTATTTTTGCAATTATATGTTTACTGGTGTCGTTAAAAATCTTTATTACTGTTTATAATTCATTTATACTTATTTTTTTCATATCCAAACTTATTACTCATTTTTACCTATTACTTTGTAGATACTTGCTATGAATATTCACATCAAAACTCACAATTATATGTTATAATAGTTTTTCCCAGTATGTCACTTGTTTTTTTTTTTTTTGTTTATGCCATCTTTTGTCATGTTAAAAATTTACATTTTTATATAGTTAAGTCTCTTTTATGGCTTTTAAAATTGGTATCATGCATTGAAAGAATGTCCAAAATAAAGATTTAAACAATGTTCCCACATTTTATTCTTACATACTTATGTTTTTAAATATTCAAATCTTCAAGTTAAAATAATTTTTTATAACATATATTGCAAGGTTGATTTCCAACTTTATTTCTAAATATAAAGGCGATTGTTAAAATAATATTTACCAAATAAGCTATTCTTTCCCCACTGGTTTGAAATGTTTCATTTACTACTGTGTTTCATTAATCTGATTATCAGTGTGAGTAAAATACTGTTTTAGTAACTGAAGCATTATTGTAAGTATTTATGTCTGAGTAGACAAATGTATGCTTATTATTCTTCATTTTGACAATGTCTTGTCTCATTTCATTGACCTTCTTTTCCACATGGACTTAAGAATCAGCTTACTTCCTTTTCCTCTAAAAAATATTACAAAGATTTTGATTAAAACTTTAATTTTATGTATTAGTTTGAGAAGAATTGACATCTTTAGAACAGTGAGATTTCCTATCTAGGAACAAGATATACATATATATCTTTTATATATATAAAAACACTTAATAAAGTTTTCTATGTCCAGTGGTACAGTTTTAGTTTTCCTCAAATAGTTGGACATGTTCTATGCTAAGTTTATTCCAAGGTGTTCTGTAACTTTTGTTGGTATTTTGTCATGCAATCTTTGTTAGAATTATATTGTCAATTTAAAACTCTTAAACTGCTGATTTTTGATACATTAAATCATTGAATTTATTTATACTTGATTTGTTTTTGATTTTCTAAGCTATGATCATCTCCAAGTAATCATAATTGGTTTCTGTTGTGGGGTGAGGAAATAAGGAAGAAATTCCCAGTGAATGGGTGGAAGCATTTTTCTTTCCATGTGGACCATGTGGAATGGTGCTATTGGGAATACAGTAAAACCTTAGATTGCAAGTAACTTGTCCTGTGAGCACTCCGCAAGACAAGCAAACATTTCTAACAAATTTTAACTTGATAAAGGAGAGATTTCTTACAATAGGAGTATGTGACACTGAACGTCACATGATCACAAATGAGCCAATGGTTCTCTCTCTCTCTCTCTCTCTCTCTCTCTCTCTCCCCTTCTCTCTCTCTGCGGGATTGTGGGTGATCATCTCCCGTGCTCAGATGCTTGGTCTCAGGCTGCAATGTTTGGCAGAGAACAGTGATTTTTTAGAACAGTAGAAGATGCCCACAACTGGCACTAGTTTATTTTTTGTCACTTCCAAGCACCTATGGACAGTCCTTTACTTTTCCATACAAGAGTAAGCTTAAGAATGCTTTGCTTCATTCTAAGCTGGTGCTGCCTGCAGATCTAAACCCTTTCCTCTACTTTCTAATTGCCAGTTACATTAAATACAGTATTTGACAAGAGTTTATTAATACTGTCAACATCTGTGCGAGCATATACAATGGTCCCCATACATAAAAAAGTTGAAAAGAAAGGTGATAAGAAGGAGATGATTATGGTGGAAGTTAAGGAAATCATTGAGAAGTAGGAACAAGGTGTGCAAGTGGCTGAAATTGCAAGATTTTATGAGAAGTCTACCGTCTGCATCTTGTCTGCAGAGGAGAAGGAGAAAAAATGGAGGAATTCCTCACTTCAAATGAGATTAGGGAGATGTGTAAAATGTGGGAAACAGTGCACAATTTTGTAGAAAAGCACCACCCAAATAAGACTGTACTATGCGAACAATGAATCTGTTTAACAACAATGCAATGTTACATTTCTGCGAAATCCTCAAAAGGAGGCAAAAACAAGTGTTAGTTGATAGGTTCCCTGTTAAAGTTGCATGCAAAGAAAAAGATTCCATTGAGCCAATAGACAGCGGTGATTCCGTTAGTGATAGTGAAAGTCGTCCTACACAATAACCCTCTTTTCTCTTGTCTCCCTCATACCAGCCACGAAGGCTTTCAAAGGTAAATGCAGGTTAATTTGTTTAATTTTCTTTATATTTTCTCTTTTGTTTATTATTTTGTGTTATATTACAGTATTGTAGTCATATTTATATGAACATTTTTGGGTTGTGGAACAAATCATCTGAGTTTCTATTGTTTCTTATGGGGAAATTCACTTTGATGTGTAAGTGCTTTGGATGACAGACATGTTTCTGGAATGGATTATGCTCACAAATTAAGGTTTTACTGTACGACACCATTGCTTCTCTGGCTGTGACAACCATGTTAGGAACCTGCTGCAATGTTGTCCTAAATGCAGTCCTCACTGGTTACAGCCTTAGTTCATTGGACAGAGAAGCCTTTCTGGTGTACATTCAGAGTACTAAAATTACTACTCCTAAATTACTCTGATTACCCTGAGGCTTACACCCGGGCCTGCTCATGTTTCTAGCCTTCCCTCTCTCTGAGGATGGGTTTTTCTAGGGCTATTCAGAAAATTGGTGCACCTTCTTCTCTAGACACTGTATTCTTTTCCTTTCCATTTTTTAAATTTCTTAACTCTTGTTTTTATGCCTTTCTTATCTCAGTGCTTTATTTTTCATTTGTCTTACATAATATTTGGTATACACAAAATCATATGTATCATCTATATGCAAATGATGAAGTGAAATAATAAAATGAACACCAGTGAGTCGCCCCTCTCCCCTGGAGGACTTTACCCATGCCATTCTGAATACTACTGAATCCACACATGTGTTTCTTTCTTATCCTTCCCTATCTCTACCTCCCTCCCAGAGGCAAATTTTGTGTTTGCCATTTTCTGTCTTAAAACATTTGTTATCAATATGATGCATAGAAAAGCAATGCATTTTTAAGTTTTAGTTTTGAGTTACCTAAAACATTTGGACACACACTTACATCATGCTGTTTGTATCAGTTGGGGTTTGCTCAGGGAAGCAGAACCCATGTGAGTGATAATGAATAAGAGATTTATCATAGGGATCAGAATTTAGGCAACTGGGGACCCATAATTATGGGACCAATTTGACAGTCTGTGAATCTGGCCTTCCTCAGCTCAAAGTCAGCCAGGCCTGAATGTCAGTGTGAAGCTGGACATGAAGTGGGAGAGACCACGAACAAACATGTATTTCCTGTGGCCTCCAGTCTTGATGATGTAGGTGATCTGAAGGATGCCTCTCTTCACCCAGGAGCTGAGCCATAGCCGGCCAGAGTCAGGGAAGCTGAGGGAAAAAATGTGGAAGAATTTGGGGGAGCTGCAGACAGGCCTAGCTGCTGTCCTTTTCCCGGGTCAGTGACAGTGTGTCTGGAGCTACAGCTACACATGAACGATCCTGACCTTCTGGGAGTTCAAAGTTTCACCTTCTAAAATCTCAGACACAGTTTTTTGAAGCAAGCAAACTTAACCAAAAATCACAGATAGAAGTGTTCTGGTTCATATGGTTTCAAATTACTTAAATTGACACAATGGAAAATGTATCCAGTCTTTATAGATTTATGTGACTTTTTCCTCTCCATATTTACTTTGTAAGATATTTTGTGTAGCTATATGTCCTTAATTTTCATTGACGATATAAATAGTTCATTATGGGAAAACTCTGAAATTTATTTATCCATTCTTCCATTTCTGGACATTGCACTTGCTTTCAGTTATCATCATGGTGAAGAATGATGCAGTGGACACTCTTGTCTGTTTCTCCTGATGTTTTAGAAATAGGGGAAAGTATGATATACAAATGTTCAGATTTATAAAATAATTCCAAATTGTTTGTCAGAGTGGTTTTGCCAAATTCATACTCCTACTCATGCCATTTAGAGTTTTAATTGAACCACGTTGCTGCCACATGGCATTATCATACTGCTTAATATTTGCTAGTCTGCTGAAAGTAGAATGATATCTGTGATATTCATTTGCATTTTCCTGATTGTCAATGAAATTGATATACTTTCATGCTATTCTCCAGTTCTTTTTATCTTATGGAAATTCCCATTTATTTAATTTCACTTGTGTTTTTTTCTATTTTTTTCTAATTTTTATAAGTTCTTTATATATTTTGAATACTAACATTTTGCAGATTATAGGTGTTGCAAATATCTCTATGGTTTATCTTTCTAATATATTTGTAGTGTCATGTAATGACAAAATTTAATTATATAAAGTGCCCAATTTTACCAATCATTTATGGTTAGCACTGTTTGTATCTTGTTTAAAAATCCTTAACCTATTCTGGGGTCATTAATAAATCCTCCTGTGTTATCTTCTGTTAGCTTTGAGATTGGATCTTTAATCAACCTTGAATTGATTTGTATGTGGTTTGTGGTAAGGATCCTGTACCATTTTTTCCCCATATGCATAACTATTAGCTCGATATTTATTTAAAAAATCCATGATTTCTATAATATTTTGCATGACCATCTCTTTCATATATCAAGTTTTAATATGCATACATCTATTTCTGAGCTATCCTATTTTGCCCATCAATTGATCTATTACTGTTTTTATTATTATAGTTTTATAGTAGATCATGCTGTTTATCAAGGCAAAAACCTTTGCTGTATTCCTCTTCTTCAGGAGTATGTTGGCCATTTTTCTGTCCATTATTCTTCACAAAATATTAGGGAAAAAATTCCAGCTTTCAGTTCTGTATGTAAGGCTCTTGGAAGTCTCCACTATGTCTTAACAAGTAAAAAGGTGAACAGACTGAACTGAAAAATCAGCAACTCTTTTAAGATTTATAAGCCAAGTGAGGACATAGGGTAAACTGCTGCCCCCAAGGTTACAGAGACAAACAGGTGAATACAGGGAGTCATGACTTACCAGAGCAGAGACTCAGGAGTGGAAATTGCTGTGAGAACCAGTGCCAGGGTAGGAAAACTCGAACTATAATTGGTGAATTGTTGGAAGCTCTGGGTGGACAACAAATATCATAGAAAAATCCCCTCCTACTTTCAGGAGGGAGGGAGAAAAGGAACCATTTTGAAATAAACCAGATCTCCCTGTTCTTCTTAATAATGTCTGCCCTTAGGAGAAGCTAATTAACCAGAGCCCAGCTGACCTGGAGGAAGGGAGATACCCAACTTTAGTCAGTTCTAGCCTTCCATGTGGGAGAATGGAAAATACTCAACCCCAGCCCACTCAAGCCATCCACTCCAACCTGAGGGATGGGGAGGGGACCTGTGAAACACTTGTGAAATTTACAGTCCAGAGGCATAGATTCACTAAAATATTCACATCTAATCATAAAACAGATCCAGGAAGCTCAGAAAGAACTAGGCAATCGCCTAGGAGAAATGGGTGGGGCGTGCGGAATTTATCCTATTATCTGATATCATATTATCCTGGGTCTTTTTCTCTAATTAGATAGATAGATAGGTAGATAATATAGGTACAAGATGAGAATTATATCTGGCGTATCCTCAGAAACCATGAAAGCAAGAAGAGAGTGAAGTATTTAAATTTTTTTAAGTTTATTTTTTTTTAAGAGAGAGAGAGTAAGAGAGAGGACACACACAAGTGAGGGAGGGGAAGAAAGAAGGAGTGACAGAATCCCAAGTAGGCTCTGTGCCATCACCGCAGAGCCCTATGTGGGACTCGAACTCATCAACTGTGAGATCATGACCTGAGCAGAGATCACGGGTCAGATGCTCAAGTGACTGCACCACCTAGGGACTCCAAGTTGGACTTCATTAAAATTAAAAAAAACTTCTGTTCTACTGGGGCACCTGGGTGGCTCAGTCTGTTACGTGTCTGACTTGAGCTCACGTCATGACCTGTCATTTCATGCATTCGAACCCCTGTGCTGACATCTCAGAGCCTGGAGCCTGCTTCAGATTCTGTGTCTCCCTCTCTCTCCGCCCCTCCCCCGCTCACACTGTATCTCTTTCTCTTTCAAAAATAAAGAAACATTTAAAAAATTTAAAAACTTTTGGGGCACCCAGGTGGCTCAGTTGGTTAAGCATCCGACTTCAGCCCAGGTCATGATCTCATAGTTCGTGGGGTCGATCCTCATGTTGGGCTCTGTGCTGACAGTTAGCTCAGAGCCTGGAGCCTGTTTCAGATTCTGTGTCTCCCTCTCTCTCTGACCCTCCCCTGCTCATGCTATCTCTCTCTCAGAAATAAATAAAACATTAAACAAAAAAAAATTTTTTTAAAAATTTAAAAACTTTTGTTCTACAAAAGGCAATATCAAGAGAATGAAAAGACAAACCAAAGACTAAGAAAAAATATTTGCAAAACACACATCTGATAAAGGATTATTATCCAAAATACACAAAGAACTCTTGAAACTCAACCATAAGAAAACACCTAGATTGGGGCACCTGGATGGCTCAGTCCGTAAAGCATCCAACTTTGGCTCAGGTCATGATTTCGCAGTTTGTGAGTTCGAGCCCTGTCGGTGACCGGCTCCTGCCTGCCCGGGTCCAGGGGTCCCTGAAGGATGGACGGTGTGGTGTAGGCGAGGGAGGGATGAAAGAGCCAGGAGAGTTTTTCTGGTCACCAGGCAGGCATCTCTGCTCTGACTGGGGCTCAACTTTATTTTATAATTAAGTGTTTGGGGGATGGCACAGAAGTGGCATTTGCTTTAGACAATGTTTTCTGACGACAAATTTCTTTGATATGTAAGAATTACCCCGAACATAGATTTGTAGAAGACTCCTGCATAACCTTTATCAACAGTGATTGAGGAAGGTGATTTAGATGCTTATCCTATGGGGAAGGAAGGTATCTTTAGCATACAAGACAATGTTTTTAGCATAAAATGGGTGAAGTTAGTTCTTTGTGAGCAGAGGCCAATAGCTTGTTTGTTTAAGGTGGAAGTATCAAGAAAAACAGGTCTTTCAGGAAACACCTTTGCTCCCAAAATCACAAAAGAAGAAGTTCCTCAATAGGTTCCTTCACAGGGAGCAATCAGCATATTCAAGGCCAGAATAAGTCACTCCAAATACTTGATAACAAGTGCCTTGGGCTGGGGGGGGGGGCGGTGCTCTAAGCAGAAACAATTGGGTGGAGATGGATATCTGCCCTTAACTCTAAATTAGGCTCTTTGTCTCAGGGCCAGACTCAATTGTAACTTGTGTTCTTAGCCCCCTTTATTATGTAAGTCTTGGATCTGCAAGGCCCATAGGAAGAGCCTTTTAACAATCATCCACAAGGTTTTCATCTGAAATCTCGTTTGAAAAGGCAGGAATAGGCTTTTCCTTATGAGCAATCTGTGTGGGGAATATCGGTCTGATCTGGAATAATGTGAGGCCTGGTCAATACCAGCAGCCTGATTTCCAACATGAGCCAGTAGTAGCAGAAGAAGACACCAGTTTTCGTTTCTCATGGCAGGAGCTGTGCAAACGCTGCAGTTTCCTCGCTGTGACTGTCATCCAGAGAGACCAGTGCGGCTCCCAGCAGAGCCCTGTATCGGTTTCTGTGCTTGACAGCTTAGGGCCTGGAGCCTATTTCAGATTCTATGTCTCCCTCTCTCTCTGCCCCTCCCCTGCTCGTGCTCTGTCTCCCTGTCTTAAAAATAAACACACAAAAAAAATTAAAAAAAAAAAAAAGAAAACACCTAGATTAAAAAATGGGCCAAATACCTTAATAGACATCTCAATAAAGAAGATACAAAGATACCAAATAATCATGTAAAAAGATGTTGTATATCATATGTCCTCAGGGAAATGCACATTAAATACAAAGTGTGATAGTACTTACTAGAATGGCCAAATTCCAGAACACTGACATCATCAAAAGCTGGTGAGGATGTGGAGCAACAGGAACTCTCATCTCGCTTCTCGTGGGAATGCAAAATAGTACAGTTACTTTGGAAGACATTTTGGCAGTTTTTATCAAAACTAAACAATCTTACCATACAGTCCAGCAATTGTGCTCCTTGATAATTACCTAAAGGAGATGAAAACTTATATCCACACAGAAATCTGCACATGGATATTTATAGTGGCTTCATTCATAATTAATAAAACTTGGAAACAACCAAGATGTCCTTCAGTAGGTGAATGTATAAATAAATTATGGTGCGGCCAGACAATGGAATGTGTTATTCAGCGCTAAAAGGAAAGGAGTTATCAAGCCATGCAAAGACATTAATGAACCTTAAATGCTTATTACTAAGTGAAAGCAGTTGATTTGAAAAAGCTACATCCTGTATGAATCCAACTATAGGACATTCTGAAAAAGACAAATCTGTGGGATTAGTAAAATATCAGTGGTTGCCAAAGGGTGAAGTAGAGGGGAGGGATAAATAGGTAGAACACAGAGGATTTTTAGGGTCATGAAAGTATTCTGAATGATACTATAATGATGGATACATATATCATCATACACTTATCAAAACCTATAGAATGTACAGCACCAAGAGTGAATCCTAAGGTAAATTATGGACTTTGGGTGACTATGATGTGTCAGTGTAGGTTCATCAGTTGTAACAAATGTGCCACTCTGGTGGGAAATGTTGACAATGGAGAAGTCTATGCATGTGTGTGAGGGAAGGGAATATATGGGAAATCTCTGTACTTCTCACCCTCAACGGTTTTGCTGTGAACCTAGAACTGCTCTAAAAAATTAAGTCTTGGGGCTCCTGGGTGGCTCAGTCAGTTGAGCAATTAGACCCTTGATTTCAGCTTAGGTCATGATTTTATGCTTTCTGGGACAGAGCCCCCACCTCAGGCTCTGTGATGATAGCCAGAGTGTGCTTGGGATTCTCTCTCCGTCTTTCTCTGCTCCTCCCCTGCTGTCTCTCACGTGCATGCCTGCATCTCTCTTAAATAAAAACAAAACAAACAAAAAACCAGCATTTAAAAAAAATTAAGTATTTATATAAAAAAAGAAAAAAATGACTTAATGGCCCAAGATTTGGAGTGATGATCTTAGCATTTGCCTTTAGGATATCTCTGCCTCCCTCCTTTTGAGTTTCAGCAAACTTTTAAAATATTTTCAGCCCTCAGATATTTTCTTCCAAGTTTCAGGAGATTAGCATGCGATTAAAACAATTGTTTATGGAAACCCCCACCTTTTCCCTAATGAGAGAGCTCTTAATGTGTCTAATATACAATTTTTACAGAAATACAAGTCCTCCAGATTTCTTATGTTGCAATCTTAAAAGTCTTGAGCCAAAAGTGTCATATTTTGAATTGACTGATGACCTCTGAAATGGTAATTTTTACTTCTGAGTTAGGGTCAGTGAAAGTGACCAAACAGTTTAGCTCTGCCATTAAAATCAATTGACCCAGATCTACTTCCTCTTTTTTTATGGTACATTATTACCGAAATTGGAAAGGACTGTGTGCCTAGATAGCAGCCCTTAAACTTCTTTATCTCTCATTTAAAAACTATAAATTAGATCTTATTTGCTCCCAAATAGGGTTATACTAATCAATGGTAGTGAAAAACCATGCCAAAATGTGAAAAGCAATCAAGAAAATCTCAATATCAATAGTTAATTTTAAGAACTTAAAAAAACAAGCTACAATATAGATATGCCTGAATGATATCCCCAAAACTAAGTATCTGAAACAAACAATACCTGTTATTCCATGTCAAGCTTTAGTATGACTCTAGGATACTTCAAGTTAATTTTGAAGTCATGAATTGAAAGTCTGCCACCTGAGTTCTTAGCCAGATCTTGCTATCAATACTCATACTTATCATGATTACTGCAGTAGTAGTCCACTAACATTTTGGCATGCTACAAATTGAATGTAGTTGAACAGCCTTTAACTTTGACATTTAGCTTTATGAGGATGAGGCAGGGACAGGATTCATTTCAGTGTTTCAAGCAGTATCCTCCCCAGAAAGACTGAGTAGCATCATATTGAGAGAACGATCTTTGGAGCTATATGGACCTGACTTCATATCCCAAAATACAATCTGAGGGAAGTTCTTTCAGATTCTGTGAGCCTCAGGCATCCCCAGATGGAAATAGAGATCACAGTCTCTTTTTTGCACAAGTGTGTGAGAATGAAGTAAGATAATATTGCAGTTTATATTTGAAAGCATCCATTAATAGTTGCATATATTCCCTATTGTAATCACTAGTATATACTTATTGGAGGCCTATATAATTCAGGACCAATCTACTTTTTCCTAAAAAGGATTGGATAATAAAAGAACAATGCTAATATTGCTTTGTCTTAAGCAGTATTTATCCTTCAGTCAGGGAATGGAGCAAGAAAAGTAGAAGAGGGTGAGCATGGGAATCTCATTTACCAGACTGGTCATCAATATGAATCAAATTTATTGCTTAACTTTCTTCCTCATTTATTATTGGCATAGATACCAAGTAAATAATTTAATCATCATATAGAATGTATGAAGTTATATATGAACTGCTTTCCTTGCAGCTGAAGTTTGAATCCAAATATTATTAGCAGAGTAACTCAAGTGGAGCCAATCTATTTTAGACCACTTATGGCGAAGATTCCTGCCAAACTAATCTTCCCTAAACAGTGAATTTATCAAGTCACTCTCTCTGAATTTATCAAAACTCCTCTTTCTATGTCCTGATCCATCAAATCTAAACTTTCTGCCAAGCTTTCAAAAATCTCCCTACCCTGGCTCCACACCTTTTCTTTCTTTTTTTTTTTAATTAATTTTTAATGTTCTATTTATTCTGAGAGAGAAAGAAAGACAGAGTGAGCAGGGGAGTGTCAGAGAGAGAGGGAGACACAGAATCTGAAACAAGCTCCTGGCTCTGAGCTAGCTGTCAGCACAGAGCCCGACATGGGGCTCGAACCCACAAACTGAGATCATGACCCGAGCTGAAGTCGGACGCTCAACTGACTGAGCAACCCAGGTGCCCCCACTTTCAAGCCAAATATTTCTTACTATTCTATAACTTCACTCACTGCTTTAGGGAGACCTGCTCTGTGCCCACAAATAAATTCTTAGCAGGATTTACTCTCTTCCCCATAGTCATGCTGTTCTCTGCCTGAAACAACTTTCACTAAAACTTCTACCTACTCAAATTCAGTGCAGTATTCATTTGCCCACTCAGTGTTTATTTCTACCATGAACATTTCCCTAACTGGTCTCTAACCATCCCAGCACTCATGCAGAAGCTTTTGCATGACTTTGGGCCATCATCATGTGATTTAGCATTAAATGATGACTTTTTGTACAATAGTTCATGTGAGATAAAGTAGTCTATCCAATTAGAATTGAAAATAGTGTCTTACAGTTCTGCATCTTTTACAATTCTTAGTATTGAACACAGTGGGTTAATAAATGTCAATTGATGAACTAATTGATGGCAATTAGCATTTTTTGTATTTACTCACATTGTAAATTTTGCCATGAACAATATCTCACTGAGTAAATTTATGCCACAGCCATTTTAGATTCTGAATGTAGTTCTTGGTTTTGAAATATTTTTTAAATCTTTGTTTTCAAAGCAAGAGATTTGAGGGTGCTAAGGAAAATGTAAATTATATTTTGTTTGCCAGAAGTATATTTATTCATATCTTAGTTAATCTGAATTAGAAAAAAAAATTTTACTGAGTTAAAGTTCTCTTTGAGATAGAAGTCCCAATTTATGTCTCAATCAACTGATTAATGTTGATGTCTGTTGCCTTTTAAGTACCACTATAGTTGATATAGACACATCTATGGTGAAAATTTTATAGCAGTGAGAGAAAATAAACCATTGTCTTTTACTGGTATATAATATTAGAAGGTAAGCCTTTATTATTTCTACATAATCATGGCTTACATTCTTTCTAAGACAAAGGACTAACTTGGTATCTTAAGTACATTTGTTGTATCATTTTTATCTTTGTCATTAACCATACTATTATTATGCACTTTCAAAAAGCAAACACTAGTTATTTTTGTTCTGGTAAAGGAGAGTTTTATGGTATACTTTAACTTTGAGCAGTGTTATTACATTACGCAAAGCAGTTTTAATGTAATTATATTAAAATGGCATCAGCAAAGTTGTCTTGCTAGCACAGATTTTTCTCCAGATTCAAAGTGAAAAATACACTCCATTGATTTAATTATCTTTTTATAGGAATCTATCATTATGTTCATGCTGTGAATTTTCAGTGGTTTAGAGACTATCCAGGGGAACAGGATACAGAATGAAAGAACAAATGCTTTTGAGAATTTTAACAGTGAAATAGATAATAACCAGCAGGTGTCTCTGTTACACAATACAGTTGAGATTCTGGAAGCTTTTCTTACATTGACCCTATTTTACATCTAACTAAATTCTCTTCAGTTTTTACATTTAAATTTCCTTTCTTTTCTCATGCCATGTGAAGGAATTCTTATTACTCTGATGTTGTTAATCATGGCTCTGCTTATTTTCCTTACAGTGCTGTATGCAAAATTATTTTTTAGTGCCTGACTTTTGACTTACTTCTCTAAATTCATTTTATACTATCTTTCAGAATGAGGGCTGGATTAAGATGTTTACCCTTAGCATGGAAAAGATTGTGAGATCACATCTCCACATATGTAATTAAATCAAAATATAGTAAACTAAGAAATTGTAAGGATGATTGATGTTATTAAAAAATGTAACTAAAAGTTAAATAATAACTATGGCAGTATGGCAATGTTTTCTTAACATATTCTTTTTCTTAAATTTTTAGAAAAAATCTGATGGTCTATATTGAAGGATTTCTAAATTTGGGCTGCCTTTTGTATAATCTATCACTGAGTTAAAGGGAGGGTCAAGATGAAGCCCAGAATTATGCATAATTCCCCTGCAAAGAATTCAAATCATAGCGCAACATACTAAAATGGATAAAGGAGACCAAAGGAGAGCCAAATGAAAGCAGAAGAAGAGTGAATGAGCACACCTAGACATTGCTAGTGAGAGCATAATTTGTACATTCTTCCAGCAAAATCTAACATTGATTAGTAGCTTAGTATGTGCTAAGCTTTGTATATATTCTCTCTCTTTTTTTCTTCACTGTAGCTCTAATTGCTGCTCTGATTAATCTCATAAGTGAGTAAACTGAGGCCCAGAGATAAGTTGCATAGGGTTATACAGTAGGAGGTTGGCTATCATTCCTAACCTCTATGCTTTATTTTTAGAAGGCAATTTGACACAGTTTTTAAAAAATTTTTTATTATATTTTTAAAATGTTTATTTATGAGAGTAAGAGAGAGAGAGAGAGAGAGAGGCAGAGAGAGAGGGAGACACAGAATCTGAAGTAGGGGCCATGCTCTGAACTGTCAACACAGAGCTCAATACAGGGCTCGAATTCATGCACCACAAGAGCATGACCTGAGCTGAACTGCAATGCTTACCAGAATAAGCCACCCAGGTGCCCTGACACTATTTTTTTAATTAGAATTTTGCAAAATTAGTACTTCTAAAATTTAAAGAAATGATAATGGATAAGTGCTAAATGTATCTACCAGGTTTTTATTAGAGACTTTTATATTGAAATTCTTAGTTAATCCTATAGAATCAGACTTCCACAGACATTTATTTATTTATTATGAGGCTTCCAAAGGGTCTCCAGAAGAATGGAAAGCTGATTCAATAAGGATCAAGTTATCAGGAAGGAAGAAGAAAGAAGCAGTCTTGTAGCCAGTAGGTCTGGCCCAGATGCCCTCACAACTTTAGCAGACACACCCCTGTTCAGATGAACAACCTCTAACATCTTCCTTCTGTACTTAACTCAAGACTGTGTTCCAAGTCCCATGACAAGGACAAATTTAGGCTACCTGCCAACGATACCTAGCTGTTGAACCAAAAGAGATCATTTATTCCCTTTGGCTTCTGTAATGGAAGGCAGTCTTTGAGAATTTTTCTCCCCCAAAATTTAAAACAATGGAAAAGAGTTACCCTAGAAATTAGGGTGCTGTTGGTGAGAGGGACTAAAGCTTGAAAGACCAAGAATGAAAAAGGGACAAATGACCACTTGACTATTTTAAAATTAAAATATCCAGAAGGGAGGATTAATGAATTAATTATATTATGCCACATCAGTCTAATAGAATACAAATGAACAATTAAAAATGAAGTTGTAGAAGACTATTTCTTGACATTGAAAGATGATCATTGGGGCCACTTAGGGCCTACCTCTGCCCTTCCTCCACTCATGCACATGCACCCATGTGTGCCCTCTCTCTTTCTCAAAAATAAACTAAAAAAAAAGAAAAGTGATCATAATATATTGATATATTAAAATTAAACTAAGTTAAAAATAATACGTAGTATATGAATCCTTTCTTGTAAATGCACACACATAACCACACATATGCATTTTTTATTTAAAGTTCAGAAATACTAATTCTTAGAACTAGTACTTTCCTAAAATTGCCCAGCAGGTTTTTGTTCTTCTTAATGGTTTCTCCTCCTTTTCTCCTGACTTCAGGTCTTCTTTCAATGATCATTTCCAGGTAATCTCTGGGAGAGAGAGGAATGGCAGTAATGTATGTGTGTATCTGTGTGTGTGTGAGAGAGAAAGAGACAGAGAGAAAGGGGTGAGAGAAGGATCTTCTTNAGGTCTTCTTTCAATGATCATTTCCAGGTAATCTCTGGGAGAGAGAGGAATGGGAGTAATGTATGTGTGTATCTGTGTGTGTGAGAGAGAGAAAGAGAGAGAAAGGGGTGAGAGAAGGATCTTCTAGAATTATATAGCTTTTCCCTTCCCTTTGTCATTTGTTTTTTGTGTATATGTGCCAGTGTAAATAGGTGCAGAAGCTGATTTAGGTCATGTGAACTACGCTATGAAATCATTTCAGAATTCTTGACTGAGAGCGATCATCATTTGATTTGAAATAATAGGAAAATTTGAGTGGTTCTAATCTTTTGCCTCCTTCATGAATTTACATTAATTTCTCTTTGAGGAAGACACAATCATACTGTTTGTTGAATTTATAGGAGCACTGGGAAAAATGAATAAAAGCACTTGTAAAATGTGTTAAGTATTTTAGGCAAATTTTATTATAAAAGCATTAGATAGTAATGATAAATATCTATTTATAAAGATCACTAATTTTCCAGCATCTAATCTAAAGTTAGTTTTTTTAATATCATCTAGTCTTGAAAATACATCTGAAAAGAGCTTGAGACAGTCTGGTAACAGTGGGATTATGCTGATGTTTATCAAATGGTTCTTTAAAGCAGTCTAAACTCTGAACCACTGCAGTGCCTCGTTTAAATATCACCCTTGTCTGTGCTAATGTGTGACTCATAGTTGTCTTGGTGTCTGATTAGTACAAAGAACTATTTGTTTGGACTAAGTGTATTTTTGAGCCTTCCTGCTTTCCCTGGTCAGCTGAGGATGATCTAATTCACACAGATTTCCTTAGTGCACCGTAAGTTTTCCAGAAGTCACAGCTGAGCATATTTTGAAGTTAAAGTACAGTGTTAATAAGGCCAGGGAGCTGGGTTTTATAGGCCAGTTAGCTTTGTTGTATTTCTAGCCCTAGTGCCTTAATTCCATACCGTTGTTTGTCAGGTATGTGCTATAGGAGAACTAGGTTGAAGTTTACGTATGGATTAGCGGAAATCAGTACCTATAGTAGAAAAAGGAATCAAGATTCACACCATCTGCCTTATAAAAATTTCAAAGCATATTGTAAAACAAACTATTCAAAATTTTTGAAAAATTCTTTTTTTTTTATTTTACAAAATGCAACATGGGCTAACACATGGTGATTTAAACAATCTAGTAAATTGTTAACAGCATTTTAGAAGAGATTTTAGCATGAAAAAATACAAAAATCTATGAGTGACTGGGATCTCATTTGGACCATAAATTCCTTTGTCTGCTTGGAAGCAAGACAGAAAGTCTACCATCCCAGAAAAATTTCTCTCTCCTCCTTTATCATGTTGATTTCACATCTTTCCTAATCACACACTGCCAGAGAATAAAAATCATATAAATGTTTAAAAATATTGTAATTAATGTAATGAAAAGATAATGAGATCGATTGTCACTCCTTTTTGCATGTATATTTCCTATAGTGTGTTCATTTTATTAAAAAAAAAAACTAGTGTGTTCTAGTCACATGGTAAAATGAAATCACAGAACACATGTAATGTACTTGAAAGCAATTAAATAGGGTAAGCAGGGTACTGAACCAATAATCTAGAACTGTATGTTTCTATCCCATGTGTATAATTAATATGTATGTAAATGTATTAAGCTAATGGGTCCAATATTTGTACTAACTTTGAGTGTGAAGGCAATATTGGTACAGAACACATTCTGAATACTTTTCTATTTACTTCACTTGCAAAGTAATTTGTAAATGATTTTCCCAAGCTTTTGTTGTTTGCCTCCATGTGAAATGTCTTTTAAATAGTCTGTATTTCAATGTAGAAATAGGGAATTAATAGCTCTTACGTTTTCATATACAAGTTATATAGGATGCTTAAGTTAAATGGGATGCTTCCAGTGGTATGCCTGATGAAAACAAACGAAGGTATGATTATACTCCTCCTCCTAACATGAATAAAATTTAATAATTTTTAAATGAACCAGTGAGTTCAGAAAAAGACAGGAAATACCAACGTGCCAAAAATGAAGAAGGAACTGATTTCTGGAGTGCTAAGTGCATTAATTTACCATGCCCTTTATTGAGATCTCAGTCCTGGTAATCAAGGAGCTGTGTTTTAAGTCTCATGTAGGCACCAAATATGAGGCCTGGGATTTGACAGGCCTTTGGAACCAAGATCAATACAAAAGCCATGATCCCTGAAAAGCTATGCTACTGAGAGAAATAATATACTAAGGGAAAAAAATCCATCTCTAGCAATAAGAGAGTTTTCTCTAACTAGGATGTGGATGGAAATAAAATTAAAACACAACAGTAGTGGTCTTTTCTGAGAAATCAAAACTCCTAGCTCTTTTTCTTGCAAGTTAGGGATCCAAATTGAAACTGAAATTGCAAACTGAGAGATTAACATACAAGTTGGCCCCTGGCTGGATACTCTTGAATATCTTGCAGAAGTCTTTGCAGAATCATAGTGAAATTAGACTACATAATCCGCATCGTACAGGAATCCACATAAAAATGACCCCCAAAAAATAACAGATAACAAACAGGAAGAATAGAACCTCCAGAACTTTGTATAATAGAACAGTTTAAAAGACTAAATATGTTTGTTTGAAGACATAAAAGAAGACATTAGAATATTAAGAAGAAATACCAGTTTAAAAATATTTTTAGAAGAACCAAATAGAACCTTTAGAGAAAAAAACTGCTTCATTTTTTCTAACAATAGGTAGATAAAAGCAACAATTCACCAGAAGGATATAACAGTCTTAAATACACTAAGAATATAGCCTCAGAATGAAGGTGTTTGTGTCCATTTTTGTTTCAAATATAATGAGGAATTTTTAAATCCCATTCAGTTAATAAATAGATTAGGCCAATGAAATATTAATAAGACTGTAGAAGACTTGAACATTTCAATTAACCTTCTTAACCCATGGACTGTTTTAGACCCTGTACCCAATCTTTATAAAATGCATGTTCTTTCCAAGAACACATGGAATGTACCAAAATTAGTTGCATGCTCAACCAGAAAAAAGTCTCAGAAATACAAATGAATCAATATTACACAGGCAACATTCCCTCACCAGGAAAATATATAGAAATAATTAAATAAATTAAAAGCAATATACATAATATAAAAATATAATAAAAATTCATTACACATTAGGTAATTAATACAACATATTTCTAAATATTTCATAGGCCAAAGTAGAAATAAAAATGTAAATTAGAAATTATTTAGTACTGGATAGCAACGAACANGAGGTCCCAATCATTTATTTTTGCTCTTGATTCCCTTGCTTTGGGGGATAACAATGAACACATTTTATATCAAAACTTACTAGATGCCACTCAAAGCAGTTAAGAGAATGTATAGCCTTAAATTCATCTGAAGAGAAGTCAGAGTGATGAATAATGATTGAGGCATTCAACTAAAGAAGTTAAAGAATAAAATTAGAAACTAGAGGGAAGGATATAATGAAGATAAGAAAGTGAAATGAAATAGAAACATGAATAATAAAGATCATCAAAAGTCAGATCTTAGTTCTTAGATCAATGCCGGTGTGTTTCTATGTGTTCTGATGGTTTTTTTTTTTCTTTTTTCTTTTCTTGTTTTTCTTTTTCCTTCCTCCTCCTCTTCATTTTCCCCTTCCCCTCCCCCTTCCCCTTCCTCCTCTTCTTCTTCTGCCTCTTCTTCTTCTGCTTCTTCTTCTTCTTCTTCTTCTTCTTCTTCTTCTTCTTCTGTCTATTTCTGACATTGCTTTAATCATAACACATATTCTAAAAGCTATTGTAATCAAGGCAAAAAGGTATTACTGAATCAGTAAACTGAGGATGGAGTATTCAATAAATGGTACTGGGATAAGTAGCTGTATCTTTGGAAATATGTAAAGCTTTACTCAAAGCTAGACAAAGCTAGAAACTTACCTCTTACCAATATAAAACTATATTCCAAGTAGATTATATACTAAATATAAACACCAAAACTAAACATTTTAAAAGAACATATCTTTATTCTATTGGAGTAGCGTAAGATATCCAATAGCATTAAGATATGTTAACAAGAAAACACAGAGAAACTATAAAGGAGTAACAAGTAAATATATTCAGGTATGCTCACTGTCATTAAGGAAATGCAAACATTAAAACCACAATGAGGTACTTCTATTCTAAAGTGACTAAAATGACTAGTTTAGAGTGACTAAAATGAAAAGGATTGAACTACCAAGTGTTGACATTGGGTGTGGAGAATTTGGAACATTCATATACTACTGATGAGACTGTAAATTGAGATAACTCCTTTGTAAAACTTTCTGTTAGTTTCTACCAACTTTAAACAAATGCCTACCCCATGGCCAAGCAGATCCACACCTTCAATAATATTTACAGCACTTATAATCGTGATTCTAGTATTCCCATCACTAGGAACATCCTAAATGGCCACAAGCATGAGAATGAATGAATTGTGGTAAAGAATGAACTAAAGCTACTCTCAACATGGATGAATCTCACAAATAACGCTGACAAAAGAAGCCAGTTACAGGAGTTGACACTGTATCTTTATATCCCTATGACATAAGACCAGGCAAAACTGATCTGTCATGGTTGATGTCAGAATACCGATAACTTTTGCAGAAAGTATTGACAGGGAAGGGACACATGGAAGCCTGCTGAGGTGCTGGAATTGTTCTATGCCTTGATTAGTGTGATGAGTACGCAGGTACACAAATACGTAAAAATTCATTGATCTCTACACTTAAGATTTGTACACTTTAATGTTAGTTTGTACAAAAACACATTTTGAAAAACATTTATTAATGGGCTCACTAAAAGGGACAGAAGGTGTGATAATGTTTGCAACTATATAACCAACAAAGAATTAATATCCAAACTCTATAAAGAACTTCTAAACCTTAATAAAAAAAAAAGTATGAACAATTCAGAACAAGTAGGCAAAAGATACAAATGGGCAATTAGTAGCCAATAAACAATAAGCTGACAAGCTGTTTAAGCTAACTAGGAAGTAGGGAAGTACAAATTAAATCAAAGTGAAATATAATTTCATACCTATCAGATGAACAAAATTAATTGGTCGGGTAACACAAATCTTGGTAAAATATCAGTTGCTTGGAGCTCTGAGGGGTTGCTGGTGGGTGTACATACTAATATACTAGGGAGAACAATTTATTAGTTCTAAAAAAGTTGAAGATGTGCATAGCCTCCAACCAGTAATTTTATGCTTGTGTCTACAACCTAGAAACATTTCCCTAAACATTCAGAAGAAAAAAAAATTCAAGTCTAGACTGTTTAAAGTGGAAAAACTTGTTACCTAATAGAGATATAACTAAACTTTAAATGTGTTCTATTTATGCAATGTACTTGATGCAATTTCTTGATTAAAATAAATGAACATATCAACCTATCTCAGTATATATGTTTGTCACAAATATGAGTAAAAAATAAGATATATTGTAATACTACTTATGTAAAATTTAAAACAGAAACAATAGTATATATTTTTAATGTATATATACATATGTAATACAATTACAAAAATATTCATGAGAATGATATACACCAAGTTCAGGATAGTAGATGATGAATGGAGGAGGGTTGGGATTTTACTGTGTCCTTAACTTTTATTTAAAATAAACTTTGTATAAAGGATATTATATTATTTACTTTGAAGTTACTTCATAATTAAACCTCTTAATTAAACAAAAAGAAATGAGACTAGACTATGCCTTGAATTTTCCATGAATTATCTTCTCTTGGACTTGATCATATTTTATAAAACTTAATACACCATTACTATTTTCCATGTCCTCCACTGTCATTTTAGTCCTAAAATAGTTTCTTCTAGACACAGCACAGTAGATAAAGGCTGTGGCCTAAAAGAAGGAATTGGCTTTAAATTTCAACTTTTTATAATCCTAGATGAATCTGTTTACTTCACTGAATCTTAGATTTCTCATCTGCAAAATAATGAGTTTGGCCTATGTTATGGGCAGAATTGCTTTTCCTCAAAACTCATAGGTTGAAACTCGAAGCCACAGTACCTCAGGATGTGATTATATTTGGATGTGGGCCTTTAAAGAGATGATTAAGTTAAAATGAGACCATTAGGCTGCATCCTAATCCATTCCGACTGGTATCCTTATGAGCAGAGGAAATTTGGACACACAGAGACACCAGGGATGCGTGAGTACTGAAAAAAAGACCATATGAAGGACACAGCAAGAAGGTGGCCATCTGTAAGCTAAGGAGAGAGGTCTCAGAAGAGAACAAACCTGCCAACACGTTGATCTTGGCTCTTTAGCCTCCAGAACAGTAAGAAATTAAATTTCTGTTATTTTAGTAGCCTTGTCTGTGGCATTTTGTTATGGCAGTGCTAACAATGTAATACAGTAATATTAATAATATCACTGCTAATGTCTTTTCCAGACCTAAATTTCTAGTGTTGTTTTTAGAAGATGGCTTCTTTCTTTTCTGATAGTCGAAGTGGGTGCAGATAATGCTGATAAGCTTGGAGTGGTCCTAATATTGCTTGTCTGTCCTCCTCTGCCTCTAGATATTTGCTACGAATTGGTAGAATCTCACTAGTTAACAGTGTAGCATCCTACTATACACAAGAAAACTTTACCCCCTCAGCTTTTGTGTATACTTCTTCATTACTGTGTTTGGTGTTTCAACTAGAATCAGTGAATGAGGATTGAAGTGTGGATTTTTCTGACCTTTATCTTTTTTTATGATCATCATTGGTAAAATACTGTTGAGTCTTTATAAGTAAATTCTTAATCTCACCAGTTTATTTCTACACTTAGAGTCTCTTCATGTTTCCAGTGCCTTTATTATCAGATCCTTTACATAATTATGATAAATCATAAAAATCTCAATGCATTTGGTTTTATGGTAGGTTAAATGACATTTTGGTTTTATTGTAGGTTAAATAATATTTTCTGGGCGCAAAAGAAGCATATATTGCATATCTTCATGATGGCACAAAGTATGGTAACTAAGGCTTCCCAGAGAAATTATTGATTCTAGAACTGGAGTAGGAATTACACAAGATGAGTCTGGACTACTCTGTAGTGCCAGTAAATAAGGAAATATTTGCTCACAAATAAACAAAATCCATATAGATGGGAGTGTGTCAAAGGGAAACAGAAGCCAACTAAAAGAGCTCTTCATGGCCAAAACTGAAGCAATTTAAGCAATAAAATAAAGTAGTATTGGATTATAATCCAAAGTATAAAATAAATATTCATGAGTCCTGTCTTAATGATATCTTTGTAACAGATGATTGAATAAATAGATAACGGTAGGAAGGGAACAAATTTATGTATAAGGACTCCAAATAATTGATATAGATACTATGCCCTCAGGGAGAAGCACAACTCCTCACTTCTTAAGCATGGGCTGTACATAGTGACTTCTTTCCAAACAAGAGAATATGGAAACAGGTGGGAAGAGTAACTTTATAATGGAGAAGCCTATTAAACACTAACTCAGGTGGTTAATATCAACAGCAATAGTCATACATTATGGTGATATTATGTACCCTTGATATGCTGTGAGGAAAATGGCACTTTAATGCCATGATATTCTTTCTCCCAAAATCCATAAACACGGTATAATCATAAGAAACATATCAGACAAATTCCTGCCAGGGGAGATACTGCAAAACTCCTGACCAGTACTACTTAAAGCTGTCTCGATTATCAAGCAAAAACAAAGTCTAAGAAACTGTCACAGGCAACAGGAGCCTAAAGAGACAACACAGCTAAATGTAATGTGGCATTCTGGATAGACTCCTGGAACTAAAAAGGGTTATAAGGTATTGATCCATTAATTATAACAAATGTACTATACTAAAGTAAGATAATAATAAAAGGAGAAGCTGGGTCCGGAACTCTGTACAGTATCTTCTTCATTTTTCTGTAAATCTAAATCTGTTTTTTTTAAGGCTATTTAAAAACAAACAAATAAACAAAATCAAACTTCAAACCTAAATCAAACATTTATGACAACATTTTGAGCTGAGCACTGATGATAATATTGGAAAAAAGTGTCTCAAAAACCTTGTATTGTAATTAGCTTTCCAGAATCAAATTAATTTGAGTTTTATCTTAAAAAAAAAAAATAGCTTAGGATTAGGAAGTCTATCCTGGTTCCTGATACATCACAAAGCTTTTTTTCCTAAAACAGTAACATTTGGGAAAATATGATTTAGTAAGACATTTCATTTTTTATTACTTTTCAGCTTTGAAATTTGCCTTTACAAATATGATATAATTATCATAAATCCTCACTTGCAGATCAGGAAACCAGTACCAAGGTATGCTCAAGCATACAAAATTAACAGGACCTAATGGAGACCAGAACCCAATTTTCAGGTTCCTGGCTGAAGATATGGTGTTGCAGTGATCTTCAAATACTTTTTTGGCATGTGCTTATCAGGTAATTATTTTGAGAATCACCCACAAGTATAAGTTTGTATCTTTATGAATCATATGCATGTACTGATAAATTAATTTTGAGTAAAGTATAAATCATACTCCAAACTAAGTATGAAGATGATTCAATAACAAAGGCATATACATTAAATTTCTATATTTTCCTATATCCCAGGTGACTGTTCAGCCTTGTTTATAAAGTACTGCTGAATACTAGCGTTGCGATTATTTATTGCTGTGTAACAAACCATGTCAGAACAACAATTTGTGGGTTAAAAATATTCACATTTTATTATTATGTTGCCTGGTTCTAGGGTTGACTGGGCTCAGTGGTTTCCACCCAGGGCATCTCTCATGGTTGCAGTCAAATATTGATGGGCCAGAATCACCTGGCAGCTTTGCTCGTTTCTCTATTGTGCCTACGCTGGGAAGATGCCAACAGCTGAGGCTCCTCATACCATCTCTGTCTCTCTGTTCTCCCTTTGTTTCTCTGCAGCACAGTGTCTTCAGGGTAGTTGGAGGTCATCCATGGAGGGTCAGAGCTCCAGGGCCACATTCCAAGAGGGAGCCAAGTGTTGTTTTATCTCTTTTTATGACCTAGACTCAAAATTCATGCAGGGACGCTGTTGAGTCTGTTAACAGTCACCAAAGTCAGTGGATTTCCAAGGGGAGGGGACTTAGACTTTACAACTTTTAATGAGAATAATATCAAAGAATTTGCTGACATGCTTTAAAATTATCAAAACCAGGGGCTCCTGGGTGGCTCATCTTAATAAGTGTCTGACTTTGGCTCAGGTCATGATCTCATGGTTCGTGGGTTTGAGCCCCACATTGGCTCTGTGCTGACAGCTCAGAGCCTGGAGCCTGATTCAGATTCTGAGTCTCTCTCTCTCTCTCTCTCTGTCTCTCTCTCTCTGCCCTTCCCCTGCTTGCATTCTGTCTCCCTCTCAAAAATAAATATTAAAAATTTTTTAAAAATAATAAAATTATCAAAGCAAGTGGCAGAACTCTGGTAATTTTACTTTATGAGGTAAAGCCTACCTAAGAATCTACTGGTTTGAATAAAGAATCTAGGTATCACCCCATTCTTCTGACAGCTGCCTTATTGTGGTCATTTCACAAATAATTCTACTGATACTCTCCTCTTCTATAATTCCTTAAAGAGGAAAAGTACTCATTCTGACTCCTCAGAACTCTTTCTCTCTCATCTTCATCTACAGCGGCTTCCCAGGGACTTTTCCCCATCAGCCCAAAGCTGTCTCCACCCTTCAGTGGGGATAGGAGTTTTACAGTAAAGACTACTGATATTGTTTTTGTTTTGTTTTGTTTGTTTTGTTTTGTTTTGTTTTTGTACTTTGCTCTTTCATCAAGCTTTAACATAAATGGCTAGCATCACTAATTATTCTACTGAGCACTTTTTGACTCCTTGTTTTTCAGGATACTTGAGATATGTGTGTATATATATACATATATATATATATATACACACTAGTCTCTGGATTGCACTTGCTTTCTTCAAGACCAGTGACAAATTAAGAATATAGTTATTAATGCCATTGTCATCTTGCTTCCCAGACAATTCTGCCTCAAATATTCCTCCTCCTAAATGAAAACAAACAAAATATAACTTTTCGAAGCATAGCATGTGCACCTCTTTTTGGGGTGGATGCTAAAGACACCATTTCTGTTTCTTCTGTTGTCCCTTTAAACCACTCAGTTAAAAGTGGTTCTACTTTTTTACCCAATTTGATGTCTTGGACTTACCACTTTTCTATTTTTTTCTGATTATTAAAAATGCTGACCACTTTCAAACTTCATTTATAGCTATATAACCCCTCTCAGTTCTGGCGTGCTACTGCCTGGAATCCACAATGTGGAGGAGGTAAGGACTTTGTCACTAGCGTTTTTTTTTTCTCTTTCCCTGCTTTGAGTTTTACTGCCTCCTGCTCCAGATGTCTCTGGCTCTGTGGAAGTAGTGGGAAGGAAAGGAAGAGGAATATACAGGTATCTTTCACTTTTCAAGTTTCAGGACATCAGTATCCTTATCTTCTTCCTGTTCACTTTACTATTCTCATTCTCAATTCTTCCTGACCCGTTTCCAAATTCCAGTTGAGTAATTTATAAAATGAAGGGTTTAAGGAAGTAGAACTTCAGGCCATGTGGATATGGTGCTTCTCTAAGCACCTGGAGGTTTAGATAGACCTGAGGCTGGGAAGAAGCACAGGGTAAGTGAGTTTTGATCACTGAAATATTAGGTTCTTGCAAATGAGAATGATACTGGATCAAGAGAAAAGATCGTGGAATATGAGAATTCATAGTTACCAAGTTTTATAAGGTAACTAAACTTAATTTAATGAGGGACAAAATGTTTTTTTCATACAATTAGACACAAGGTTTAAATGAAATTATCCAGGAAAAATTACAACAATAAAAGTCATTCATACTATGGGCACCTGGGTAACTCATTGATTTAAGCATCTGACTCTTGATTTCTGCTCAGGTCATGATCCCAGGGTTGTGGAATTGATCCCCACATTAGGCTCTGCACTGTCAGTGCAGAGATATGGATTCTATCTTTCTCCCTCTGCCCCCCTACCCCCCTTGCACATGCTCTCTTGGAAAATGTGTGTGTGTATACATACATACATACATCTATATATACATAAAATTCATACTAAAGTGTAAATGGTTAATATAAAAGCAGTCTTTAACATGATGGTAGGAGAAAAAGGTCACTACACTTCTGATGGGCAGTAAAGGACAGCACCTAACATCTGGATGGAAAATGGCACAAAGATGTTTAAGGAGACCAAGACTTGCTTATTTTTTTCTTTAACCACAACTGCCTTTGGGTAAGTAAAAGCTTTTTCTGAGACATGTGACATTTTATATGGGCCATGTTTCAAATGCTGTCTCAAAGTACACAGAGAAGGACTTAAAAGGGACAGGGGGAGCCACATTTCTTGTGGACAGTAATTCGGATTCTGAAGAATACATACAGTTGCTCAGCAGCACTGCTGGCTTGAGAGATGAGGTCTTGGGAATTACCAAAGAAGTGCTTTGAAGATAATAGAACTTTACAGTGTTCCATTGCCTGTAGGGGAACACCAACAGGGAAGATGGCTTTCTCTTGAAAAGGAGTAAGCCTAACACCTAACAATGAAGGAACTGAGGCTTTGGTATTGTTTAAAGGAAACACACAAAAGTACACACATACACACAAATTCCTGTCGCAGTTCACGTCACTTCAGATTGACACTACTTACTTTTATTTGAGTATTTTTGTTTTTGTTTTATTGTTGTTGTTGTTTTGGTTGTTTTGTTTTTTTTAGCTTTCGGGGCATTGGTAAATGAATGTCACCTGGGAGATCAAATCTTCATAGCAGGAGAAAAACAGAAACAGGAAGCAACTATGTGGAAAATTCAGGGAGATTTGTTACCTCTGCATATATTAGCATAGGCATGTCTTCCTAGAAGCTGCTAAGGAACTGACCCAAAGCTAAGAAACTGCTTTTGAAATTACTCTTGNGGGCACTTGTGGGGATGAGCACTGGGTGTTATATGGTAACCAACTTGACAATAAATTATTTGTAAAAAAAGAAAGAAAGAAAGAAATTATCTTGAAATATTCATTCTTTACCTTGGTTTCTTTCACTTGGTTTTTTTCGTGATTATTGACTCTTATTTGCCATTTCCAAATTTTTTTATGTTTTCTTTCTTTTTTTTAAATTTTTTAAAAATGTTTTTTAAATTTATTTTTGAAAGAGAGATAGAGACAGCATGAGCAGGGGAAGGTCAGAGAGAGAGGGAGACACAATCTGAAACAGGCTCCAGGCTCAGAGCTAGCTGTTAGCACGGAGCCCAACGCGGGGCTCGAACCCACGAGCCGTGAGATCATGACCTGAGCCGAAGTCGGATGCTTAACCGACTGAGCCACCCAGGTGCCCCTTTATTTGCCATTTCATAAAACAATCTCAAAAATTGTCATTTGACTTTGTAACCCTTTTCAGCTTTGAGCCCATGCCTCTTCTATTACTTACATTACAAATAGGCTGAATTTTAGTCTGTCACCACACACAAAATTTAAGGGACATTGTCTTTTGTGCTCACTCATCTCCCTTGTCAGCACTACTTTTGGTGATTCTGTTGCTTCCATCTGCTCTGGCCTCTATATCCTGGCACCATTTCCATCTTGGCTGCCGTTCTCAAGTAGCCTTTCTTTTTTCCACTGGCATCCATACACTTTGGCACGAGGTGAGAATGTTTACATTTGATTTGTGGATCCCAAGATACAATTTCGAAGCAAACTGATAGTGGTGAAAGTGGCAAGTGAAATTATTTGGAGCTCTGTCTTATGCCCCTTTTAACAAACACACCTTAAACATCCTCATCCTCCTACTAGATTGAAGGGAAAACCCTCCTCACTATTTCTTTGTCTGGATGTGACTTGTAGTTATCTAAAAAGATGATGAGATTGTCATTCTTCATTTAAGATAAGACTACAGCTGTAAGAATGGAAAAGAACTAGAAAATTGTTATAGTGTATTAACAAATCAATCATTTGGAATAAATGCCCAAGATGATAAGTAGGAGGTCTTTTAGAATCATCCAGATAATGTTTTCAAGATTCCACTTCTTGTTATGATGACTTGGCCTCTCACATTACATCTGTTTGAAACTACTACCAAACTAAACAGACATGAAGATGATTACAGTAGAGTAAAACAAATTCTTTGTGGTACAATTGTCACATGTTTTACTAAAATCAGTACAGGTAGAATTATGCTGATGAATTTATTATGCTGATAGTATATAAGATAGAGTAAGTCTTATTAAGACAGAAATTTGTCAGGCATTGTGCTTTCTTAGTTTTTGCTTCCTTTGGACAACAGAATAGTGATTTTCATAGCTGGCGAAAGTCTACCTGATCTGGGTAGCTATCTAAAAAGATAACTGTGGGTATACTTTAATATTTTATGAGGTAATAAAAATATTTTTTGTATGATTAACTGAATCCACACTTTCTATAAACATAGCTTTTGTTACAACACAAAATTTTTAAACCACTCAGCACTTTTCACTATTAAAAATTTTCCTTAACCTTCTTCCATCCCCCTTCAACTCTACTTCACTGTAATCACTGTAAAATTATTTTGTGACTATATCCTTTCAGATTTTTTCTACAATGACTTCCTTTTTATTCTTTGAAGACTTTTCTTCTGGAAACAGTACCAGATGGATGTTGGCCTCTTGGGAATTTTCTCTATGTCTCTAAGTGTTTTTTTCCTGTTTTTAAACTTTATACATTTTTGATGTGTTCTGGGAAAATTTGTCGATTTTGACTCCCAACTCACTGATTTGTTTTTGTAACAATGGCTATTTAGTATATATATCAAGGTTTGTTGTTCTTTAATTTCAGCAAATATATATTACTTCTTTTTCATAATTTTCTGTCCCTACTGCCTAAATGAAATACCTTCCTGTATCACTTTAAGGATAATTACATTTTATTTTTTTAATATAAGTTATTGTAAAATTGGCTAACATACAGGATGTACAGTGTGCTCTTGGTTTTGGGGGTAGATTCCCATGATTCATCGCTTACATACAACACCCAGTGCTCATCCCAACAAGTGCGCTCCTTGATGCCCTTCACCCATTTTTTCCTCTCTTTCCCCACCGCCCCATCAAACCTCAGTTTGTTCTTTGTATTTAAGAGTCTTTTATGGTTTGTCTCTCTCTCTGTTTAAACGTAACTGTTTTCCTCCTCCACTTCCCCCATAGTCTTCTGTTAAGTTTCTCAAATTCCACATATAAGTGAAAACATAGGATATCTGTCTTTCTCTGACTGACTTATTTCACTTAGCATAATACCCTCCAGTTCCATCCACATTGATGCAAATAGCATGATTTCACCTTTTCTCATTTAAGTATCTTTTCTGATTGCAGAAGTAGTTATTTTTACTCACTTATTAATTCCTTCTTCATTTTTCTCCCTCATGGTGTTGGTTTTCATCAAAACTCATCTGTATAGTTCAGAAATCCAACGGTTGGTAGCTGACCTGGGAGGAAGGGTGGAATCATCTCCCGAAGAGATGGGAATAATGTCTCAGCAGCTCGTCTTCTGGCCCTAACATCTGCCAAATATTCCCTGGTGTCAACACCTTTTCAGGTTACATGTCTCTTTGACCCAAGCACTGCTCACTCCTGGAGACAAACCCTACTATAATGTCAGGGCATGAGACATAGGAGCCAAGGGTTGCAGAGTCAGCCAGTTTCTGTGCTCTCCTTGCAGTAACCAATTAAGCCTGTCAATAGAACTATACTTTGCATAATAGTTGAAAGATTGCTTTTAGCACTTAACAATATATTCAGGACATATTTCCTGGTTATCCACCTCATTGTTTTTAATAAATGCACAGTATTCCATTGTATAGACATGTTATGATTTGTTTAACTACCCCCTTATGGATTTTAAAGTTGTTTCCAGTGTTCTGCTATTGTAAACAAAAATTTGACTGGTATTCTTTTCATTATTTTCAAAGAATAGATTCTTAGAAGTATGAAAGTATGATTGCTGGGTCATAGAATGCGCTCATTTTTAATGATGTGTACTCTCATTAACAACATTGAAGAGTATCTGCTTCTCCACTTTTAAATCAACTTAATCTTTTTAATTTTGTCAAGCTGATACATGAAGAATGGTATCTGACTTATTTTGACTTGTATTGGCTCCGTTATAAAATTTTTCTTCTATATTTCCTTCTAACTTGATTACAGTTTTGCTGTTTTCACATTTACATCTTAAATGATCTGTCATTTATTATGGTAAAAATGTGGTATAAGAATTCAACTATTCTTTTTCATATGTGTCAATACCACTTATTGAATAAAACTTCCTTTCCCCACTCATGTGAAATGCCAAATTTATCAAATTTATCATATATAGATTCTAATATATACTTTCATTGTTTCTGAACTCCATTCTAGTTTGGTTATTAATTTCTCTATTCTTAAATTCTATTCTTTGTATTAGACTTTATATTTATGACAAGGAAGTGCATATTATTATCTGCTGGGCCACATCTCTTCTCATTTTTTTTTTTCCAAAATTTCTTAGCTTGTGTATCCACTTATCAGATTTTAAAAGGAACTAAAAGATCAAGCTTCTGTTTGGAATATCATTGCACTTATCAGATAATATATATTATTATTAGCTAATAATAATGTACATATATATAAAATCTAATAATATAAATCCTTTATATCTGAATGCAGTTAAGTCTTCTCATCTGGGAAAATCATATTTCTTCCTGTATGTCCTTGAGTAAGTCTGTATATGTTTCTTCTCATAGTTTTCATATCTTTTTTCAAACTATAACATTACCAATTTTTGTTGCTAATATATATTTGTTCTTTTTCTCCATTTTCTTTTTATTTTTTTCCATAAAGAAAACCTATTGGCATATTTTCTTATATAGGTCCACTTTATTGAACTCACTTATTCTCAAATTACTTTAACAAAATAAGCCGAAAACAAAATGGAAAGACAACCTACTGAATGGGAGAAAATATTTATATATCATATATCCGATAAAGGGGTTAAGATTCAAAATATATAAAGAACTCATTTCAACTTGATAACAAAAACACCCCAAACAATCCAATTAAAACATGGGCAGAGGTTTTTGTTTGTAATCCAATTAAAACATCTGAACAGATGTTTTTCTTTTTTTTTCCTTTTTTAATAGTTTATTGTAAAGTTGATTTCCATATAACACCCAGTGCTCATCCCCACAAGTGCTCTCCTCCGTGCCCATCACCCCTCTTCCCCTCCTCCCCACCCCCATCAGCCCTCAGTTTGTTCTCAGCATTTAAGAGTCTCTCATGGTTTGCCTCCTTCCCTCTCCCCCACTATTTTTTCCCTTCTCCCCCATGGTCCTCTGTTAAGTTCCGTCTAATCCTCCTATACATACAAACATACGGTATCTGTCCTTCTCTGCCTGACTTCTTTTGCTCAGCATAATACCCTCAAGTTCCATCCACGTTGCTACACATGGCCAGATTTCATTCTTTCTCATTGCCATGTAGTATTCCATTGTACAGATAAACCACATCTTCTTGATCCATTCGTCAGTTGATGGACACTTAGGCTCTTTCCATGTTTTGGCTATTGTTGAGAGTGCTGCTCTGAACATTGGGGTACATGTGCCCCTAGGCATCAGCACTCATGTATCCCTTGGGTAAATTCCCAGCAGTGCTATTACTGGGTCATAGGGGAGTTCTATTGTGAATTTTTTGAGGAAGCTCCACACTGTTTTCCAGAGGGGCTGCAGCAGTTTACATTCCCACCAACAGTGTAGGAGGGTGCCCATTTCTCCACATCCTTGCCAGAATCTAGAGTCCTCTGATTTGCTCATTTAGCCACTCTGACCGGTGTGAGGTGGTATCTCAGTGTGGTTTTGATTTGTATTTCCCTGATGAGGAGGGATGCTGAGCATCATTTCATGTGTCTGTTGGCCATGAACAGATGTTTTTCTAAAGAAGACATGCAGATCACCAATAAGTACACAAAAAGGTGTTCAACACCCCTAGTTATCAGGGAAATGCAAGTCAAAATCACAATGAGATATCCCCTCACAACTGTTAGAATGGCTATTATCAAAAATATAAGAAATAACAAGTGTTTACCAGGATGTGGAGAAATGGAAACCCTTTTGCACTGTTGATAGGAATGTAAACTGGTGCAGCCACCACGGAAACCTATATGGGGGTTGCTCAAAAAATTAAAAATTGAGCTACCGTATGATCCAGCAAATCTACTTCTGGGTATTTATCTGAAGGTAAATGAAAGCACTAACTTGAAAACATATATGCAACCCCATGTCTACTGCAGTATTATTTGCAGTAGCCAAGACATAGAAACAACTTAAGTGTCCGTCTATGGATGAATGCATGGAGCAAATTTGGCATATGTGTACAATGAAATATTATTCATCCATAAAGAAGTATGAAATCTTGCCATTTGTGACAGCATGAATGGACCTAGAAGGTATTATGCCAAGTGAAATAAGTCACATAAAGACTAATATTATATAATCTCACTGATATGTGGAATCTAAAAAAATTACAAATCCAAACTTAAAAATATTAAGAACAGATTTGTGGTTGCTGGGGTGGGTGAAATATGTGAAGGTCATCAAAAGGCACAAACTTCAGTTAAAAATAAAAATGTCCTGGAGATATAATGTACAGCATGGTAGGTATAGTTAAAATAGTATATTTTACATTTGAAATTTGCTAAGAGGGTAGATCTTAAAATTTCTTATCACCAGAAAACAAAATTAACTGTGTAATGATGGTTGTCAACTAGACTTACTGTAGTGATCATTTTGAAATATATATATATGATATATATATATATTATGTATATATATATAAAGTCATTATGCTGTACCCTTGAAACTAATATAATGGTTTATGTCAATTATATCTCAACTTAAAAAAAAATTAGTCCAACAGCTGTGAGGATTATTGATTAGAGAAGAAAGAATGTAGTTGTTCAAACAGGAAGGACACAACATAAAAGACTTTCATATAGAGAACAAACAGAGGGTTGCTAGAGGGGTTGTGGGAGAGGGATGGTCTAAATGGGTAAAGGGCCTTAAGGAATCTACTCCTGAAATCATTGTTTCACTATATGTATGCTAACTAACTTGGATGTAAATTAAGCAATTAAAAAAAAAAAGAAAAAGAAGAACAATGTAGTTGTTACAGTAACCCACACCAGAGACGGTGGTGACCTTCAGTAAAATCATTGTATTGGTGATAGAGAGAAATAGATCACAATTAAAGTTAAAATGTAGAACTGCAGTAATTCCTTTGTTTTGCTACCACCATGCAATCACTCATTAAAACTTAGAGGCTCCAACTTTTACTTTCTCAGATATGACATCCTATTTCACATAAAAATAATAGTAGTAGTAATAATAATAAACATTGAGTTATTTCTTTTGGATTCCCTAAGCATAAAATTATATCGTCTATAAATAATAATAGTTTCTTTCTCTTCTTTTACACAATTTAATTAGCAAACTCTTCTGAAACTCATTGCATGAACTATACTCTCCAAACTATTGGTGACCTTCAGTTATATTTGTATTACTCTTGGCTTTATTGGGGATGATTTTAGTACGCCACCTTTTAA